>NC_085863.1:9076113-9103613 GCF_034702125.1 Engraulis encrasicolus | reverse complement strand
CTTGAGCCTCGATGTCACATAGGCTTGTAAATATCATACAATAGGCTATGATGAAGATGTCTTTGTGAAAGTGGTAAACAGATGTGATGTAAAACTACTGGGAAGTTAGATGCATCTAGCAATAGCTGACATAGCTATTATGCTAAGCTTATAGCTATAGCAAAGGCTATTGAGGTTTGTGATTAGTGGCTATAGGCCGCTTATAGCTTAATCTAGCCTACTTAAATCACCTAAACGCTTTTTGATGAAAAGGTGCAAATGAGAAAACAAATGAAAGGTTGTTGTTATAAATCCACACAAAGCCAAAGTCGGGGTGAATTATTTCTTTATTATAATATATATATATGAATATTATTCATTACTTCATTTAATATCACACACGAAGGCCACATTCGATTTCCCCTTTGCCTTTGGGGATTAATTACTGTAAGTCTCTCACTCACTGACTCATTCACTCCATGAATACTGAGTTGACAAACTTAAATTCAGATTAAATCTTAATATTTTTTAATAACCATTATAAAAAAATAATAATGCCATATCGTCTGAACTATTTGCAAGGCAGAGGTCCTCCTGATCAAAATACCTTGCTATCTAGCTCTAGTTTTATACCTCGCTATCTAGTGCGTGTGTGTGTGTGTGTGTGTGTCTGTGTGCTTGTGTGCGTGTGCGTGTGTGTGTGTGTGTGTGTGTGTGTGTGTGTGTGTGTGTGTGTGTGTGTGTGTGTGTGTGTGTGTGTGTGTGTGTGTGTGTGTGTGTGTGTGTGTGTGTGTGTGTGTGTGCGTGTGTTCAGCAAGGCAAACAGAACAGTGGCCTACAGAACTGACAGGCAGAGAAACTGCAAATACTGGCTGTCAATTCATAGGTCATCATCCTGCGCCCCATTCTCTTCAATGCAACTAGGCCTACTACACTGTAGCAAATACAATACAGGTAGGCCTATATGTGGTGCGGCCATTCATATTACCATGAACATTACAGAATTCATCTGTAATTCATGAATATGATTAAACATGATTAAACAATAGTCTGACTGTATGTCTGATGCAAACGTCATCTGGATGACACAATATTTCATGTTCAGCGATGACCACATAATACTGTAAATGTTACACAATTCTTTTCTAATTCATAAAAATTAACACGATTTATTAGACTTATCTGACTGCATGTAAATAACATCTGCTCTACGAGGATTGCTTCATGGGACCTGACGCACTATGTCCAAGATGTTTCTTCACTGGGGGGCCGACCATTCAGACGGGCTTGTGGGTGACCTCGCTGCAGGTAACAGCATCTCCACTGGAACGTAATGGCAGCTTCCACATGGAGTTGCTGTTACAGCCAGCAAGTACCAGGAAGGTCCCCCTCCTCCCCTCCCCCAGTCAGCCAAGCCAGGCTGACCAGGCCGGAAGGGAGGGAGATGGGGTCAGTCACGAGACGGTCAGTCAGTGGTGCTGGTGGTGGTGGTGCTGGTGCGGCCTCTGCTGTCACCTGCATATACTCACCCACACACAGGTTTACAATGGGCTGTAAACAGTCATGCCACAAAAGAGTATCAGGAAATGTCCGACATCAGTAGGCGTTCTGTAACAAAAGAGTAAAAAAAAAGAGAATATATAAAAAAAGAGGTGAAGTCAGGACTTGGACTTGGAGACGCGGCCACGGCGGTGCTACCCGGTACACGTGAGACAACCTGTGATAGCCGCTTTGACTTTGCCCCCATTTCTTCCCTCTCCCATCTTTATGACGGGCCATTGAAGACATCATGCTGCGCAAGGCCTCCAATAGAATGGCCAAAGTGCCAAGGCCCCATCTTGATAACGAGACTTTTATGATGGATGTCAACAGAGCAGGTACAACACAGAATGTGTACGCGCGGATTGACTGAAAAGGGTGTGTCCAGTCCAGTCATGGTGATGGCGTTTTAGTCTTTTCGTTTTGTACTTTACTCTGTCTCTTGTTTAAATTTATTTCTAGCACATTCTACCACAACTTCTCTTATTGCATCTATCTGGCTTAGTCTTTGCAGTCCTCATTAAAAGTTTCTTAACCTCTCCTCTTAAAAACCGGTAATGATACTAGCAGAGAGATTGATTCGTAAGAGTGATGTCATTGTTTTACTGCCAGCATTATCAGCCAACGTTTCGCTATCTTAGGCCTAACAGAATTTCGTCCCCCCTTTTCATCACTGATGCCCTCTAAACTTTGAGTTCAAGGTAGACACTTGTGTCTGTTGTCTGAACAAAGCTATACATAGGGCCTACTATAAACTATAAACTTTTAGGTTTAGTTGACCCATAGACAGTGACTTCCTTCCTCGTCCAGACCTGGGCACACCTTGTGTTAACTCAGGTCCAAACCTCTATGCTTTTGGATAGGCCTTTGGGGTATTCTGCAGTGATCCAGGCAAAAAAAAGCACAAACACTAGTTTAATAAATAACATGACAAGGCCTGGCCCGAATGACCATTTTCATTTACTGTAGGCCTGTGTTCAGCACTTCACACGGATGGATAGTTTTCTTGCATTTTTTCAAAGGCTTTCTTTTAAAGGTTTGCTTGGAATAAACGAGCAAAAAGTCGAACAAGTGTGAGGTAAACTTTGTTTTGAAGTATTGAACACTCCTGCATTTACCAGCACCTAGAGGCTGTGCATGGAGCTTTGAACTGTTGCTCTCTTCTAAAGCTTGACCCATTCCAAACCCTTTGCCTGTTGGGTTTTGTTTGAGAGATCAACTTACCGGCCTATTTGTCAGTTATTAATGTGGAGAGCCATAAAGATTAGACATAATGATGATGTGTGTGTTTGAGTAGCTGTGTGCTCGCCGCTCAGGTCAATCGTTACCCCTCTCTCAAACAATGGCCTGCACTTTACGCTCCCAACTTCTCTCTTCGCCGCACCTCACCTTCCTCTCTGACTCACTGCCTCATGCCTGTGCTGTGTGCTGTGCCTTCACTTTCTCACCTGAAAAGTTCTCTTGTAAAAAGAACTGTTTAAACAATCTACCACATCGATCAGGTCTATGGAAGAACAACTTTTCCTCCTGCATAGTAGTAACTGTACAAGTTGTTGGAGAGCTTTACTCACCTGCCAGTAGAGTCTTGGCCAAACTTGCAGTGCTGCATTGATTGACGAATAGTTTGGGTAGCATAACTGTACAGAGGCTGAAAATGGACGGCGAGGTTGAAGAGAGCAAGACAGACAGATACAGATCGAAGGAGAGGGAGGGAGAGCATTCAGAATTGGAAACAAGAAGAGGAGAAAAGCAAAGCAAAGAAGAGAGTAGCAGAGGGACGGAGAGACCGAAAGTAAAGGTGCCTGCGAGGGCGCGGCTGGCAGGGCTGCAATGCAATGTCAGAGGCAGAGAGGGCCGTTTAAGAGACGTCGGGAGTTGGAGCCGGGTTAATGATTACACGTCACGTCAATATTTAACAGGCCCAAAGCCCTGCCCCTCAATACAACATCCTGCATTAACACTCAGCAACACTGAAAGTCCAACACGGGACATGGGACGTCCACTCTTGACCAGACATTAAAAAAAACGTGACCAAAAACAAGTAATGCCAAGTGGTCTCCCCCAAGTTCACACAACTTATACTGTATTTTAAGATTTTTTTCTATCTTTTGTGCATTACTGTGGATAGGACTGTGAGAATCATGACAGGAAGAGAGTGGGAAGTAGAGACAGGGTTGTGTTGGCTCAGGCGGGACTCGAAACCAGGTCCCCATGCAAGCCAGCCCATCCATGGTACGCGATGCACCACTGCACCCCCGCTTATGTATCATTTTCACATATTTTAAAATGAATGCCTCTGAAATGCAGATGCACCTGGACCAGCCTGGGCTGTGTGTTCATGAAACACGTGTTTGATGTATGTATGCAGGTGCTTCAGCAAGGCCAGGCAGCCCCTGTTAGGCTGTTCGGCTCAGCTGCATCATGATATGGGGTGGTGGGAGGCACAGGACCAGAGTGGAAGATGAGCTATTCTGAGCACTTGTGGGGATGGGAACGGGGATGCATAATGTGGAGACCAGGGCCGTTGACAGCTTTGGCTAGGGCCCGGGACAAAGTCATCTGAAAGGACCCCTCCACACAATACATAGGCAACCATATAATGAGTGTCCAATTCAGGGCCAACCGTCTCTCGCAGGGCCCGGGACAACTGACCCCTTTGCACCCACCCCTGTTGGCTCCGTTGGTGAGGGCTGTAAAAAGGGATGTATATATGCAGTTGTTGTTGTGTGCCGTGCCATAATCATGTCCTCCCACCTCCCACTTGAAGCCCCCCTCCCCATCTGCCATCTCCGACCTCCACCTACCTACCTGCCACCCCACTCAGCAGGCACCTTGTGCAAATGCCAGGCTGCCAAAGCATTTCATTAAAAAGGTCTCTGGATTCATACAATGAATAAATAAACGAATGTGTACATGGGTACAGACGCAGATCATTCCCCAAAAAAAGACGTGATTAAAAATATGTTCATGCAAACAGTACATTTAATCTTTAGCTTAATGTTGAAGAGTTGGATTCTTTTCAGCCGTTCTTTTTTGGTACGAGCGGTTTATGGTTGTGCAAATGGCTGACTGCGGATAAAAGTATGGTTTACAACATGTAGATAAAAAATGGTTCAGGGGTTCAAACTCAAGGCCCGAGGAAGTATATTGTTTCCTCCAAGACAGTGCCAGTCTCAGGCCTACATTTCAGTGTAATTTTTCCCCAGCCTTTTTATTATTATCTGAAAGAAAATTACAGGAAATTTAGTATATAGCATAGACCATATTTAGAACATAGGGGCTTCCTAAATATACTGTATGCACACAGTCTATCTGCTGTGTAAATTGATCTACATCCCAAACACAATGTAGTGATGATTCTGGAAACATTAAAACACTGGTAACAAAACAAGCAAGTAGGACAACGATAACCAACAGAACAATTTCATGTGTGCATTGATATCAAAACGCACTTGCATACATTTTCTGAATGAAAGCTATTTGTCCCAAAGACATGTGTTACATTTGTTACATTTGAAAGCTATTTGTCCCAAAGACATGTGTTACATTTGTTACATTTGAAAGCTATTTGTCCCAAAGACATTTGTTACATTTGTAAATGCACACATTTGCTGTATGAAAGCTATTTGTCCCAAAGAAATGTGCTGGTCTGTCTCAGGAAAATAAGCATGTGGGTGTCATGTGTCTAAATGGGGGCCTAGGAGACCATTAATCATGCCACACTCATTCATGCCAGAAGCATCTACTCAGTCATGTATGAAATGATTGATTTCTGACAAGATTGTTGGCGTATATTCCCAGCATTTTTTTTATGGTTAGAGGGTATCCATATCTTAGCGGTGATGTCTCTTTTTGACTCACTGCTGCAATTAAAGTGTGCAAACAATCTCCGAGATATACACTCTCAAACACCCACTCTCATTCTGGGCCTCTATCATGTAATCAGTATACTTTTAATTGCGGCACTAAGCAAAAGATGAAACCTCTTGCAGAGAGTCACAGGGAGACTCTGAACTCTCTCCACCCTGGCCAAGGAGGAAAAGAAGACAGTTTATCATAGCACAATAAAAATACCTTTTGAAGCGCGTGTTAATGATTGCTCTGCAAGGTTAAAGGCTGAGGGGCTGCTATCAGTATTAAGGAGGCATGATGCTGTAATTATGAAATCATATCAAAGTAAACTTTGACCAAACTTTATTCCACTAAGGTGTCGTTTTGGCCCAAAGGGTAAAAGCCCACATGTGGACTTAATATTTAGTCATGTAATTTGTTACGCTGTCAATATACAAATGATTACATTAATATTAATAATATGTAAAAATAATAAAATAACTATTCAAAATGTTATATTCAGTGGAAGATTCATGGTTTTGCATAGCTCTAATTTGGCATGCAACATCATGTAATACCACGTGAAAGAAAAGAGACATTTGTCTGAAAGATTATCTGTCATTATCAGGTGATTTCTACAGCTCTTCTGTGTTGATATCCCTCTACACTGGAATCTTCACAATATTAAGCTACTCATTTTCATCTTGCCCCTTTAAAGATAACTATTAGACAACTCTTTCTAGAAAAAAAATGCATGCCCTTTCATCATCTATCGCATCGGGTGCTTTCATTTCACATCCTGAAGATAAACAGTAAATTCTGCAGTTCTCATTTAACACTTAGAGAGTTGGTTTGACATTATTTTGACTTAAATTAACTCTCTAAGTGTTGAATTAACACCGCAACATTTACTGTGTGGTGGAATGCTTTCCATGTAGCACTGGCCTATGGCTATGAATTCCTTTACAAGGTCTTGACATTTGGTAGTTGTGCACGTGATGTATGTATGTCTTAGCACAGTCTTGATGACAGTGGTGTGACCCTTGGTTTGGAAACAGCAACCCCCCCCCCCCCCCCCCCCCATCCCTGTTGTTTGAATCTTTGCTCTGTTCACTCCTCTGAACCCAGTTCCTGGTTATCTTATCAGATGTCGTGGAGGGCTGTCGTGTCGTGGGTGTGTTTCAGTGTGTGCATAGTCTAATCACTCAGAGTGAAACTGCGCGCGTCTATCGATATTCCGCACCACGCCACACACTCTATTGTGTGTGTGAGCTAATGTGGTGTCAAGGATACACCCACACACAGGTATAGCGCAGCAGCGCTCAACCTGTAATTGTGACAAGTGCAGCCAGCCTGCCCGCCCCACGCAAATATAATGTATGATGATGCCTGCCTGCATGGCAACAAAGTGCAATGTGATATGCAGCAGTAAGCTATGTTTGATCACAGCACTGGACTGGGTCCAAAAAAGCCTGCACATTTTTGCAGCTAAATTATAGTCTATAAGAAAATAGAAATACAATAGAATACAAAAAAACCACAAACCCATCGGCCCATTAGGAAATGCCTATTTACTAATAAAGACATTCATTCATTCTATACTATTGCCATATAGACTACCAGTCAGGCCTGGTTGTTCAATAGGCCTATGCCGAATCATTTTGCCTAACCAGTGTAACATGGCAGTTTACATCCTGAAATTATCAAAAGAACACCATACTAGCCTTAACCCTCTGAGGTCTAAGGCTTTTCAGAGGCTTTTAGGCTGCTTGCACCACCCTAACATTTTCAAGTATTTTCATTTCATATATATATATTTGGGACCTGGAAGGTCTGAGGTTTCTAATGGTGTGACTTATATGTTTCAATGACAAAAACTCACAGAGTTACAGATTTGTTTTTGGAGACACATTGCCCTCTGAAGGGCACTCGGACCTCAGAGGGTTAACCACACTTGATCTTTGGCTAGTGATGTTAAGCATCTCCAGTAGTGACGACAATTAGTCCTCTGCTCAGCACAGATGTTGTGCCCAGATTACCCTCTAGATGGAGCCAAACATGTATGAGAATTCAGATTCAGAGAAGGCAGCAAAAAAAAAACTAACACATCTACTATGATCAAATATCTTGTGTATTTACAGTCATATTTCATGTTTATGTATGTATGGTGCCAGGCTACGATCAATAAAGCGGAGATGTTCAGCATGATATGTCTTCATTCAAGGACAAAACTGTGGCAAGGGCAAACCTGTGTATTCATTGTCCCCCGATGATGGAATAAGCCACCAGCTGCTGCAGGAGTATGTATAGGCTCATCCCTCTCTATCTTCAAGACGCTTTTTTTTTATTTTTTTTTAAATCTTTTTGAGGACACAAGAAAAACACAACAATTTTTACTCTTTATAGGCTTCAAACCTATAATAAGACTTAATAAACTAATCTTGAATCTTGAATCTTGAAGACTCATCTGTTCCGAGAAGGCTTCCTTGCAGCAAAACTCTACCCTGTGACCCTGTATAAACCAGCACTAACATTGCCATGCCTGCATACTCTATAAAGCCCCCTGTACCTTTATATAGTCTGGAAAGCAAAAACCTGGCGACAAATGGGTAAGTTGTCCTGGGCCCAGGGAGAGAGGGATGCCGGAATTGTGTCCTCATGACATTGTAGTGTGTAT
Source organism: Engraulis encrasicolus (assembly GCF_034702125.1). Taxonomy (NCBI): domain Eukaryota; kingdom Metazoa; phylum Chordata; class Actinopteri; order Clupeiformes; family Engraulidae; genus Engraulis; species Engraulis encrasicolus. Next base: position 9,095,587 of record NC_085863.1, on the reverse strand, counting down.
TGGGTGGGGGAGGCCTTTCAGGTGACAGTCCAGGGCCCAGCTCAAGCCTTCAGCTGCCCCGGGTATACTGCCCTACAAAGGTAAAGTGCAGTAACTACAGCAACATTGAAACTGTCAAAAAGGCCTTCAAAGTGTTGGTATCAGGATGGATATTGTACATTAGTTACGGCAAATTGTACATTGTAATATCGCTAAAAAGGGAAACATTTGGACCATGCAGCTATTTCACAAGATAAAGGAGTTGTAATGAAGACCATTTTCAGACAAAATATGAAGTTATTGCACTTTGCCTTTGTAGGGTATAGTACCACACATTGTTTTCTTCTGTACTACCTGTATACTAATGTACTCTGTATTCCCCCACACTATGTACTGTATACTAGGTGCTCCTAAAAAACTGCTTTGGATAAAGGCATCTGCTGAATGTAAGGTAAACAAACGTTCCTATTGCAGAAGCGAAATACTATGCAAGAACAATATACAATGCAATATACCATGCAAGAAGGCAGTAACTGCATTGTTGTTGAAAATTAGCCGAGTACCATATACAGTTTATAAAGTTAAATAAAATGACTGATATGCAAAGAATTTGATAATATAAAGTAACAAAACGACAGGTGTCCATAATCTACCTATAACTATTTAGGCTGGACAACAGGATCATTTAAAAAGTCCCTTAACCCAGTTCGGAGCTCTGCATAGTTGCTGCTTTTTTGCTTTGAAGGGCAGTTCTCCTTTCCTCTCTCTCCTCCTCTCTACCCATGGCAAAGGCAATGCCCATTCTCCTCTCCTCTGCTCTGCTCTGCTCTGCTCTGCTCTGCTCTGCTCTCCTCTGCTCTGCTCTGCTCTGCTCTGCTCTCCTCTCCTCTCCTCTCCTCTCCTCTCATGGCACAAGTGACACCTATCTTCCTCCTCCCCTCCCCTCCCCTCCTCTCCTCTCCTCTCTTCCCCTGCCCTCCTCTCCTCTCCTCTCCTCTCCTCTCCTCTCCTCTCCTCTCCCCTGCCCTCCTCTCCTCTCCTCTCCCCTGCCCTCCTCTCCTCCTCCCTCCTCTCCTCTCCTCTCCTCTCCTCTCCTCTCCTCCTCCCTACTCTACTCTCCTCTCCTCTCCTCTCCTCTCCTCCTCCCTACTCTACTCTCCTCTCCTCTCCTCTCCTCTCCTCTCCTCTCCTCTCATGGCACAAGTGACACCTATCCTCCTCCTACCCTCCCCTCCCCTGCCCTCCTCTCCTCTCCTCTCCTCTCGTCCCTCTCCTCTCCTCTCCCCTCCTCTCCCCTACTCTCCTCTCCCCTGCCCTCCTCTCCTCTCCTCTCATGGCACAAGTGACACCTATCCTCCTCCTCCTCCTCTGCAAACCTCTGTCTGTCCTCCCTCTCTTCTCTATGGCCCACACGCACATGTAGCTAATCACAGGATAGCAACCCCTCATCATAGAGACACACTGAATAAATTACAGCCCCATGAAGCCACAGAAATATACCAAGGGGGAGGAACCAAGCAAGTTATACTGTCATTGTGCCTGGAAGTAAGAATGAACTACTTTGTTGCTCTTTTCTCACAGCTAGCAGATGTTGTTGTTTCCTTAGTTCCTTAGTGGTCCTTAGTGTAAAACAAGGCCCATAAGCGGGATTACTGCATCAATTGTGGAGGGAGAAGGCGTGTGAAGTGCTTGTGCATACCGCCCAGGACTTGGTGCTATCATGCCCTTCTGGCATCACAGACATCTAAGCATACTAAACGACTCCAAGATAAACATGACTTTATCATACAATGCTGGGACGCGTTTCTAGAAAGCATAGTTGCTAGCTAGTTGACAAGTTGGGTAGTTGGCAATGGGAAATTCCATTGCAAACAACGAGGTAGCTAGTTAGCAACTATGGTTTTGAGAAATGCACCCCTGGATCAATGAGCCATTGCCTGTGATGCTGTGATTACAGTATACAGTACAATTCAATGCTGGACCAATGAAGACTTCATTGTCTCTGTCGTCAGGGCCGCCGACAGCTTTGGCTGCAGCCCAGGACAAAGTCATTTGAAAGGGCCCCCCACCCTACTGTACATACAATGTAATGAGAATCCAATTGTGGGCCCTCTGTCCTTGGGCCCGGGACAACCGTCCCATTTGTCCCTGTCCCCTGTCGCTGTGTCTCCGCATGACTTGCTGGTGAGTGCTTTGAAAAGAGAGAGCGAGGGGGAGTCACGACTTTACCCTGCATTTATCCAAGACAATGCTGGACCGAAGATCACGCTATTGTCAGTCAGTGCCGTGTCGCTGTGCGTCAGTTGACTCTCTACATGACCTGTGGTGAGTGCTAAAGTGGAGCGGGGAGGGGAGGGAAGGGGAGGGGAGTGTAGAGTCAGTCGTGACTCTCAGCCTGCAGACCTGTATGGAGGTAGAGCTGGTGGTGGAGGTATAGCGCATGCCTGGACTGGCCATAAGGCAGACAGGGCCTTTGCCCCGTAGCCTGGTCCTGACCATCCCATAATGCTACCATTTCCATTTCGTATTCATGGTCTGGACTTTGTTTGATTTGACGCGATTGCAGGAAGCAGGAAGCATTTTCGGAAAAATCAGGATTTAACGTATAAGTTGTTGAACAAACATGTCTGACGTCTATCTATGGCGATGTAGGACCGTTTAACAGACATGTCTGACAGAACATCCTACCGTAGGATAAAATTACAATGTAAGACCGTTTGTCAGAACACCGGCGTAAATCCTACCGGTCGACATCGCTCCACAGAAGACAGGTACCAGACGTAGTGCAGAGCCGAGTGTCTTGGCGGAAGTACGTAGGATGGCGCGCGAGGCTATTTGCCCGGTGAGCTGTTGATGATTTTGTCCTGGTCCTCCCCTCAACGTAGTGGTATGAGTCCTCATGCCGCCACAGCAGGCCTCTACGAGCCAGATTAAAATATCGGTAACGCTTTACACTACATCAGTTTAGCACTCGCAGCACAATGCCTGCAGTCTGACTACTGTACTGTAGCCTTGTAGCTATGTAGCCAAATGTAGCTAACGACATGACACCTCGTGCGCAGATCTATAACATCAACAGTGGTTAGCGACCGTAAGCAACAGGCGCCGTTGCTGAACTATAATCTGCCCTTTACTTTACAGTTCAGTTACCATACGTAATTACTGTGTACTTTCTGGGTAACAAGAGGATAACAGAGAGATGTTACATAATGTATCTAATGGGTAAAAAGGGGGTAGTTACAAAGTAAATATCATTCACTGGGTAACAGCAGAGTAACAGAGAGAAGTTTGATGATTAGATGGTTAGAAAATATGCAGTAGTTTCATAGTAATGCTTGAGATATGTGTATTACATAGTTTTTACTTTGTAATTACACCCTTTTTACCCGTTAGATACCATGTAACTTCTGTCTGTTACCCTGTTGTTACACAGAAAGTACACAGTAAATACTGTACCGTAAAGTAAAGCGTTACCAAAATATCTATTTCGGCTGTTGTGGTCAAAATAACTAGTAATAGAAGACTAGAAATGTTGTCACGTCACAGCCTTCATTGTCTCTCTCAATGACTGGCTTTGGCTGAAAATGCCCCGCCTGATTCCTCTCCTAGTCCAGCGGCGGGGACTGCTGCTAGATTCGCTACACATGGCCAGTGTTGCCAGATTGGGCTGTTTCCCGCCCAATTGGGCTGCTTAGGATCACCGTCTGTAGGTAAAAATGGCATTTAGCAGAAAAACCCGCCCAATTTTTCGTATAAAAATCAATAGAATTGGGCGGGATTTTGTGCTTCTAGACGGGATTTGAGCATTTTTTGGGCTGGAAATCATCAGTCTCATCTGGCAACCCTGCACATGGCTCTGGATGGAAATGTAAATCACCCGAGAAGTGGCCACCTATACGGGAACATGGCGGCGTGGGAGGAAGGCCGCGCCGCGCCGTCCGAACATCTCACTGCACTTAACTGATGCGATGTGTCATCCCAGCCGTCCCAACGGGGCCGTGTGTCTCATGCACACTCTCTTGCCATGCCAGCAAGACAGTCACAGGGTAATGTTCTGTATGTGTGTGTCCAGCATACATGTATATGCGCATGTTTTGTCTGTTAAGTGTTTATGTGTCTGTGAAGTGTTTTGTTCGTTAACATTTAAGAACTCGTTGGGAACAGTGCATTTATGTGTGTGCGTGTGTGCGTGTGTGCGTGTGTGTGTGTGTGTGTGTGTGTGTGTGTGTGTGTGTGTGTGTGTGTGTGTGTGTGTGTAATTGAATGTATGTGAGTGTGTGTGTACATGCGTATGCATGTGTGCAAACGAGTCATGTGTGTGTGTATGCATGTGTGCAAACGAGTCGTGTGTGTGTGTGTGTGTGTGTGTGTGTGTGTGTGTGTGTGTGTGTGTGTGTGTGTGTGTGTGTGTGTATGCATGTGTTCAAACGAGTCGTGTGTCTGTGTGTGTGTGTGTTTGTGTGTGTGCGTGCATGTGCATATGTGTGTGTGTGTGTGTGTGTGTGTGTGTGTGTGTGTGTGTGTGTGTGTGTGTGTGTGTGTGTGTGTGTGTGTGTGTGTGTGTGTGTGTGTGTGTGTGCGTGTGTGTGTGTGTGTGTGTCTAGCATTCCTCAGGCCATGTGCTGTACTGTACCTTCACAAATCACTCATAACCACAAGAGGCCTGTGAGTAGGAGGAAGGGGTGACGACGATATACAGCTCTTAACCAGCCCACCCCCTCTCCCCCCCGGTCTTCCCCTCTTCTCTTCTCTTCCCCTCTTCTCCTCCCTTCCCCTCTTCTCTTCTCTTCCCCTCCCCTCTTCTCTTCCCCTCCCCTCTTCTCTTCCCTTCCCCTCTTCTCTTCTCTTCCCCTCCCCTCTTCTCTTTCCTTCCCCTCTTATCTTCTCTTCCCCTCCCCTCTTCTCTTCCCCTCCCCTCTTCTCCTCCCTTCCCCTCCCCTCTTCTCTTCTCTTCCCCTCTTCTCTTCTCTTCCCCTCTTCTCCTCTCTTACCGTCCCCTCTTCTCCTCCCTTCCCCTCCCCTCTTCTCTTCTCTTCCCCTCTTCTCATCCCATCCCTTCTCCTCTTCTCTTCTCTTATCTTCTCTTCCCCTCTTCTCCTCCCTTCCCCTCCCCTCTTCTCTTCCCCTCCCCTCTTCTCTTCCCCTCTTCTCTTCTCTTCCCCTCCCCTCTTCTCTTCTCTTCTCCTCTTCTCTTCTCTTCCCCTCTTCTCTGCCCACAACTCTCTGACTGCACACCCACCCACATGCCAGGGCCTGAAGCAGCGTTATGGAGACATGGGTACGGGGGTCACACAATGGAAAAAAACAACCACAACAACAAAAAAACTCGGCTTAAGAGCTGTCTATAGTGCCACAGGCACAAACACAAACCTGCATCAGATTCAAGTGCAGCACAGCGCAGTGCAGTACACTCAGCGTTCTCTGAACAGGAGGCAAAGAGAAGAGCTTCAAGACATCACGCTGGCATGGACTTGAAGGTGAATCGTCAAACCTTAAAAGGTGAAAGTAGATGTGGAACATTCATCACAGATTTTTAAATAGAAAAACGAACATATAATGGTAGATAGACAAACTGGATAGATAGATAGATAGATAGATAGATAGATAGATAGATAGATAGATAGATAGATAGATAGATAGATAGATAGATAGATAGACAGACAGACAGACAGACAGACAGACAGACAGACAGACAGACAGACAGACAGACAGATGGCCCTGCTGTGATGCTAAGGGTAGGGCACTCATCTGCTTTGCGTCCCGCGACACGGGTTCGATTCCGGCCCGGGCCCTTTGCAGACCCTTCCCCGTCTCTCGGCCAACTCGCTTCCTGTCCCTGCCTTCACTGTCATGTTGTATAAACTAAAAATAAAGGCCTGAAAAGCCATCCAAAAATGTAGATGTCTAGATGTCTAGATACAGTACATAGATAGGCAGACAGACAGACAGACAGACAGACAGACAGACAGACAGACAGACAGACAGACAGACAGACAGAAACACACACACACACACACACACACACACACACACACACACACACACACACACACACACACACACACACACACACACACACACACACCTTTACGCATATGTTTAACAACTAATACTACACAGGTGCTGCATCCTACAGTATTCTAACTTAGTTCATACACGTAAGCAGCAGTGATTCTGCCGGACAGAAAAGTGATAATTTCTGAGAGCAACACTTCCAGTTCCAACACCAGTCCTCCGTGAGTCACCGGTGGCAACAGCTGAACTGTGGAGCTGAACAGGGAGGGCAGGTAGCCGGAGCGAGGGGGCGGACACACACACACACACACACACACACGCACGCGCATGCACGCACGCACGCACGCTCACACACACACACACACATACATACACACACACACACACACACGCACACACGCACACACACACGCACACACACACACACACTCACACTCACACACACTGGAGCGAGAGGGCGGACAGACACACACACACACACACACACACACTGGAGCGAGAGGGCGAGTGAGGGGGAGAACAGACATTTCGTGTGACTATCTCATCTGTGTCTGGGCATCAAGAGCTGACACACACACACACATACACACACACATACACACACACAAACACATACTGTATACACACAATGAGAAAACGTCAGAAATCATTGATCCAATCATGCATTCTTCTCACCTGCCTGCTTGTATTTTCAGATAAACCAGCCGTTAGCCAGTCTTGCACAGCCCAAGGGGTCGGGATAAGGGTTTACCCCTGCTACTGTACTTGAACTGTAAAGTGAAAAAAAAACACAGCACTCTGATTCTGCTCCCAGTTTTATTACACAACACTTCGAGCTGCGCAGTCTTTGCCAGGTGTGAGTGTGTCTGTGTCTGTGTCTGTGTCCTGTACTGTACTGTGCTGCAACGGCTCTGACAAAAAAACAGCAAAAATAAAGTGATTTACTGCAGAGTGAATCACAGTTCACAGGCTCCACTGGAACAGCGAGGAAAAGGCAACACTGTGCCTGATGGATGATGGGCCTAACACCCAAAGTACGTATACTGGCGTAATAGAGCTGCCCCTTCTAAAAGTATCATCTATCATCACCTACACCATTTCATGACTGTTTCTGTGTGTCTTTGTGTGTCTTTGTGTGTGTGTGTGTGTGTGTGTGTGTGTGTGTGTGTGTGTGTGTGTGTGTGTGTGTGTGTGTGTGTGTGTGTGTGTGTGTGTGTAAGGGAGAGAGTGTGTGTGTGTGTGTGAGAGAGAGAGAGAGAGAGCGAGAGAGAGTGAGAGAGAGGGAGAGAGCTGTGCGTATGGTGCTTAGTATACTATACCTCGATGTATCTGTAGTATGTGTGTGTGTGTATGTCTCATATGAGGATGGTGTGTGCGTGCGTGGGTGTGTGTGTGCGCGTGTGTTTTAGTACAAAAAAAAGGTTCTCCAATGTCCTCTTGTCTGAGTGTGCATCACCACTGAAGTGTCTCCTTGCCCTCCCTCCTGAGTCCTCCTGATTGTGTGCTGATGGCTTCCGTCTCGTCGGCTGCCAGCCCTCATCCCTCGCCACACTGATCTCCATCACCCCAAACAGAACAAAAAGTCCAAAGCAGTTACGCTGAGAAGAGAGAGGAGGAGAGGACAGGAGAGGAGAGGAGAGGAGAGGAGGGGAGAGGAGAGGAGAGGAGAAGAGAGAAGAGGAGACGAGACGAGACGAGAAGAGGAGAGGGGGCATGAATAACAATCTTATTACTCTAAGCATACGCTGTCAAGACTTTTTTCCTTCCGTCTCGGCACAATAATCCCGGATGGTCATATCAGCGGTCAAACAGACCTTTGAATATACCAAATAAAATGTCAGTGTCCCATTAAGAGCAGACTGTTTTCATTAGGATCCTTTTAACATTCAATATCCCTGTCAGGTGGCCAGATAAGCTCAAAAGCCAGACAGGGTCGTGGTGCATTGATTCAATTTTTTGAGAATATTAAAAAAAAGTTTACCCTTTTGAGGATGTCAGAGAAGATGTATTAAAGCATAACAAAATCAGATGTGGTCAAACATACCTGGCCCAGGTGTCTCCTTTAATGTGTATGTTTTTATTCCCTCCCTGACTATAGGCCAATCCCTCAATTGGTTTAGGTGTTGAATAAATAAGTTTGTCATTTCTGCTATTATAGTAGCTTGGAGAGGGGGAGGTGATCAGGGGTGTCGGCATGGGGGGACGAAGTGGAACAGTTGTCCCGGGCCCAGGGAGAGAGGTGGCCCAGAATTAGGCCCTCATTACATAATATCTATTGGGCTGAGGGGCCCTTTCAGATGACTTTGTCCTGGGCCCAGCCAAAGCTGTCCACGGCCCTGGAGGTGATAGGCATGGAAATTGAATCTATCTACTCTGTCTCTGCCGGATATTTGAGGTTGCAGGAAAGTAGCGTTTATGCGCCATTAAAGGGACACTGTGCAGGAAATGGTCAAAAAAGGTACTGCAACTATGCTGCTCATTGAAACTGGGCTGCCTATTACCAAATTTGATCTTTACATGAAAGTTTACTAAGTAATACACATATATTTTCTAGTACGGTCCAAGTACAGTCATTTTTGCAGCCAAAAATGGCTATTTTTGGAAATTCAAAATGGCGGACCATGGAGAAGATCCCCCTTTTCATGTGTGAAAAGTGCAATTTTTCCAGTCATAATGAATACTTGGAATTTGATGCTGGTGGTAAGTATTCATGAAAAAGGTAACATTAGTGAATGGGCAGCATGAATTCTGGAAATAAACAACTAAAAATCTCACACAGTGTCCCTTTAAACAAATAATTTCGACGTGACACAATGTGCACCCACAGTTATGCATTTATGCATCAAGCTTCTCGATGAATTATTCAAATTCCCCCGCAGGACACTTATATACACAATATCCAATAGCCTGTCAGGACCTCACTGCGTCCCAACCTTTTAACGGGCCCCAGTCACCCCTAGATGTTATCAATTTCACAACGCTTTAAGCTCCGTATTCAATTTGCACACAAACCCCTCTGGCATTGCTGAATTTTCAATACATCAAAAGTGCAATACTTTCACCCCAAAAAATAAATAAATAAATAAACAGATTACATCAGCTCAGATTACATCTGCTCAGTTTGTGCGTCCTCTGTGTGCACTATAGAGCAGTGTTTCCCAACCTTTTTGGTCTTGCGGTACCACCTTACTCATGCATAGCTCTTTGTCTATCTTAATGTGACTATGCTCCACACATTTGCTATGTAATTTATGTATCTGTCTGCCTGTCTTGTCTCTACATACGCACCTTGAACACTTGAATTCCTGTGCTGGGATAATAAAGTTTGCTTTGACTTGATCATTTCCCGTCCACATAGCCCCAGCAGTGTGCTGGTGGTGTACCACTTTCGGTATGCAGACCCCTGGTACGGAAACACTGCACTGGAGGGCCCTATGACAAGGTCGTGTCGGTAGGAGGGATGAGCGTCTGGCGTTTTCACACCTCTGCATCCAGCTGAGAGGAAGGAAGAGCAAGTGTCTCCATCCCTCTTCTCCACAGTACAGATGGCCTAATTGGTCCCTGCCAGCTCTTAAAATAAGACGTTTTTTTGGGGGGGGGGGGGGAAATGTGTCCTCCCGTGGTCCTCTGGTGATGCTTTTTGACCTTCATGTAATGGCTGAATCTGGCCCTGTTTCCTGTGTATAATAAGATGGCCGCTGCTGGACAGACCATGTTGCATACCGGCCATTTGCCCGGTGGCCTGAGAGTCGCAACGAGCGTGTCAGAAAAGTATTACTTTTTTGCAAACTCCTTTATGGCCAGAATTCTCCTGACAACCACCATTTCCTGATAAACTATACCAATCCCACAAGCAGATATATATTTTGACTGGCAGGTCAGTGTCATAATATTGTATAAATATTGAATAAATTGTAGCTGGTTCATGAATATGGCCTCGCTCTGTCCTTGAATAACGCTGCTGCTATGTCTGGTTTTGAGTCTGTATCATTGTGAGTCATTGGGATGAGCTTAGCACGGTCACGTACCAGTTTAAGTGCCAACCATTGGCTCCACAGCTGTCTGTGGTGCAGGTCCAGACTATACATTTTCATGTAAGGCTGGGGACATGCTTGCTGCAGGATACGTGTGCACATGTGAAGAGTTCAGATGAAAAACCCCTAACTCCATTTCTGAAGACCTGTACTTCTATATTTATAGAGAACCCCGTTGTTGGATTGGTTTACATTCATGTACTTGATAATACATATAAATAGTTATAGTACATTAATAAAATAAAAAATATATTCAATTTTGATAGCTTTGTATTAAATAAAAATGAATTAAGATTATTTTCTGAAAAGGCACTTAGGGGGTTTTGCATCTGAACTCTTCATGTACTTTTTTCACGTTGCCATATGAACGTTATGTCAATTTTGCACATGGTAGAGCACCCGGCTGTTAGGATGTTAGACCCCTTGCCTAAATCCTAATGCTAGGTGTGCAAAAACATGTCAGTAGGCACGTGCGGAGCTAGTGTTGGTATGGAGCGTCGGGAAAACAGCCTACCTTCAGGCCGCTGGGTGAGCTCAGGCGACAGGTCTCCCGGAGTGCGTCTTAATATGCAACCTTGCCTCCTCCACTTGCGCTTGTCTCCTCGTCCCACCTCTTGGCGCCTCCTCCGTGGAGAAAACGATAAAGTTTCCCAGCTGTCAGCCAAGCCACAACTTTTGATGGACTGTGACATGGACTGACAAATGAGAAAAAGACTCTACAATTGAGCTTTTGCAGGATATTGAAATATAATGCTGTTGTCAGTGATGTCATCATGACGAGAAGCAAGTGGAGGAGGCAAGTGGAGGAGGCAAGGTCACATATCAAGACGCACTCACAGAGACGGTCAGTTTGAGGAAAGTCTCCCCCGGGTGCCTCTCTCTGCCCCATGAACCAGGAAGTAGAGGGCGTTACTTAGGTGCCCCATGTAGGCCCAAGGGGGCGGCGCCCCTGTGTGGTGTGACTGCCTTAGAGTGCGTTACAATATGCAACCTTACCTCCTCCACTTGTGCTTGTCTCCTCGTACCAGGAAGTAATATGTCATGATGACATCACTGACAACAGCATTATACTTCAATATCTTGCAAAAGCTCAATTGTAGAGTCTTTTTCTCATTTGCAATTGGGATGGTGAATGAAAAACAGTCCCTCAAAAGTTGTTGTGGCTAGGCTGACAGCTGGGAAACTTTATCGTTTTCTCCACGGAGGAGGGGCCAGGAGGCGGGACGAGGAGACAAGCACAAGTGGAGGAGGCAAGGTCGCATATTGTAACGCACTCCTAGTGTGCTGTCTATTCCCACCGGCACTACCTTGACGAGACATAATGAATGCAGACGCGTGCGTATGGTCCAATATTGACAAAACCGTGAGGGGTGATCTCCTGAACCTCCATGTTGAGTTTGCGGTAGAGTAAAACAGTGGTGGAACACGTTAATGAGAGCCCCGTTGACTATCTGACCCCTAAATCAGGGTTTCCCAAACTGTGGTGCGTGCACCCCTGGGGGTGCGTGGCCTGCTACACGGGGGTGCACGAGCTGAATTGGGCAATGGCAGATATGTGTGTTTTTATACAGTATTAATGAATATTTTTCGTTTTTTCATTGTATGGTTAATTGTATGCTGGAAGAAACATCAGGTGTATTGGAAATGAGGATACCCCAAATGTTTCTGCATAATTTGCAATGATTTGTGCAGTGAAGCCATACTTAAGTGGTCATCAGCACACCAAAACATTCACTTAGGAGGTGCACGAAACACATTGAAATGTACAAGGGGGTGCGCAAGGAAATAAGTTTGGGAACTGATGATACCTCATAATGAATGCAGATGCGTGCGTATGGTCCAATATTGACAAAACCGTGAGGGGTGATCTCCTGAACCTCCATGTTGAGTTTGCGGTAGAGTAAAACAGTGGTGGAAAACGGTAGCCCCTTAATGCGCGCCGTACCTCCAGTGGCACGCTGTAATAGACATTGAAATGTAACTACCATAGCACTACAATACTATGACACAACACAGGCCCTTTAGTAATGCACCACGACTTGGTCATTACCATACTGGTAACAACAAATTCATGAAGTCGCGTCATAAGGGGTTAATGAGAGCCGCGTTGACTATCTGCCCCCTAAATGATACCTCCAGTATTAGTGCGACGTGCTCCGTGTCGCCCTAAAGCAAGTATGTGCACTCTCAGTTGCATGCACAACAAAGTGGAGCTCTAAGAGGACAGTAATTTGGTTTTGTTAAAGGCTTTGCTGACTTTAAGTCTCATAATGACCCAAGAATGAAGCTTAGTTGTGATGTGACATTCATGGTTGCAATAATACGGTTTCATGGTTGTAATGATAATGTCAACACGATTAAAGATATGACAGGCCGTGCATTTTTTTAGTCGTATTTTGTTAAATTTTTAAAGTGGTCCTCTAATCCTGTTGTGAATATATTAGGCTGTCTAACTGCCTAAATGTAATCAGCCTTGGGGCTGTGAAAACCGTGTCCAATTAGGCTGATTTAATTCTGGCAAAATGAAACCAGGAGATGGCCTTCCTGTGCCCTCCTGTGCCGTTGTTGCCTTCTGCTCAAATATATTCTGTTCAGCAAGGAGGTCAGGGTTTTTAAGGTGTCTAACATTTCTGCTTCCTTCGTCAAACTTGTCAGGGCTGGGAGGTCAAAATAAGATACCTATCATGTGCGTCTATTGTGTCATATTGTGCTAAAACTAAGAAACAACTAGGGGCATTACGGTACCGTGCCAGGGACTCGGGTTCGATTCTGCTCCGAGGTCATTTCCTGATCCTTCCCCATCACTTTCTCCCAATGGGACTCATAAAAACTAGGGTACTTCGTCCGGACGTGCCGTGGGCATTGCACTGGGACTCACTAGTTTCAAAAAAGCGATTTAGGGTTAGGGTTAGGGTTACGTTTAGGGTTAGGGTTAGGGTTAGGTTTAGGCTTAGGGTTAAGGTAAGGTTTAGGGTTAGGGTTAGGATTAGGTTTAGGGTTAAGGTTAGCTTTAGGGTTAAGATTAGGGACTGTATGGACGGTTGTCATGGCAACGAATCAAACGTCGTCGGCAACAAGGACTCGCATAGCTATTGTGACGTAGGCACGTAATACAGCCTCCGGACGAAACAACCTCGAATTTCTTTGTTCCCTCTCCCAATGCTCTCCTATCCCATAAAGGCCCCAAAAGCCCCCAGAAAACAGAAGAAAAAGAAAACCTTTAAAAATATGGAACAAGGATCCTGTCTATGTAGCCTACCTGAATATGGAGAATGAACCTGGAAGGTGGACCTCCCTTCATGTATACACATAGTTTATGTTAAATTTAAAGCTAAAAAGAATAATTGATAGTGGTTAATGAAAATGACTTGTTTGTTGAATGACTTGTTTGTGAATGGGCAACACAAAAATGTGTAGGTTATTAACAGAATATTGATAATGATCACACCTAAATGTTGTACACTGTTACACACAGTCTGTACACCTTACCACAACTCAGGGGTCCTCCTCAAGCCTTACCATGACAAGGCCCCCAATATACCAGTAGATTCCAGCCAAGGCCCCCCTGACATGAGTCGTGCCACAGTTTTTCTGTTTCTGTTTCACAATTTTTTCTGTGCATCCCCTTTTATAAGTCGATAAGTGTACCCCTAAATCCATGACCACAACAATAAATGTAGCGGTGTTCACTATGGCATGAATAAGGACATTTTGTGTTGCAATACTTTTCCTTTCAACCTGCCGTGGCCTAGCACCCCCTCATGGCCCCTCAGGGGTCCCTGGCCCCCACTTTGAAAACCACTGCCCTAACTCATAGGGTGCATCCCAATATGTGACCTTGCCTCCTCCACTTGCCTCCTCCACTTGCTTCTCGTCATGATGACATCACTGACAACAGCATTATATTTAAATATCTTGCAAAAGCTCAATTGTAGAGTCTTTTTCTCATTTGCAATTGGGATGGTGAATGAAAAACAGTCCCTCAAAAGTTGTTGTGGCGAGGCTGACAGCTGGGAAACTTTATTGTTTTCTCCACGGAGGAGGGGCCAGGAGGCGGGACGAGGAGACAAGCACAAGTGGAGGAGGCAAGGTCACATATTGGGATGCACCCATACTCTTGCTTGCCATGCTTTTTCACCCACAGCTATCCTGCCACAGCAAGCAGTTCTCAAATTAGACCATATCATGAAGTCAAACACTGCAAGGCCATATCCGCTTTAAGCCCCAAATCCTCTCAATCTCATGAAGGTTAATACTTACTATACAGTATATATATGGATTCAATTGAAGGCTCTATCTCAATCCAAGAGCCACTCCTGCCTCTCCACCGGGAGGCACTGTTGAGTTTAATATGGGCCTCCTAAATTGAGCCCAATTATACCCGTCTCCCTGCATCCTCTGGGTTGCCCAGTAGCAGTGTATGGTTTATCCCCCCATGACCTTTATGGTAATATTGTGTCATTTGGATAACTAATACTGTTAATGAAGGCAAATCAAACATCTCCACAACTGGTAGCCTAATGCAATCAGAGCTGTGCTCAAAAGATGGAGCTGATATCATTTTGATAAATACCTTCACAACCGGTACTGCAATCAGAGTTTCATCAGAAGATGGATGCTACTTATGTGGATAACAACAGTGCTGAAATTAAATGGGCAAATAATCATTAATCAGACATAAAGGGCAGTCATGGGTAAGCTGTTATTGCATCAGACTTGTAGTCCAAAGGTTGCCGGTTCGACTCCCAGCCCGCCAGGTTGGTGGGGGGATTAATTAACCAGTGCTCTCCCCCGTCCTCCTCCATGACTGAGGTACCCCGAGCATGGTACCGTCCCACCGCACTGCTTCCTTGGGGCGCCATTGGGGGCTGCCCCCTTGCATGGGTGGGGCATAAATGCAATTTCGTTGTGTGCAGTGAACACTTGTGTGCTGTGGAGTGCTGTGTTACAATGACAATGGGAGTTGGAGTTTCGGGCTTTCACTTTCACATGGCCCCTGCTATAAATTGGGTTTTACCAGAATGGCCATATCGAAGTCGTAATACATTATCAAAGGACCTGTGTAATGCTGTAGTGTAGTGGGCTACTCTGGTAGTAAATTCTTCTCAATGACTATTACAGCATTCCACTGGTGCACATTATGTGACTACAAACTATTCTTAGGGTTGAAATGTTAGGATGATTTCATCATTAGTAACATCACTTCACATCATTTCATGTAATGATTATGTGAATAATAATAGTGAATAAAAGAGTATCTTCTTCTTCGTCTTCTTCCTCCTCTTCCTCTTCACAATCATCCTTGATGAGTTTCTTCTTTTGTGCCCCTCTGTGATTTCGCTCCCAGCATGTAAATTTATGTAGCGTGTGCGCACACAGCTAATGTATGTGTGCCTGCCTGCCTGCCTGCCTGTGTGCCTGCCTGCCTGCCTGCCTGCCTGCCTGCCTGCCTGCCTGCCTGCCTGCCTGCCTGCCCGCGTGTGTGAAAGACGGAGAATAAAAGCCCTGGTGATGCTGATTAAGTGTGCGAAGAGCAGAGGAACCTGGGGGATTGATTTCAAAAGGGAGCCGTATTGAGCCGCGTTCCCAGGGGTGCCAGGGGTTATATACATGTAGTGGTACGGATATATGAGGTCGAACGCGCGCGCGTGTGTGTGTGTGTGTGTGTGTGTGTGTGTGTGTGTGTGTGTGTGTGTGTGTGTGTGTGTGTGTGTGTGTGTGTGTGTGTGTGTGTGTACATTAAAGTAAAGTGTGTCCATTAAGTGTGCAATATTTGCGCTCCACCTGAAGAACAAAGCGTCCAACCCAGATGATTATGCATGCCTGTGGGGTTGCCTAGAATTAATACTCCACACAGCTGGCTGGATGGCTGAACTGTTACTGGGTAGACGACGGGGAAAACAGTCATGGATTTGTGGAGAGAAAATATTGTGATGAGAAGGAAAGGAAAGGAAAGGAAAACATACAGAAGGAGGAGAGAGAGAGAGAGAGAGAGAGAGAGGAAGAGACAGATGATAAAAGGAGAAAGGGAATTGAGGAGAGAGAGAGAGAGAGAGAGAGAGAGAGAGAGAGAGAGAGAGAGAGAGAGAGAGAGAGAGAGGGAAGCCGGCTGACTGAGATGAAAAAAAAAGATTGGGAGCTTCCCCACTTGCATCTCCCTCGGGAGTGAGAGAATATGGCAAACAGAAGGAAGACATCGACTGAGACGGAGGGAGGGAGAGCGAAAGATAGAACAAGAGGGAACAGATGAATGAGTGCTGGCGATTACAAGCCAGTCTTAGCTGCTTGAGACACTTAGCCACCAGTCCTTAACCACCACTGAGGCACTGGCAAAACCAGTGGAGGGGGGGAGGAGGAAGAGGAGAGAGACATGTAACCACTTCTAGCAAATTGTGTCCATCCCCTTTCTGCAAACGCAAGAGAGAGAGAGGAGGCGGTTAACAGAGAAAATAGACACAGAAAGAGAGAGAGAGAGAGAGAGAGAGAGAGAGAGAGAGAGAGAGAGAGAGAGAGAGCGAGAGAGAGAGAGAGAGGAGGGAGAGAGAGGGAGTTAGAGAAAGAGGGCGGAGAGATTGAGAGAGAGAGAAAGTGCAAGTGAGGAACGAGCGAGAGAGGAGGGTCGGGAGCAAATTATAAAAAAAACAGGAAAGGAAAATCAATTAACTCTGAGACTTTGCAGGAACGGCAGGTTTGTTTTGCTTTTCATCTTACGCCAGCAAACCTGTTCCACCACCCAATCAAGGCTTATCATCTGTAAGCGGATTCCAGCCTCTACCTCTCTTCTCTTCTCTTCTCTTCTCTTCTCTTCTCTTCTCTTCTCTTCTCTTCTCTTCTCTTCTCTTCTCTTCTTTCTGCTCCTCTTTCGCTCCCCTCCTGTGATGTTATCCACACTGGCTCCGAGGTGTTGACAGGCACACAAGCAGACGAGACAACAAGACAAGGTGAGCAACACTGAGTAGGAGCACTGAGCCTTCTCTCTCTCCCTCTGTCTCTTGCTCTCCGTCTCTGATGGACGTGGCACAGCTAGACAAAGTCAGCCTCCTCCTCCTCTTCCTCCTGCGCGTCCTCAGACCAAAGCTGACATGGTGTTTGTCGACCCAGATTGACAACTAGGATATAGGATGACGAGACGAGACAGCGCGGCGGGGAAAACACAGTGACAGAGCCACGCTCCACCACCACTACCACCACGCTCCGCCACCACCTCCACCACCACCAGAGAGCAGCAACAGCAGCAGGTAGTGTACATTAGCGGAGCGGAGAGTGGCCGTCCACCTTGCCACCTATAGCTGTCGCTCACACTCATCGACAGCTCTCCATTTTCATCTCCGCTCGCGCCTTGCTAAGAGCGTAGCTCGCGCAACAGTCAGGACCTGTAGGGTTTCGTGGAATAATACTGTGTCGCGCTCAGGAGTGTAAGATTTATCCACAAATGGTGATTGTTTATAGTAGGTTTAGGTTGTTTTCCACTAAGAAGGGAGGATTTATTTGTATTCGTTCGTGTACAGTATCTGGATCAACAGTCAGGAGTCTAAGATATTTTTTGAAAAAAAGTGTTTGATATTGTTTATGCTATTTACAATTAAGAAGAATTTTATGACGCTGTTTTCTTGTTTTAATGAGAGGACTGCTTGCACTTTACCCTATAGTCATTACAGAGAACTGTGATCCAGTTTCATAGTACACAGGGTCCTCTCCCATGGTATTATTTTCTCTGCGTAGATAAAACTTCATAATCTCTTTGATGTTTTTTTTAAAAAAATAGGCTATACAATTAGACTAACATAACAAAGCATAGCCTTGGCACAAAAAAGGTTGTTCTTTTAATATACAGCACTTTTTTGCCAACATTTCAAGAAAGCCATATGATATCAGTCATAGACAGATGACTTAACTTTACAGACTGTGGAAAAAGCTATATTTCATCTGTTACCCCAACAAAGCCAACACAGTAATGAAGATTTATACGGCTTGGTTTATGCAGTTTGGCACCTGAGAGGCTGTGTAGGGCACCAGTCAAGCATCTCACCAGGGGGGATACAGGGAGAGAGAGAGAGAGAGAGAGAGAGAGAGAGAGAGAGAGAGAGGGAGGGAGGGAGAGAGGAAGAGAGAGAGAGAGAGAGAGAGAGAGAGAGAGAGAGAGAGAGGGAGGAAGGGAGAGGGAAAGAGGGGCAAACATCGATTTGGCGGAGAGCAGGGGGCTTTTGGGTAGGGGGAGGGGTGAGAGGCATTCAAAAGAGACCTCCAGTCGAGTCTAGAGAGCCGTGAGAGAGAGAGAGAGAGAGAGAGAGAGAGAGAGAGGGAGAGGGAGATAGAGAGAGGGAGAGAGAGAGAGAGAGAGAGAGAGAGAGGGTGGGAGGGGAGACGGCTGCTTCAGACACGAAGAGAGAGACATTCTCACAAAGCAGGAGCAACAGCACATCTGTCAGCGCTCCCAGACGCGCTATGTAGCCCTTACAGAGGAGACGGAGGAGCACATCCTGTGACATCGCACAGGAGAGACAGAGAGAGAGAGACACACACACACACACACACACACAGAAACACACACACACACACATGCTGCTTACAAGCGCTTTGGGAGGGCGAGTAGACTTCAAACAGTACGAGTGAAAGAAGCAAGAGGAGTCCCCCCCACTGTGGGCACGCTGAAGTCCTTCTGAACGCCTGAACAACATCCATCTACACACGGCATCTGGGAGAGACCCAGGAAGCAGGAGCGACGTAACGGACTAATACAATTTTTTTTTTTTAAAAAGGACACAAACCGAGGTTGGAAGAGAGAAAGAAAAAAAGCGTAACAGTGGACGAGAGAAGGCGAGGCGCCTCCTTGCTGGAGGTGCTCCGGTGCTGTGGGTGAGTGTCGTTGTGTGTGAGTGAGGGGGATCCCCCCCCCCACTCCTCCACGTTTACCCCACCCCACCCTCCGTCGGTGGAGCAGGAGAGAGGGAGAGTCGGGGCGCGTCGCCCCCCTCTCTCTCTCGACCCGACCCCACCGCCAGGCTGGCGGGCACGGCGATGGCCTTCACCTTCGCGGCCTTCTGCTACATGCTCACGCTCGTGCTGTGCGCCGCGCTCATCTTCTTCGTGATTTGGCAGGTAAGCGGCATGTCATGCACCTGGAGTTTCAGTTTCAGACATGGTAGTGTTTTGGAGGGCGCGCACATCCAGATTAAACAGTTGCCGGACTTCAACACGACTAAACATGAAAAGAAGGAAGGTCCGCACACTGTTGCTGCTCCCAGTTTATTAACACAACGTTTCGACCATGCAGTCTGGTCTTCCTCAGGTGAATGTGAGACATGCAAATCAATTTCTTCAGTGTAGGTACAACTATGTACTATATTTCAGACACAGATATACACACACACACACACACACATGCACGCACGCACGATTGCGCACGCGCACGCACACACACACACACACACACAAACACACACATA
>NC_085863.1:8868613-9071113 GCF_034702125.1 Engraulis encrasicolus | reverse complement strand
ATTTTTGGGGGGCTGGAAATCATTGGTCTCATCTGGCAAGGCTGAGTATGGAGGATCCTGTATTGCAGGGGTGCGGAACCTTTTTCATTCGAAGGGCCACTTCAAATTCATCCTAGGGCCGTAAAAGTCATCCGAGGGCCGTACTATGAACACAAACCAGGATTTCCCCCTGTACTTTAGGCCTATATTGAAGGCAGCACCTTTAAAACACATCCTACATTCTCTAGGTCTCCTGAATATAACCTAATTGTATTGAAAATGTAATTTCTAAGATTCTTTTACAAAATATTTCACACTTCATGTGAAGCTTCACAACATTAAAATAAAACGGATAAAACGGCCTCAGGGGGCATAAATGTCCCTCGAAACATAGGTTCCCCACCCCTGCTGTATTGGCTGTCAACTTTCACAACGGATAACTTCTAGCCCACATCAAGTGCCCTCATAATGGACATAACAGCTGCTTTTCTGACAAGTACATCTCCTTTTTCTCTGACGCAGATCATTGCCTTTGACGAGCTCCGCACAGACTTCAAGAACCCCATTGACCAGAGCAACCCTACCAGAGCGGTAAGGGCATTAACACACCTCCAACACCGGTAGTGAACGAGATTAAAATGAATGCATGCCAGTACACCTGTTCATATTAGACACACACACACACACACACACACACACACACACACACACACACACACACACACACACACACACACACAACACGACACGTCTGCGAACAGCTTTGGCTGGGCCCGGGACAAAGCCATCTGAAAGGGCACCAAACCCAATACATACAATGTAATGAGGATCCAATTCTGGGCCCCCTCTTTCCCTGGGCCCGGGACAAGTGACCCCTTTCTCCACCCCTGTCGGCTTCCCTGCACACACACACACACACACACACACACACACACACACACACACACACACACACACACACACACACACAGAGGAAGTGATAGCTGATAAATAAATGAATCCATCTCTGTTGTGATGCAGAGGGAGCGAATTCTCAACATAGAGAGGATCTGCAACCTGCTTAGGAGGGTAAGTGGCGATATTCATGTGTGTGTGTTTGATATGGGTAAGTGTGTGTGTGTGTGTGTGTGTGTGTGTGTGTGTGTGTGTGTGTGTGTGTGTGTGGATGATATGGGTAAATGTGTGTGTGCATGTGTGTGTGTGTGTGTGTGTGTGTGTGTGTGTGTGTGTGTGTGTGTGTGTGTGTGTGTGTGTGTGTGTGTGTGTGTGTGTGTGTGTGTTCGATATGGGGTGCGTGTGCCGTACGTGTGTGTGCCTGTGTGTGTGGTCGATATGGGTAGGTGTGTGTGTGTGCGTGTGTGTGTGTCTGTGTGTGTGTGTGAGCGAGCGTGAGGGGAGGAGAGGGGAGACTCTGAGAATATTTCAATGTGTCTATTTTGAGGAGTGTGACTGATTGATTTATGTCCTCCCTCTCGCCCCATGCCATGATGCACACATAGTCATTATCTCTCTCCCTCTCCCTCTCTCTATCCCCCCTTCTCTTTTTTTACCCCATCTCTCTCTCTCTCACTCTCTTTCCCAGCCCCTCTCTTTTTCTTTCTTTGCTTCTCGCTCTCCCCCTTTCTCTTTATACTTCACCTCTCCTCTCGCTCGCTCTGCCAATCTATCTCTATCATTCTCTTCTCAGTCTCTCTCTCTTCTCTCTCTCCCTCTCTCGCGTGCTCTATATACCAATCTGTCTTTTTGTCAATTGCTCTTTTTCTTTCTTCAATTCTCTCTCTCCCTCCTTCACTTTTAACCCCATATCTCTTTCACTCACTCTCTTTGCCAATCTGCTATCACTCTCTCTTCTCTCGCTCTCTCTCTCTGCCAATCTATCTCTTTCTCTCAGTTGGTGGTTCCAGAATATTCCATTCACGGGCTGTTCTGCTTGATGTTCATGTGTGCGGGAGAGTGGGTCACTCTGGGTTTGAACATCCCGCTGCTCTTCTACCATCTCTGGAGGTAGGTACACAGCCAGGAAGCCATCTTGTATTCTGGAATGAGAGAAAGTGTTTGGCTGGTCCACTTTTATGACTCTTGTATGTTTTTTTTGTCCGAATCATATTTTTTGCACCCATGAATCAAAATAATGCATGCCAAGCCATCTGAGGCGTGCTGTAATAGTGATTGAAAGGTTAAATACCATTGAGTGCTACTCTACTATGACTACTATGACATAACACAGAGCCTAGTAATGCACTGGCATTCTGGTAACAACTAATTTATAATGCCATGTTTTAACGGGTTAACAGTAGCTTGTTTTTGTGCGTTGAACCAGGACAGTGATTAGTGATCAATAATAAGACAATAGATTTGTGTAGATGAATAGACGTGTGTCACTGCCAATCTGTGGCGAATGCCATATCAATATTTAACGGTGCCATCCTTGGCTTTGGGTACACGCCCGTTCGGGTTCATGCAGCATGCGTACATATGCTACAGGGGCTTTTCCCATATCTGTCACCCACCATACTGAAGCTTTCTCTCTCTCTCTCTCTCTCTCTCTCTCTCTCTCTCTCTCTCTCTCTCTCTCTCTCTCTCTCTCTGGGGGCAAGACAAACTACTTTCTCCCGTCCTTTTGTGCCCTTCCTGTCCTCTTGCTTTGGCGTTATACCCTAGCCTGGTCCAGACCATCCCATAATACTACCATTTGCATTTCGTATTCATGGTCTGGACTTTGTTTGATCTGACGCGATTGCAGGAAGCAGGAAGGACATTTTCGGAAAAATCAGGATTTAACTTATAAGTTGTTGAACAAACATGTCTGACGTCTATCTATGGCGATGTAGGAGCGTTTAATAGACATGTCTGACAGAACATCCTACCGTAGGATAAAATTGCAATGTACGATGTTGTCAGAACATCGGTGAAAATCCTACCGGTCAACATCGCTCCACAGAAGACAGGTACCAGACGTAGTGCGGAGCCAAGTGTCTTGGCGGAAGTACGTAGGATGGTGAGCAACAGAGCCGTCTAATAAGAGTTGCGCAAACCGGGGACCAGGAAGTCGGTTGGTGATGTGATTCGCGTAGATTAAAATGTTTCTTAACAGTAAACTTCTGTTCGTTGGAAACTAACACAGAACCATCACATACCAAACAAAGATTAAGTACAAACAAATTACATTACCGTTACCACATTTTCTGTGTTCTACGGCCACCTCCTAGAACTAAGTAACTTCTAATAGAACTAAAGTCAATGGTGATTTCCATGTTAACGCTCCGTGAGGCTCCATGAGAGCCGCCATTGCTGTGGAAAGATTGGTCCATAGAGGTCTATGGGAGTGGCGTAACTCTGTTATTAGATGGCTCTGGTGAGCGAGGCTCATTATACCCCGCCTCTGTGGAGAAAACAATCAAGTTTCCCCGCTGTCAACCAGCGCAGAGTGTCTTTTGGGGGGCTTTTTCCACATTCAACATCACGATTGCAAATGAGAGAATGGCCTTTGAATTGTGTTTTTGAGAGATATTGAATACTTTGAATACTTTGATCGTAAATAACGCTGAGTCTCACGCCACAAGGCCAGAGGCCATAGGAAAGGACAGGAGAAAGTAGTTTCAATCTCTCTCTCTCTCTCTCTCTCTCTCTCTCTCTCTCTCTCTCTCTCTCTCTCTCTCTCTCTCCTGTGTAATGTTCCTCCCTGGGTGTCCATGTCTTCACACTGACTCACTGTCGTGCTCTCTCGCCCACTCGCCAGGTTTTTCCACCGGCCCGCTGATGGTTCAGAGGTGATGTACGATCCTGTGAGCGTCATGAATGCCGACATACTGAACTACTGCCAAAAAGAGTCCTGGTGCAAACTGGGCTTCTACCTGCTCTCCTTCTTCTATTATCTTTACAGGTAAGAGAATGCAATAACATAGAACAGACTTCATTGACATGCCAGCATGAAATGTGTCTTTTTTGTAACGAAGGCCAACTAGCAGAGTGTGGCGTGGAATGTTAGTAAACCACCGTCCTGAAGCCTCATACAGTATCGAACTGGTCGTTTAGCTCAGCTGTATTGCGCTGTGCCTCCCACACCCCGAACCGCTGCGCTAACTAGGAGGTGACGAGTTCGCGGCTCCGAGGGGGCGTGAACTGTGCGGGAACAACTCGGTTCCATTTTGCCTCACTGAACAGTATGAAGACATACTGTATACCGTATGCAGGGCTGCTGACAGCTTTGGCTGGGCCCGAGGTCAAAAAAATGAGGGGGCCTCCCTCAATCAATCCATACAATGTATATGTAATGGGGTCCCAGTTCTGCTCCCCACTTTATCTGGGCCAGGGAGATCTGACCTGTTTGTCCCACCTTGACGGCGGGCCTGCTTATATGGACATGAAATTAATTTCCTTGGGGGTCGCTGTGGCGCAGCGCACTAAGCCCCTCACATTTGGGCTTGCATGCCCACCCACGGGGACCCCGGTTCGAATCGGTTCGTCATTTCCCGATACTCCCCTGTCTCTCTGTCCCATTTCACTTCCTGTCACCATCTTCGACTGTCCAGTCAAATAAAGGCATAAAAGCCCCTAAAAATATATATATTTTTTATAAGAAATTAATTTCCTTATAAAAACATAAGCAGATACATAGATCATTACAGTGCAGCATGGTTAAGCTGTTTAGACAGACACAAACCCAGGAGGATATAAAGCCATATGAATCATCTACTCAGAGTTTACTACAACACAGCCTAACTTAACACCACGCGTAACTAAGACCATGCTTTTGGCATATGCCTCTGTTGTGCTGTAAGTTTCAACGAGCTGTATTTGCAAGTGTGTGTGTTTTACACTATTGCATAATGACATTCTCTTTCATGCAGACTATACACTAAGAACATGTATTATTCTACTTTTCTTTTTCTTGATTAGTATGGTCTACGCTTTGGTCAGCTTCTAAAACCAAAAGCTGGACTGAAAAATGACAACCAACCGATACTCCAAGTGACAGCTACAATGGCACCACTCAACACCACCGATAACAATAACTACTCTACATCAGCCGACACCATCAGAGAAGAGCACCATGGACAGCTCCTGGAGGAGCAAATGCTGTGCGCTTATCTTCGTAAACTATCACGCCATGAGATGCCCTGTTCAACACATCCTCTCCCCTCTCTCATGGACATGAACTAAACAAACTGAAATGATCCAAAGTCAAAAAAATACGAAAACAATGATTGTGAGAAGACAAAGAAAATACTTTGCTATAAGCCAGCTCAAAACACTGCCATTCACTGACACCATGGAAGGAGATGAAGAGCGGTTTAGAAAAAAGAAGAGAAAGAAAGATAGAGGGACCAAGGGAGCCGTGGGAGGAAGAGGAGGAAGTGTGGGAGGGGGAGGAAGAGGTGGAAGGCAGCGTGTTTTGCAACTAAAGTTTCACTTTTTTTAAGGGCTGCTGGACCTGTGCTGCTCCGAACCACTTGGATTTTTCGCAGACGAGTCGAGGCACAAGTGTGAACTGCTACAAAAATATCCTGTTACATAAAACTTAATATCGATGTTGTTAACATTTTCGGTATACTTCTGTTCAACTTCATGCCGTGTTAAAGAGAGGAGAAAGCATCTGTGAAAGTCACAATCCTTATTTAGTTGAAATGACGTAATTACTCCATATGCTATTTCAATTGTCGTGGTAGATTCTTTAAAAACCCTGATGATTATTGGTAGTTAGCGGTACACAATACTGATGACCTTGTTTATCTGTTTTTGATTGGAGTCGATACTACCTGTGTGCTCTGTTAGACAAAAAAAAAGAAATCTGCACAAAACAAACGTCCATTACATAACGAGAGATGTGTTTACATTATATTCCATAGCTATTAAGCAATGACGAGGGAGGGAAGGCCGGGAAATACTGTTGGGACAATGGTCATAGGATGAAATAGACTAACAGAGTATGTATGTATACAAGGAGAATGTGATATGACGGAATGTGTTTGAGTCTCATATGTTGAGCTTCCTCTCGGAGTCTACTCAACGAAGCAGGCCGCCACTAGAACACTGTGTGGGATACAGCGGATCTGACAACGCATGTGAGAAGAGGATGTGAGTTTGAGATGGAGGGCGAGTGCTCCCTCCCTCCCTCCTTCTCCCTCCCTCCTTCCCTCTCCCTCTCTCTCTCTATCCCTCTACCCATCTTGAAGAGAACAGGTTGATTCGACCTCCCAGCCCTTCAGTGCACAAGAGCTCCACGGAGGCTGATGGATAGAATGAGAGGGACCGCCTCTGCCATCATTAATTTCTTCCCAAGTGAAGCTCTAAGCGAGGGGCATGGAGACGCTGGAGTGACGGGGTGCGCCTTGTCCGCCCACCAAAAGGTCTAAAAGCGGTGGCACTAGACCCTGTCTGACTCTCTGCGGGGGGGAAAAAAAACAAACTCGGCCCTATATGGTGACAGTGTGCACCAGTATAATGAAAGGAAATATGTTCCAGGCTTCACACATTCCAACTCAAGTCAAGTCAAGCTCTGCCTTAGTCCTCTATAGCTCCCTGTGCTGCCATCACACAGTGTGTCGTGTCCATTTTGTCTGCTTTTATAGGTAGATCATCACTGCTGGCACACACTGTGGTTTGTAATGTATTTTGAAGAAAAAAATGTAGAGATTTGATTTCACTATTTATTTCAGCTGCTCAGATACTGTATGTTCTTAAACGAGGAGTGTTTTCCTATACATTGCCCTACAAAACGAGCCTGTTTTAGTTGTTTTTTATATGATGAATTTGTTCCTTTTTTTTGACTTACTTGTTTGTGCAGTGTTGCCTTTTCGATGAGAACGATGAAGCGTGACTCCTACGTTGAGAGACTGACACACCCTTGAACTTCAAATGAGCCTTTGTCTGGCATGACAATTGCTAAAAAGCACAAGAAAGGGGGAGAGACAGAGAGAGGAGGACACTGGAATGAATCGAGGCAGCATTCATTGGGCATCACTCCTGAATGTCATATTTATATGAAGAAAAAAAAATGCAGTATTCTATATTTAAAGAAAGAAAGCCGACTTGTATTCCTGTCTTTTATACATTCATACATCCATCACTGTATAATGCTACAGTCTCTTTGTTGATGCGCTAGTTTGTATTCAATAGAATACAGAATTATTATTATTATACTCAGACAAAGCAATTCCACATTCTACTCCAATAAAACAGCAATGTGGTTCTCACAGGACTGAATATCGTACTATATGTATGAATGTTGTTGCAATGAGTTCTCGCAAAATGAGAGACATGTGGATAAACGAGTTCGTGTGGAGTAAGGAAATCCTGGCGGACATGAAAGAGAAAAAAGAGGGGGATTCTCCCGGCGACAGAAAACACGGTCGGAAACAAGATTCTTGTCTGCTTCAATGATAGGCTAGAGACAGAAAGAAAAAAAATGTCAGACAAATGTGGGGAGATTTTTTTTCCGGTGTTATTGTGAAGTTAAAGACATAGAAGGGAACATGATTAACGTCACACATTGTATGTCCACACACACACACACACACACACACACACACACACACACACACACACACACACACACACACACACACACACACACACACACACACACACACACCACCTCATGCAGACTGCATCTCATTCCCCTGCTGTATCCATAGCAACCTAACTGTGTTAGAGTCTTATTGACTCAATACTCTCTCTCTCTCTCTCTCTCTCTCTCTCTCTCTCTCTCTCTCTCTCTCTCTCTCTCTCTCATCGTTTCCTTCCCTTTCATTTCCATGCCTTTTGAAACACTTACAAGCAAGCATGCAGCGTTCCAAACGCCTTTGGATGTGTGACAGTGAAGCCAAGGCATTTGCCAAAGCTAGCGAAAGCAATTTGCTATGAAAATGGAGCACTAAATTGGAACACCGCATTAATAAATAAATAACACAATTATGATGCAGCAAAGCAAAATCAGCGTCGTTTTATTCGCTTTTTGTCATGTCGCATTTTATTCTGTGTATTTTTTTGCGTTTGTTTTCATCCATCCATAGAGGTATAATGAATGTATACATTATAATGTATGAACAGGTCTGTGAACAAGCCCTTTCTTTTGGCTTCTCTCGCTTTCTCTGCAAATTTGGTTGTCTCCACTCACACTCGTTTCCTCTTTCTACTCTTTCTCTCTCTCTCTCTCTCTCTCTCTCTCTCTCTCTCTCTCTACCTCTCTCTTTCCATTTCTCTCTCTCTCTCTCTCTCTCTCTCTCTCTCCAAATTCGCCTGTCCCTCTCATTGCTTTGTAGCTCCAGAGACATGTTGCCATGGAAACTGGTTACAGTTGATAACTTTGAAACATGAGTGAGCTATTGACATATGCTGGCACTCACAAGGATGCCAGGCATTCCACAGAAGAGCACACAACACAGACAGAACACATACAGAGAGAGAGAGAGAGAGAGAGAGAGAGAGAGAGAGAGAGAGAGAGAGAGAGAGAGAGAGACAGCATTCATGGTTCAACAAAATGTGTATTCTATGGCATGATGATTGAAATAGCAAATCATCATGCATGCATGTTGCTGTAAAAGGATGTCGGCAATGATGCTTTAAATTAGGAACTGATTTAGACTTTGCATTTTTGTTGCAGATATGGACAGACAGACAGACAGACAGACAGACAGACAGACAGACAGACAGACAGACAGACAGATCCCAGTGTAACTGCTTGCGCTCCCTTAGGTCGGTCTGAGAGAAATTCATAAAACCCACCCGGCCCAGCTCCGCACGGTGACCCAGATAGTCTTGGCTGCACTTGTAAAGCGAGGACTAATGGTGAACAATCCTGTAGTGTAAAGGTTACCGCTGTACTGATGACAGAGGTGGTTGGTGTCTCACTGTAACAGCCATGAAAAACACACTAGTGTACCGACAATGACACAGAACAGACTGTGCAGACCTGTGCAGACCTGAGTGACACACACACACACACACACACACACACACACACACACACACACACACACACACACACACACACACACACACAGTTTGAATAAAACAATATGAGGTCTTGATCTCATTAACGTTAACCCCGATTTTAAAAATACTGCCTGGGATGCCGAAAGCAATTAATAGCACGAGTTGCTGCCGGTTGAGGAAGCATGTACAAGTCTAATTGTAGTGTGCCACTGTGCGTCTGACACTCACTGGCCGCTTTAGTGAACAGATACACAAAATTAAATGGGAAGACCCTTATCAAAGAGAGAAAGGATTGGACAGGACTAGACTGTACAAGCGAGCGAGCGGAGGAAGCAACAGAGGAGGAATGAATTATAGATTACAGGGTACATGGTATAATTATATACCTGACCAGAGACCAGATAAGAGATGGGCGGATGGAGAGACAGATAGGGGGAAAGGAGTGACAGAAAGACAGAGAAGGACTCTGCACAAGAGGAAAGGATGAAGATGGGAGAAAAGAGAGAAGAGTTGAGATGGTGAAGATGAGGAATGAGGGAAGTTAAACGACAAGTGAGGAAAGGGGGGGGGGGGGGGGTTGGTTTGTGATTACAAACTTCAGCACATTCGGAAGGATACAAAGTGCTATGAGATGTGCAACCTTCTATACAACACGAATGACAAAAGATCAGCCTGCCGAAAAACAACTAACCTTCAGCACCTTTCAAGATTGCAAGGCTGCTCCACAGTGTAAAATATGTCTCGACGTGCTGCAACAGAAAAGAAATATTTAAATACAACATAATAAACCACAAATCATCATGAAACGCTTCCAACTCAACATTCAGCATTTGCAATATTTCAAGGGTGTTCTAAAACGTGCAATGACTGACACAACAAATGACAAATCATCATGAAATGCACCAACACACAAAAAGACAAATCATCATCCATAAACATGGATTGCTGACCCATTCGACCCATAACATTTATACTGCTTGAGTACATTTTTAGCTGAATAAATTATACCTGAAAAAGTGCCAATTCATTTTATTTGAATTTGGCACCGATAATTTAAGTATTGCACAATGAACAGGAAGAATGGATCTAAATACAACATGCTATACTTGCAAGTTAATGGTTACCTTATATGTAAAAAAAAACCCACCTTCAATACAAAATCCAACGCACGAAATTAATAATTCTTAAAGAAAAAATATAGTACATATGAATGAGTTCTTATTCAAGGCCTCGAATTTCATATCATTCTTTATCCAGTGGTGAAGATTACAAAAAATACATTTGAATAGTGAGAGGAAGAGATGATTAATGGTGAAGCGTTGGCAATTGCATCTAACACTAACACAGAGGACATGTGAGATGTGAACACTAACAGACTGGAGACACAGGGAATGGGAACTACCGTACGTGACACAGAGAATATTATGAAGGCAATTAGCACCTTCAGCACACACACACACACACACACACACACACACACACACACACACACACACACACACACACACACACGCGCGCACTCTCTCGCTCACTGGCTCTTTCTCTCTCTCTCACACACACACGCACACACGTACACACACACACACACTCACACAGACACACAAGGCTTCGTTAGACTTTTCAAACACTGTTGAAATGTGCATTCCATTTGAAACCAGGCACAAAACAGCCGACCACCCTCCAATGTACACAACACGGATGCACACACACACAGTGCATGAGTGCACCTTCAGGAGAGGAAGAAAGGGAAGGGGTACCATGGCAACAGGAGCGAGCATTCACAAGCTTTAGCAACGAGCGCTGAGCCAGAGGGATGGGGAGATGAGAGGAGAGGAGAGGAGGGGAAGGGAGAGGAGGGGAGAGGAGAGGAGGGGAGAGGGGTGAGGTGTCATTATTGACTGAGAGAGAGATCCACGGGGGGAGAGGAGCAGGGGGTGTCGGGAGGCCGGAAATGATTAAAGATTGCTCCATAATGCATTCTGAAAACAAATTGCTCCACGTGCCCACAGGGAACACGGAACATCTCTTTCTGCTGATGCTGTATGTGGTAGAATGCATCCAATGACATGTTTAACTTGTAAGATTTAGGCCTATCCCTTTATGGTTTACGTGATACAATAACAAAATCCACTTAAACAATCCACTTAAACAATTCATATGCAGTCGGCCTATGTGCAGGTCACCAATACTGAGATATCAGTATCAACAATGCAATTAAGCAATTAAGCATGGCAGACTACAGTATGGGCCTCAGTAAATTGTGCAGGGTTAATTGGACACTCGGAGAGCGGGGCCAACACATATCAGTGTTAAACTTGACTCACGTAGAGTTGAAATAATGGTGCATAATTTACTGTATAGTGGTTGCTTTGCCTGTCAGATGATTTTTAGACGAGAATTGTCCTTTCCCTCTCTCACACAACAGTGGTGCTCCAGCTGAAGCACAGTATCAGACAGTAGGGCCTACAGAGGGGGCACTACAGGAGTAGGGCTGGGCGATACGGAAAAAAACAATATCACGATATGGATTACTTTATATCACGATAACTATATATATCACGATATAGCACAATTACATACGTTTTCAGTTATTCTCTTTATTTGCTCTTTATTTTTTCATATCGCAAAACAACTTTTCTTTAAATTGGATCCTTTAATTCTTATTTTTACAGTTACATTAACTTATAGTGTGTATTGTGACAACATGAAATGTAAATATACATGATATTCAATTGTATAAAATTGATAAAATGACTAACACGATATAAACGATATAGGAGAAAGGTCACGATATAGGCTAGGCTTTTACATCACGATAACGACATATATCGTCATATTGCCCAGCTGTATACAGGAGTGCATTTCCCAAAGTCATTGCATGGCACTAATGTGGCCACTAAACACCCCGGCTATGTTCTGCCTCGTTCGCACCCCTGACACTGATGAATGCCCATTACCAGCTCTTATACTCACTACAACACCCACACAAGCTGACTCACTTACACAGACGCAGACAAGCGAACAACACACACTCTGGGGACAGGAAAAAAGGCATACATGCATGTAAACACAAAACGCACGCACGCGCGCGCGCGCGCACACACACACACACACACACACACACACACACACACACACACACACACACACACATACACACACACACACACACACACACACACACACACACACACACACACACACACACACACACACACGAGTTGTAAAAGGGGCAGTACTGCCACCTGCCGATGGTTTGTTTTTTCCCCTCCCCTTGCTATTTCAGTAGGCTCAGTCAGAAATATTCTAGTGGCTCAGTATCCTCATCACAATAGGCTAAGATTAAAGACGCACACTATAAAAATAGTAAAAAAAAATTAAATTACAAAATGCATAAGCAGATTGGTGGATCCAAAGGAAGCCTAATTGGTTTTAATAGCCTAAATGCCTAAGCATGCAAAAAGCAATACTTTTGTTCATTATTATTAGATTACAATAAAAATAAATACATGTGATTTAACCATGTTTGCAAAATAAGCCTAATGAGTTGCGACTCTAAGTCAGGGTAGATGACATTAAAATACAGGGGTGATAACAAAAGCATAAGCAAAACTGACATTTTAGACTTGTATAAGAACGAGTCCCATCATGCATCGCGGTGTGTCATGCAGACTTGACCTAGCTAGCCCAACATACCAGCAAGTTAGCAAGCCGAAGCACTGAAATCACGTTTCATACCTAAATCAGGATAAACCCTATGCCGGCGACATGAGTAGTATGCGAACCATCCTAACCAGCACAGCGCTTGTTGGTGCTGTCGGTATCGGATATGGAATGTGGTCCATTATTTCACCATCGGAAGAGAGGAAAAGGGAAATACTGAAGGTAAGGGATGTCGCAGTAGGCTACTCATGTGAGAACCTCCAAAGTTATTTAATGTGTCATTTTTTGTTATCATGTTGATGCTGCACTTGAATAGAGGAGTCCATTCTTTTGCGAGATACTTGTAGGCTAGCTGTACATTGCTTTAGTGAA
The DNA here is from genome assembly GCF_034702125.1 of Engraulis encrasicolus. Classification (NCBI taxonomy): domain Eukaryota; kingdom Metazoa; phylum Chordata; class Actinopteri; order Clupeiformes; family Engraulidae; genus Engraulis; species Engraulis encrasicolus. The sequence goes on along the minus strand of NC_085863.1, from coordinate 9,058,162 downwards.
CGTTCTGTCAATGTGCAGCTGGGAAGCAGCTTTGTTTTGGAATGGGCAGGTGACATTCTTTGGGTGACAGTATTTAATTCCAACTGTTTGGTGTACCTACCTACCCGACTATGTAATGAAGTAAAGTGCCTTGTGGTCGTTTTCTCTTTCAGAATCTCCCTGAATCCAACCCGTTACGCATGGATGAAACTCGCAGACGGAACGCCATGATGATGCAGGTGTTGAAGGAAGCTTCGGAGACCACTGATAATATTGCGCGTGGATTTGGAGGTTCCAGTAAATGAACTTGAAACAAACCCGAAGAACTTAAACCTACTCTCACGAGCAAGACAACCTTGGTCATGCAAATGGAACATGAGGCGATAGGCTACAGATAATTCACATGTTAAAATGTTTTTTCACTATTCACTTTTCAGACACCCAGGCCTTGTGTAGTGAAAGGATTCATAATAATTTATTGCTGCCCTCCTAGAGTGGAGTAAACACTGTAATCGTGTCGTGAAATGAGTAGTTGCCTACATTCATGTTATCTTATTTGTAATAAACTGTTCATCAGTGTGGAATGTTATGGATGGATCATTCCATACCCCATGGACCATCTGGTGATGCTGCTCATAAATAAAGTTGCATAGTTTGGTGGACATGATAAACGTTTCATTTCACACATGGAAGCTGTGGCTAGACGTTTTTATTTCACACATCCAAACTAAGGCATACAGAAAGTTCTCATATCGTTCAATTCCAATTAGCATCAGGTGAACTGTTTTGCAAGTTGGATGCGCTTCTGGTGCAAGGTGAAATATGGGTAGCCTACTAGATTAGACAATGCATTTTCAGCACTCCAAATCCAAATGGAAACCGTGTCAGCAGTTGTTGTTGTTTTTCTTTTTCTTTTTTTTATAATGTTGCGTTTCTAGCTCTCCCTTGTATTATTTTCCAAAGGTCGTCCAATGGAACTTTTATTTTGAAAATTCCGAAACGTCATTCCAGGAAGTTTATGGTGAGATCCCCTCGGATGTGTTGCACGTCGGACAGCCAGCAGTGTTTTGGCCTTAATTTGAGCACATGAATTGCGTTTTATGCGCGTTTTGGGGGCCCAGTTTGAAGTTTTCATCATATGTGAATTGTGGGAAAAGGTTCAAATATATTGCCATTGCAAACCATTCAAGTTGAGTTGACCTCTGGGCTGGTAAGATAGGTTACCTTCAAAAAACGGTGCCTTTCAGGTTATCGGATTGACATTTCCAATCCAAGTTGACTGTACTTCAACAATTTTGAGTGATGGGTGATTCGCCGACCGGACAAGTGCCAGCACAACCAGGTGCCAGCCCACCGAAACCTTTATTTGGCGGCTGCTGGAGTTGTCGACTCCTCACGGGCACTGGACTCATGTTATCAGCGGGATACGTCTTCAATGGAGCACGCAACACGATGAAAGTGGGAGGTCCCACAACCATTGGCACAGTGTTCCAAATTGTATTTGCCGCAGGTAACACGTTTTTCCTGTCATAATGACCTATTTTCAAATATAGCTATACAGGTTTGATTGGTAACAATGCTGTACTGAAGTTATTTTTGCTTTACATAAGGCTACTAGTGGAACATGTCTGCTGTAGAGCTTCAGTGAAGGTGGGCAACTTGGATGCAGAAGCTGTTAGAAAAGGTGCCACATATTCCAAACTACCTGGTTTTACCTGTCCAAATGTCCTAAGTAGATGTTGACGTTGATGTACGGTGGTTCCCGACTGATGACCCTGCAGCTGACACATGGGCACCGGAGGAGGTGCGACAGGCAGCAATGCCCAGCAGGATGTAACACCTTCCTGTACAAATCCATGTTTGGACAGGTACAACCAGGTCATTTGGGATATGTGACATTGTGTAGCTTCTGAATCAAGGTTGTCCCTCACTACCTTAATTGAATTCAAATAAGCTACAATCTTACTCATTATGTTTTACATAAGGCTACTAAGGAGGGCATGCAAATGCCAGTAGTCTTGTGATCCCTGGAAGTTACCTTTTATTTTGTATCTGTGTTGCAGCATTGGCCTCATGGGGAACAGTTGTGCTGGTGGACCCAGTTGGAAAATCCCAGAGGAAGACCTTATAACGCCAACCTGCCAAGTACAAGGGAATAATTTGTGTCGGAGATGAGTGCCACAGACTGTATGTTACTGGTTGTGGTTACTGAACCTATACCACAAGACCATGTTTGTTGAATTGACACAGAACTGTCAATCAGTATGTGGATGGCCCCTGCTGGATCCATATGTGTTTGTGATTCGATCTGAATGACCAGAAATCACCAGAAGACTTTGTGGATGGAAGTGGATAGAAGTTGTATTGTGTCTCATGTATGGAGCCTAATGAAGGCCAGCCCACAGATGATCAAATGATGAGCTAATAAATATGAATCTTCTGAGTTATGCTTATGCATGATATGGGAATCTTTTTCTGTGTAGATCATATTAATTTGTTCTACAAAGTTCTACATCCAAAGGTATATACCACATGCACACTCATGCATCTCATGTACACATAGTGTGTCTTACCTTCAGGGTTCCGGGAAGGCTAAACGCATCCAGGACAGCACAACCTTCCATTTGGGATAGAATACATTCTGGGCACAATATAAAACAAAACAATAATGAAAACATCAAACAAACTTGATATGTGAGACCAACAAAGGCAGGAAAAATCACAGGGGGATTCACAAAACAATTGTAAGCAACTAGGCCAACTAGGTCTGAGAAGTTTAATTCTGTTTCTAACAGACAGCATTAACATTTTAAATTAATATTAACATGTATTGTGCTGTGTATAGGGTGCCTTTTCTGGTTTTACTACTAGGCCTGTATTCGAGTAAAATGCACCTTCTTGTTTCATTGTTTTCATTGTCATTTGGAGCTTTATTTGCAGAAAATGACAAATGGTCAAAATACGGCAAGGAAACGACAAATGAGCAAAAACAGGAAAGGAAAACGAGATGATGTTCACTTTAAATGTTTTAACTTGGGAAGCGTTCAGAAATCAATATTTGGTATGCTTGGCATGCTTTCCACCAGTCTTTCATATTTCCCCTGGATTGACTTTATTCCAGGCCTGGTACAATAATTCATGTTTCTGAGCTAGGTTCGATGGTTTGTGACCATCCATCTTCCTCTTCAGCACATATCAGAAGTTTTCACTTTGGCTGAGGCCAACAGTTTGGGCTATCCATGACAGGGCATCGATCCGGTGGTCCTCCATCACCTTGGGTGGATTCCAATATGGGGACTTCCGTCCTCCCTTGCACACTTGCCTGCTTGTGAACTCATGATGACGTCACGGACGACTGAAAATTAATTCAATATCTTTCATAGTCACAATTCTAATGTCATTTTCTCATTTTGCAATAGGGATGGTGAATGAACAGTTCCCTAAAAGTTGTGGCTAGGTTGACAGCGGGGAAACTTATTGTTATTTCCACAGAGGTGGGGCGTCAGCAAGACGCGAGGCCACACAAGCACAAGTGGAGGATGGGAGTCGGATCAACCTTTCTACCTATAAACCCTCTCTGGTCGGATACGTGATTTGCTCCAGCAAGGCAGAAATGGGTCAGATTCATCTTTACGAAGGGCGTGTCACTGAAGTCACATACAAAGTTATCTTGGAAGAAAACTTGCTTCCGTGTACTCTATGTAGAACTGGTGACTATAAAGCACTCTTATTTGACACTGTCCCCCAACTCTGAAGATTGTTTCAGCAGGACACTGCTCCAAGCCATGTATCTTGGTTAATTAGTGTGTGGATGGAGTTGAAGCCCTGTCATGGCCAGCCCAAACTCTGGGCCCGAGCCCAATTGAAAACTTCTGAAATGTGATCAAGAGAAAGCAAGAAGCAAGAACAAAAGAAGACCATGAGTGCATAGAACATGGAAATAAATCAAACAAATGGAAACTAAATAGGCCCCTACCTGAGCATTTTCTTGAACTTAAAACAATTGATACACCAAGGACACACAGCAGGTACTCTGATATGTCATTCTAAGGAATAAGCTGCCAAATTGGCTAGTGAAATGATTACTAGCCACATCCAAGTTTTACCAGCATTTGGCCTGTTGGCAGGTGCCAATGCCAATGGTCACAAGCCATCTTCAGCAACTTGATTTTGTTTGCATCAGGCCTGGAATAAAGTCATCCAAGAACAATGTGAAAGATTGGTGGAGAGCACGCCAGGAAAGTTTTGTTTAAAAATTCAGGGTTATTCTACCAAATATTGATTTCTGAACTCTTGCTAAGTTAAAACATGATTACTTACTACATGTCTACTACTAGAGTGAACCTGATGAAGCAACAGCTAAACGTGTTGTTCACATAATAAACTACCAGCAAGGGGTGTGAGGCGACTTATCACCCTTTTACCTGGATTACTAGCCTATACTATGTTGTTTTGAAGTGAATATGGCTTTTTGGGGGCATTTTTTTGTTCTGAAAACATTGCCATTTTTTGCGATTTATTTTGAAAATAAAGGCTCTTAATGTTCTCATTTGAAATTCGGAGGAACAATGTTCATTTACTCAAACACATCTAGTAGGCCTAGCATAATCAGAAAAAAATGATAATTTCGAGGTGGGCTTTTATTTTTTCTGCGGCTGAAAGGTGTCAAAACTCGACACCACGTGACACATCCCAGGACCCGTAGGACGAAACGCACAAACATGGCGGCCTCCATCAGAAACGCGAATATGAACGTATGCAAAATTGTTAGAATATTTGGACTAAATAGACACATTTACAACGGTGCAAGATCGCTACAGGTTGGTATATTAACAAATTAAACTGTAAAACAAAAACAGGTTTCCTAATGAATAATTAGGGCGACCTTGCGTCTTTTTCAGGTTAGCCATGATGACAGACCTTTGACACTAACTGCAATATTTGACAAAGCAAAGCCATGTCCTCAACATATTGTGTGGGCATTGTAGTTTCTTTGTCGGAATTTTACATTTATATGACAGAAGATGACTTTGAATAAATGTGATGGGAAGGGGACGTTGACATATTGAGCATAATGGCTATGGAAGATAATGCAAATGTATCTCTCGTTATGTTATGCATGTTTGTAAAGATTTTGTTCCTTTTTTCCCAGAGCACATGTAGTATCAACATATCTATATACTAAATATTGCATTTCCATGATTAAAAACACGGGAGGATTATTGTTATTGTCGTACTTACAAGTGGTGGGACTGGCCAGAATTTGTGTGCTCCCTGTTCACCCTCTCTACTTCTTGCTCTACAATTTTGTCAAGTACTGTGTGTGCTAGACTTTGGTTGAGAACGACAGCTAATCTCAGCAAGAGTGCAGCATGCATGGAGTCAGAATAAGTCTGAAAACATGCTAACCAGGTGGATGGACGTTGAGAAAGAAATGCAAATAATGACTTAGTTTTACCCAGTACTGTTTTGCTTTGTTAAAACTGTTTTTTTTCCCAAATGTAATCTTTGTGCTGTGCCTTACCAATTGTTTTTCTTCTTCTAACCAGACAGCCCCCACACCTGACACAGAAAAGCCTACCGGTGTAGTTGAGTCTACAGAAGAGTATGCATTTGTTGAGCGATTAATACCATCCTCTCGTATTCCTAAACCTCCCAAACATGATGGGCCTTCCCCCTCTGGCTGGACGCCACCACCAGGTAAGGCCAAACACATTCTTCTTCAAAAGTCTGTTTGTGTGGTCTGTTTCATATCGGGGCAGTTTTGCAACTTGCCACGGAATATCAAGGAAAGGTGATCGAACAAGTGTTTTGTGTCATCACTGATGAGCTCTCTCTAGCAGAACAAAGATAACTATACACAATAAAGATAAACTATATACTGCAAAATTGTTCAGTTTTTAAAAACTCATAAATAGAAGCGGGGCACTTTTGAAACTGACTAATGCAGTGTTTCTCTACCGGTGTGCGCCCCCCTCAGGGGTGCCGCGGAAACGTGGCTGAGAAATAAATTATGTCATATAATATATATTTGTCTAAATTAATAAATTGATGCTTAGTCAGTGGAATCTTTCCTCTGCCATTTACGCACAATTAAGTAAATGTACGTCTCCCCATTAGCTTCCACTTCCAACATAGGTTGTGTGACGTCTCCAAATGTGTTACTTTTCTAAGCTTGTGTGATATCGGATACGATGCCATGTTACGGCTTGTTGATTTGGGGTGCCTTGAAATTTTTCATGAATTGAAAGGGTGCCTTGGCCTAAAAAAGGTTGAGAAACACTGGACTAATGGATTTCTCTTTCAACTGTCTGTTTCTTCTAAAGAAGTTCCACCTGACCTGCCATACATGATCCGACGTTCTCGCATGCACAATATACCAGTCTACACAGATGTCAGAAGCGGAAGTCAGAAGTCCACAGTAGTGCGGAAGGTCGAAGGGGATATTTGGGTGAGTGAGGCATACTGCATCTTTTTCTTGCCATATTACCTCTGACCTGGTCTCTCAGCAAATGACAAAATATCTCTTCATGTTGAGTAGTTTTTGCTGTGTAACTTTTTAAATTACTGTATTTTTGGTTGTTGTTTTTGATTACATTTCATTACATTCTCTTTTTTTGACAGGCACTTGACAAGGATATCAAAGACTACATGCTGCAAGTTACAGGAAAACAGGTCCCTACACAAGTTAATGAAGTCACCGGATCAATTAGAGTCAAGGGTCATGTCGATCAAGAACTGAAAGAGTGGCTGTTGAGGAAAGGCTTTTAATGTATTTTTTGATGATGCCATTGAAAATGAATGACTGAATTCTGAAAATATCTGGTAAAAAATACAAAGATGTTCCAGGATTGCAATTGACTAATAATCTATATATCGTTGCACAATGTCATCCTCTTTCATTTCTTATGTCAATATGTCACAAAGACAACCATGTTGTATTTTCTGATGCTTTAGGCAAGAGTTTGTATTATGTTGCTGTACCAAAACAATAAACATTTGTCAGTCATGGTACAATCCTATCATCTTGATTGTCTTGAAAAACTGACTATTTGCATCATACTCAACTAAACATAAAATACTTCACTTAAAATGTTATTTGAGTACAAGTACTTTGTTACTTTTAATTAGCTTTTCATCTCTGAAATTCAATGTTTCTTTTTCTTCAATATCGTCTTCCAAGACCTCTGTTTCTTGCTTGTCACCAGCCATCATCCAACATAGTCATCCAAGATGGGACATGTGAAATGGTGAAAATACTGTGCCCAATCCTGCGAAATTTGATTACATTTCCAGCAGATTGGTTTATTATTGTGCATGTAAGTTTGTCTGTTATCATTCTAATTTTACGCAGTACTCTGGCCTGGTTCTAGTGTAATTAAGTAAATAAGTACTTGGGTCAAAAACGTCAAATAACAAAGTACCTTGCTCGATTACAATACGTAAATAGTTATTTTCCACCCCTTCTTAAAAGTTTAAACGTGAAGGGGCACCACAGTTTATATAATTTAGGACTTTTATGCAACTACTTCCTGTGTGTTGTTTTTAACCTGACGTCATCAAGCAGCGACACTCTTCAAGAAATCGGCGCTGATTGTAGCTATATTTATTTGACCTAGTTTTTAAGTTTGAGTCGATGGTGCCCCTGATATAAAAACGGATTTTAAATTGAATTTATCAGTGCTGCGCTGGACACTGCAAGGTGAGCTATAGTTTTCTCAGTTTTTCGATTACAGAGCATGGTTCCTCTATCTTGACAGCTCCCTAACGTCATGTTGACGATTTGGCATCGAGTCAAGCATGTGTAGAGTTGCACCGTTTTGTAATGGAAAGCACTGTGTCAGAGAAACACTTAGTTATTCACTTAAAACACATTTAACTTGCTGTCTCGTTTATGGTTGTCCATAATCCTGCGTCAAAGTAACAGTTGTCTCTCGTTTCCCTTTCAGTTTGCCCAACTATGTACCATGTAGATGAACTGACTTGAGCAACATACCTCTCTCCAACCATGCAGCCGATTGTCAGACGAAAACTGCCATCGCGTTTGCGGTGTATGTTAACAGACATCGGTCCTAAAGAGGAAGACCCTCTGGATCTAGAGACGGAGGAAGATCCTGTTGAAAAAGATGGCATTGTACTTCCCAGAAGAGGAGCGTCAAACACCAGTGACCTTTTGGCCCCTGCCATAACAAATGACACCACAAATGCTGGATCCATGCCCCAAGTCTGTGGCCTGTGTTTATCCCAGCCATATAAGTATACCTGCCCACGTTGCAACATAACATACTGCAGCTTGGCTTGTTACAGAAGCCCAGGCCACTCTGGATGTTCTGAAGAATTCTACAAAGAATCAGTGTTTGAGGAGTTGAAGAATACAGGGCTGACAGAGAAGGAAAGTAGAGAGAAGATGCATGATATTTTACTCCGGTTGAGGAAGAACGAGGGACAGATGGAAAACCTCACAGAACAGCTGGGAGAGGAGGTGGAACCGGGTGGGCCAGAGGCCCTCCAACTTCTCTCTAGGCTCGCAGAGATCCAAGCCAGTGGTGAGGAGAACACAGAGGAGGTTCAGAATATACTCCTCAGGCTCAGAGACATTGACAAAGGTGGGGATGGGTCACAGGTGCATGGCCTCCTTGACGAGGATGACGAAGAAGACGACGATGATGAGGACTTGGCAGATAGGTTAGCTGGCCTTGACCTTGACTCTCTGTCAGAGGAAGAGCTGTGGGCTCTGTTGGGAAAGGAGGACAGAGAGAAATTTGAGCAGCTGGTGAAAGGTGGTGCCATTGGAGGACTGATACCCATCTGGAAGCCTTGGTGGGAGGCCCATGACCGACCCAAAGAACTTCTGCTGGAGGTCCTGAGTGAAGAGGACACAGCTCACAAGCAGGATGAGCTGTCTGTTGTTCCAGAGGACAAGAGGATGAAGGATAGCGAAGGAAAAGGTTCGAAATCAGAAAGGACTGAAGGTGCTACTGGTGGTATGAGTGCTAAAATGACTGAGGATGTCAAAGTAAAACGTGGAAATAAAAATAAGACAACATCCAAGCAGAAAAACATAGATCATGTTGAAGACACTAATATGAAAGGAAAAAATAAACCCAATAGCCGTGTACCACCTGTAAACATGAGTAAGATTCCACCCCTTCTCTCACTCACCAAGAATCCTTCTCCTTTACTGGGCAACACGCTCGTCAATGTATTGTACGGCTACACATTCTCTCTGTGCCTTTTCAATGGCGATCTCTCTGAAGAGGAGATGACCCAGGACTTTTGCCAGATGGTGCTGGTCGTCTCCGAGGGCCTGTCCACAGCCAGGGTCTTCAGCTCCCCACAGGAGGCTCTGGAGGTGGCTGTGATGGCAGTGTCTGCCGGTGGATACTTTGACCGTGAGGACCCGCAAGCCCCGGCCAGAGCCGTGGAGGCTGTGGCACATGTGTTGAGTGGACAGAGCAGCCGTGACCCTGTCGGATACTGCCTGGCCGCCCTGTCAGAGCTGAAGGCTACCCTGGCTAAAGCCAGAGCGCTCTTGCCTAAAGAGGGCGAGGGAGCAGAACTTCGGAAGAGGTATTTCCAGGCAGCTAAGAAGTGTGAGTTCTTGCAGTCATGGGCAAAGGAGAATACTCAGGGTGTGAAGATCTTGGCGGCCGGGGTGTGGAGGGAGCATTTGAAGAGAGACAACGAGCGGAGAGTTTTGGAAGTGGGGAAGGTGGAAGCAGAGCAGAGCAGGAGGAAAGGAAAAGGTCCTCTGATTGAGGAAATGACTACAAAAAAAGATTAAACAGGAAAAAATGCAATCGTTCATTTAACATTAGAATGTCTGTAAACTTTGGTTTAAATAAAAGTTTATTTTCCCAACAAATTGTTGAACCTTCTAATTCTAATTACCAAAAAAATGTGCAGTTAAGACAACCCAGTGTAATATGATTGTTGGTGTATTACTTGAGATACAACTCTGCGAACTGATTCTGAAGTATCAGTGTACATTTTAAGTGTGTATATATATACAAAGCAAAGGTATAATAGTAATTCAAAATCTCCATACAATCTCTACGAGTAGTCCTTGCAAGGATAGCTGCAGTTCCCTTCACTGTACATTCAGGTGGCATGTAGCCCTTTTTGTTCACATTTCAGGTTCCATAAGTGAGTCCTTATTTGCCCCCAAAGCAATAACCATAGAGATGTATTGATTTGGAGACAGCTTCACAAATTGTTCCATTTTTTTTTTAGAGGCAAACGTCATATTAGACCCCCGTTTTGCTGACTCAGTCTCTGCTGCTGTGTCAGAAGTTCTTCCTAAGCACGTTTCCCGAAGCTGTCTCCATGCTTAGTACACATAGGGGATGATCCTGTACGGCACCCTCTTGCAGTATGTGTCCCAGGCCAGGCCGTACTTTGCCCTGCACTGCCTCTCGTCCCGATCCTCCCGGTGGATGAGCAGAATGGAGAAGTAGATTACGTAGAAGTACGGTACGATGTGTGAGAATCCTGAGGGGCAGAAAAAGACAACATATTTTAAGTTATTTTTAGTTGTTACGTCAAGGAAGAGAGGCCAGACATTAAAACAATATTTTGACAAAATATCTTTTGGCTTTGTAGAACATATGAAAAATCAATGCTATAGTACACAGAAAACTCCTCCAGCTAAATCAGGTTATCTCACTGACATGAACATTGCGAACATCTTTAGTGATGACATACTCGTTTTAAGTCACTCTCACATGGGATAAAATGGAAATCTAAAACTCACCGCAAGGCAAAGACCACGCCAAGGCCATTAGAATGTCACCAAGGTAGTTTGGATGGCGGACGAAGCCCCACCAGCCTGAAACCAACAGCCGTTTCCCTGTTGCCGTGGGGATGGTCTCCAAGTCTAGAAGAATTCACAGGACACATTTCCATTCTGTTCATAGTTACTCAAGGCATTGTAGTGCACGTTGTCATGAAAACATGAACACACATCACATGCATGGTGTGCCTGGAAGTGGAACACAAGAAAATAAATGGATTGATAGAAATTGGGAAAACAATTTGTAACTCACTGGCCACAGATGAATGGTTTGGGTCACGTCTGAACTGATTCTTTTGGGAATTTGATCGTCTAAAGATGTAATAGCCAAGCCCTGGTGTGGACAACACAAATGAGCAGTTAAGACACCTCATCTGTTCAACGTAATGTTCAATATTCATTTTATTATGTGTAATCTAAAAAACCTTCAAAATTTAGCTGAAAATGTAACTTTTTATTAAACCGCAAATATCTGTCTGTAATCAAAAGCAACGTTTAACAGTATTTAAAAAAAAATGCAAGACCAAATTCTTTTACAGTACCATTTAGTAGGATTATTCCAGCTGCTCCCAGTGGGCTCAATGTCTGTGGGTGTGCCACCAGGAAAATGGCCTGCAGCCCGTACGTGAAAGGCACCCAGGCCAAGTCCCCGAAGGCCAGCATGAAGCCAAAGCCATCATGCACTATGTCCATGGTTGTCAGGATGGCTTCCTGCAAGTGGCACAAGATAAGCAAAAAACGAGTACATTTTGGGAAAACTATTTTGGGTAACACAAGAGGGAGAACAAAATGTTGCTGTAGAAATGACAATGTACAGCAATTGCTCAATAGAAATAATTGAATAGATTTTATCCACATGATGAAAAACACCATAACTTGGAACAATATTAAATTAGAAATAGATAGTCCACAGTGTTGTGCTTACTATACAACAGCAGAAATAATACATGAATGTGTGAGGTGTTAAAGGCTACGTAACATAATGGATTAAAATAGAGATACTCCTCATTGAGATAGATCTCCTTACCTCGTTCCATAGAGCGTCAGTGACATAGAGCAGCTGGAAGCAGTTAACCAGTAGCATGGCAACCGATGGAGATCCCCTCAACTCCACCTCTTTCATCAGCATGCCTAGATTCAGAACCAGCTGCACACACACACAGACAGACACACACACAAAATCAATGGAGTCACCACATTTCTGGGTCAGGTCTGCCGTTACCACAGTTAGCCACTCAATCTTCATCGCACTGAGAAACACCTGCTCTGCAATACCAAGACATCTTGGAACTTGGTCATTTGAAGAAATCCAGGACCTTCTTACTAGGCCTCACATCAGTCTTTTTTTTATTTTTATAACCACCGCACATCAGAGGAAAACAATGTTTCCTGGCATAGTGAGCTAGTGACCCTGAGCTTATGCAAACAAGGCCGCCATACTTATCTCATCTTTATCATCATTACAAAACGGATCCAAATCCACTTATGTGTTATCTAACCTGCCGTAACAAACAGCGTATCTCTTCTCTATCAACTTGCCTGATTAATCACACACCCCTATAATTGGCGACACAACGGCAACACAATCATAAAAAATAACTATGTCTGAGTTGTTTTGCAAATATGAAACTAAACAGACTTAACTGCAGCTTGCCCTTGGAGTTTGAAACACATATTAATCATTCCAATATTTAACTGTGGAATTGGATTAGGAGTGGATTTCAATTTAAGTGGAAAATTTGAGTATTTTTATGACCTAGATATGATCTTGACCTAGCTATTCCGTTATATAATGGCACTATCCATTCAGAAATGGCAACCTGACAAACAAATCTGAGAATGCCATGTGTAGGAGCCATTTTATTCTCACCTATAGGTAGGTTTTAGCGTAGTTTTAGATTTAGCCACTTGGGGGAGCACTTCACTGTTATGGTAGCTCACTTAGTCACAGGTAGAAATACAGGTGCCCATGATTAGGGGCTAATGACGGCTTGGACTGGGGAACACACGGTTCTTACCGTTGCCGTGTGCCAGCCGAATGTGATATATCTATTTTAATACAGCACAGCACAACAGCACAGAGGTGATCTAGTTTTTATATTAAATTAAAGTTTTGCAATAAACGGGGAACAACCCCAAAGGGATTTTTTGGCTGGACATTCCAAGTTTGCTGCGCGTTGAGAACACCTGCAGTCCAGGCCTAGGCTTACAGGGTAGCCTCCACAAAGTAAGAACCATCCCCAATTTCAATGGAGTGGAACTGTTGAGAACAAAGGATTATCGACATAAAGGAAATAAACACTGGAAACAGGACAAACAAAGGATATTTTACTGAAAACGCTGTGGACATCAAGAGGATTCCAGCTATTGGAAAAGTTTGGATTATCCGCGCCTCCAACAAACTTGCACAGATTGGACGTGAGTAACCGTAATTGGAAAACGGCTTGCTTACCTGTGTGGTGCCCTGGGCATTGATGGACTGCCGTGAGTGAAATTCCTGTATGCTGTGCTGCTGAAATCTTAATCTGTTTTGTTACTGTTCAATGTGGACTTTTTACAAGGAAAAAAGACAACAAACAAAGAAAAACTTTGATTTAAGTGCTGTGCCGTGCTGCTGTTTTAAATACCCATGTGTGTCACCTCCACAAAGGGTCTTGAAGTTTAATTGGCTACACTGACTGTAGGCCTACTATCGATTGTTGCTGCATTATTTTTGAAGTGTGATTTTTATCCAGTGGTGCTTGTGCGCAACATGAGTGAAGAAAAAGAAAAGTCGGGCGAGGCTACGGCGCGCTCACAACAGAGTGTACCGACGGGCCCAAGCAATTCACTGAAGATGAAACAGAAAAACGTGTAAAGAAATTAACACCAAAAGGGTTTTTAATGGGTGTGTGACAACCTGCAAAAAAATCGTAAGTCAAAACTCACACATTGCTGGAAAAGCAAAACGAAGGATAAATGAGCTCTTGTCTGTAAAGGTGACAATTCATACAATCAGTGACATAAAGAAATATTTAAATGAATTTTCTGTTTTGTGCAAAGAGGTAATTGAAACCCAAAATACACTAATGGAGATGCCAATGCCAGAGCCTGAGTTTCAAACACAGCAAAAATGGCTTGTGGAAAAAACAAAGGAAATCAGTAAATTTGAAGATCATGTGCGCCTGTGGCTGGCTGGTGCTGTTTCTGAGGATCAGTCCCACCTTCCTAATGCCCATGAATTGCCTGAAGTAAATCCTGATGACAGCATTTCTAATGTCTCAAGTAAAAGGTTCAGACATAAAGGCCAATCATCTGTATGTTCAAAGTCTTCCAGTATTGCTTCTTTTTGTCTAAAGGCTAAAGCTGATAGGGCTGCTTTGTTAAAATCTGCTGCTGCTTTAAAGAAGATGCACGACATGGAAACAGAGGAAGAAGCTCTTCAAATGCAGAGTGCAAAGCTGAAAAGAAGGAAAGAACAGCTGGAAATGGAGACAAAATTGGAAGCTGCTACAGCTAAGTTGTCTGTCCTTGAAAATGAAGATGATGTTTATGAGGATGATGATGATGATGATGATGATGATGATGATGGGAATGGGGAGGATGCAATGAATGCTTATCTTCATGCAGAATTGAGGCGGTCTGACCATTCTGTCCCATCTAAATCTGTTTTGTTTAAGCAGGACAATGCAGTACCACCGGTTGTGCAGCCTAAAGACAACCATCTGCCTCAAGCCCATTCTTCTTCCGGGCCTAGTGACCCTTTTCCTCCAGTGTCACAGATACCATCAGGTAGACCTGGAGCATCAGTGAGCATCCATGGGCTGCAGAACACCAACCCTGCTCCAGTGCAACATCAGCTGTCCTCAACACACAGGAAGGCACCCCCTCTGACACAGGCAAGCCATGCTGTGTCCTCTGGTAGGCCTAAACCTCCACCTACTGTGTATGACCTTATGCAACGCCAGAATGACATCACGGCCCAGCTAGTTAAAAATCAAGCTTTAGCCTCTCTCTCCCACCTTAGAGTGATTGCTGAGTATGATGGAGACCCTTTGAAATATGCTGCATTCATAAGAGCATTTGAGCAAGCCATCGAAAAGAGGACTAATGACAAAGAAGAATGTCTTTATTACCTTGACCAATACACTAGAGGGCAGCCAAGAGAATTGGTTAGGAGCTGCTTTAACATGGCTCACGGGCAAGGCTACTATAGGGCTAAAAAATCTTTTAAAGGAACATTTTGGTAATGAAATGAGAATTGCTGCGGCGTATATTGACAAGGCGATGCAATGGCCAGTGATGAAAACTGACGATGTTACTGCCCTACAATCTTTTTCCATCTTTCTAAGAGACTGCTGTAATGTGATGGAGGATTTACAGCACCTGGAGGAGATGAACGTCCCGTCTAATCTTCGACTGATGATGACAAAGTTGCCATACAAGATGAGGGAAAAGTGGAGGACAAGCGCATGGGAACTCCAGGAGAGGCGTGGTTCCAGGGCTAGGTTCTCCGACTTTGTGATCTTCATCGAACGCCAGGTGAAGATTCTGTCTGACCCTCTCTTTGGAGACTTGCAGGGTACACCACCACCACCACCCTTTAAGTCCAAGGCTGGGCCACCAGGAAGCAGACATGTCACTGTTGCCGCAGTCGATGCTGTCCGACCGCCAAATCCATCAGCACCCCAACATCAACATGGAGGGCCATCTGCACAGATGTACCACTGTGAAACATGCTTTGTGTGTAAAGGTCAGCACTCAATAGTGAACTGCTCTGCTCTTGAGAAAATGACACATAGAGAAAAACTTGATGCTTTGAAAGAAAATAGACTCTGCTTCCGCTGCCTCATGCCAGGTCACATAAGTACCTTCTGTGATGGTCCTCTGGCCTGTGATATATGCAAGAAAAGCCATCCAACAGTGCTGCATGTTGAACCTAAAGCTCCAAATGTTTCCATCACTAATGCACTTGTGTCGTTGTAGACGTGTGGCCATACTGGGGCCGGGGAAGATGAGCAGATCATGTCCATTGTTCCTGTACAGGTGAAGTCTGGGAGTCGCGTGATCACACATAACGCTTTCCTTGACCCTGGGAGCTGAGCCTCTTTCTGTACTGAACATCTTTTGAGAGAGCTGAATGCTTCAGGTGCCAAAACAGACTTTCTTCTTCGCCCACTTGGCCAGGAAAAAGCAGTCACTTCTTTCTCAATCAATGGCCACCAAATTCCTAGTATGACAGGAGACGAATTTATGGATTTGCCTGAAGTTTTTACACAGAAAACAATGCCTGTGGGAAGAAGCAACTTTCTCACTGAAAAGGTGTTGAAGAAATGGCCATATCTGAAAGGCATCAACATTCCCAGTCTTGATGCAGGGGTGGAATTGCTCATAGGGACCAATGCCCCAAAGCTCATGGAACCATGGGAAATAATTAATAGTCAAGGTGAAGGACCTTGGGCATACAGGACCCTAGTGGGGTGGGTCGTGGGTGGTCTACTGAGAGGCAATGAAGGTAAAGGCAGGTGTGGTTCTCCTGCCCACACAGCCAATAGGATCTCAGTCTCTAAGCCACAGAAACTGGTAGTTGCAAAACCCAAGCCAATTGTCAAGAATGCCCATCACCATGAAAATCATAACTGTTCTGACTTACCTTTTAGAACTGCAGATGTGACCCTTGCAGGCAATCCTGTCCGAGCAGAGGAGATTCCAGGAAAGGAACTGCAGCCTGACCTCCATCCACAGGAATCAGTCTTCCAGACAGGCATGAATGTTTTAAAGAATACTGCTGATAACCCATGTCTATCTATTGTTACCAGTGAATCCACAAAGGTTGTACAGGGCGGAGTGACTGACGCAAAGCTGAACCGGCCAGAGGGGATGTCCAGAGTGAAGGAGGAAGAAGAGGGTCCTACTACCATCATGGCTCAGCCTCTGATCTCTGCGAACCCTGAAGTGGAAAGAGAACCACAGCCGAATGCGTTCATTCCTCACAACCCAATGCAGGCAACACAATTGTCTTTTAATTACTTTTCTGATTTTAAAGAATTAAAGATACGTTTTGAATTGAATGTCAGATTAAGAGACCTGGTTTTAAGTGTGTTACAGAAGAGAAAGTTCATTAACCCTCCTGAGCTGTGGAAAGAGAAATTAAAGGTTGGTGACCAAGAGGACCAGGCTGCGGCTGACCAGAAGGGACCAACACGAATGAGACCTGGAGGAAGTTTCCCATTGATGACGTCCCCGGAATGGATCCAGGCGCTACAGGAGGCTCGTGGCAGAAGGGACGGAGGGCAAGCATCTCAAGACGAGGGGACATGTGCATCCAGTCCAGTGAAGAGTAAGAACTGGCCAACCACCCAGTCATGCCTCTTCATAGAAGCTGAAGACCAAAGTCCCAAGACCCGAGATGACCAGACGACTACATGACCAGATGACGATGACCTGGCTGCATCAAGAAGATTTAGTATAAGAAATGTGTCACTTAAGATTAGCTCTGCACAAATGGCTCCTTAGTTTTAATTGGGTAATTATGGTTTAGTATTCACTCATAATTAGGGGCCGGGGTGTAGGAGCCATTTTATTCTCACCTATAGGTAGGTTTTAGCGTAGTTTTAGATTTAGCCACTTGGGGGAGCACTTCACTGTTATGGTAGCTCACTTAGTCACAGGTAGAAATACAGGTGCCCATGATTAGGGGCTAATGACGGCTTGGACTGGGGAACACACGGTTCTTACCGTTGCCGTGTGCCAGCCGAATGTGATATATCTATTTTAATACAGCACAGCACAACAGCACAGAGGTGATCTAGTTTTTATATTAAATTAAAGTTTTGCAATAAACGGGGAACAACCCCAAAGGGATTTTTTTGGCTGGACATTCCATGTTTGCTGCGCGTTGAGAACACCTGCAGTCCAGGCCGAGGCTTACAGGGTAGCCTCCACAATGTGTGCCGTCCAATTGATCGAACACCTCTAACTGAATTATAAAAATATCAATGGAGCCGCCCCACTGACATTATGCACAATTATTTGTCCGGTTCAGCTCATTTATACATTTATGGCCGACTGTTCTGTGCACAGACAAAGGTCGCTGTCGAGGCTGAGGTGCAGGGATGACCTCGCTGTACAAACAACTCACCCAGCCAATCAAGCCAGGCCTCAGCTCACAGAAGTACTTGAGGTCGAAGCCAGCAATGCGGGGGTTCAGCTCGCGTCCCATGAAGAAATCATACAGGGGATTGCCTGGATGGAAATGTAGAGACCATTGTATTGTACATCATGTATACTTGCATTCCGACGTAATTCAACCCAGTTCTTACAGACTGGTACTGATCGTCCCAGTTAGTAAGATTAATTGAATAGTTTCTGGTCTGTGTTATTATGATACATTATAGTAGTTCAGATACACCGCACTCTTCCGTGTGGTGCGTCTCCAGTTGAATAACTTAGAAGGTGAGAAAGTGGATCGCACTCGGGTTCTTATTTTCTTCTTTTTATTTTTTTATTTTTTACATAGCAGCAGTGCTACACTTCTGCTGCTATGTAAAATAAAAAGAAGAAAAGAAGAACCCGATTATGATACATTATCAAAGTATCACAAGTGTAATTACTGTGTAATATACATTTTACCAACTCTTTCCAACTTATTATAGAATATTATGTCACTCAAGTGTATATGTGGGCACATTTCTTTTGCTAATTATTACTTAATTCAAAACAATTGTGTCAGTTAAGACAATACAGGGAAATACATCTAACTTAACGTAACCAATATTTCTTCATTCACATTATCTTACCTGAGTTCCCACCCAATGCCAGCGCGTGAGCAGGTGCCCAGAAGGAGCGGATGTAGAGGTAGATGGCGAGGAGGTATGACAGTGCGATGGCGGCCACGGCCAGAGGGATGATGAGCTCAAAGAGAAACGCCAGCGGCATGCCCAACCACAGGCCCAGACCAACTAGAACTGCACTGCAGCACAGCGCAGAAAAACCTGCAAGGACATCACAATCGGGAAAAACATATGAGGCTAAGAAAAACACAGCAATAAGCAACTTAAGAGCTAAATGTAATTGCTGTGTCATACCATTAACAGGATACTTCAGCCTTGAACCATCTCTAAGCACTAACCCCTCAGATACCTGCCGAAACAAACAAGCAATACACCACACATCATCAGACCAATAGTCAGGTTTTATATAAAAGCAGTAGGCACACACAACCATTCCATTGCTTTACTTTAATACCCTAGTGGGCGGAGACAACAAAGGGAAATGTATGGAAAAAGTCAGCTGTTCTAAATGTCAGAACTCATTTTACTGTACCGTTCCAATAGGTAGAAGGTAGAGGAAGCTTTGCAGGAGCATCCAGCCGAGCACAATAGCCAGGGCCACAGGCTCCCAGAGGAAGGAGGCATGGGGCAGAGGAGGGGGCCACTGCAGCACACTGGCTGAGGGGGACCGACACACGCTCAGCAGGTAGAGCACAGTCAGGGGCAGGAAGACGGGGATACAGGTGGCACCTACAGGAGTGACCAAAGAGGTGAGAATTAAAGGTAGACAATTGAGGATGGAGTACACTCAGGAGAGACATCTCACTGTGTATCACAACTCTTGATGATTAAGGGTCTCTGTGTGTAGTCTCTGTTTTAGTCGTGCCCCCAGTCTCTAAATGGAATAGGCTACTCTTGCACATACAATGTAGCTGTTCACAGACATAATAGACACAGAGCAGCTGATTTTACGCTTCATTCTTACCAAGAACTCCACCGAATTCCCTCTCCGTCGTCCGGTGAGGTTTTTGTTTTCCTGAGCTCATGCTGATCGTCTGCAATATAGGACACCAGGTAACCCAAGCAGAGAGGAGCAGCCGTGTTACATACAAGTGATGAGGAAATGGGCAACGGAGAACTTTGACTCCCGGAGTTTACCTAACTTGATGTTATAACTATTATACAACCAATTGGCTAAATACCAGCGCCATCATTACAGACAATACAGAAATTAGACTGTAAATGTTACCATGGCATTTCTGGTGGACTACAACTATATTTATTTTAGGTAAACAGGACAACACAACCTGCCCCAGTGATGCGGCAGACGGGCTATGCCACTGCATTAAAGATAATTCATATTATCTAAGCATTTTGCATTATTCTGTAAAATGCATTGGTATGTGTACGGTTCAACACTGACAAAATTTTACAAAATATGATGTGCAATTAGCAACTTACCGTCTCCCCAAATACTACAACTGTAGTTGAACAACAATAAAGATGCGAAAGATTATGGGCGAGAGCGAGACAAGCGTGCGTCAAGGACCTCCCCAAACACTCCTCTTCTGAAGACTCGCGTCTAAACCAATGACATTAAAGTAAGGTTATCTGAAGAGAGTGGAGAGCGGATTAGCAGACCAATTGGTGCTTCACACTGGAAAAGGACCGTCCTTCAGTTCGGGAAGGCCAATGGCAGGCCAGTTCTATTTCCGTATGCGTCAACACACGCTATCGGGTATTGGTCGGTGGGAAGGTCTGTATTTCCATATTTATTTCATAATTTCTAACATTACAAACCTATATGCTTAACTTATGTTCCATTGATAAGGACCGTGCTTATTTTATTGAGACACGTCATGTTAGTTATGAATAACGCCGTCAGTCAACGGAATAAAATACTGCATTATGCGTTATTTTACGTTTTACGCATGTGAACCCAAGACTTATTCAAAGGCTACATTTGTTTTCTTTTCAGGAAAGGGTTATTTCAGTTTAACTAATGCGTCATGCAACATACCTTAACCTGCCAGGTCCTCATTTTGCTCGCAGTTTCACGTACAGCTGTCGTCCAAGACTACTTCCCCACCACACATATTGTTTGTAAACAAACAGCCAGATACTTGAAAAGGCAACACTCCAAAATTCCACCGACAATTCCGGCCCAGGACTTTTCAGTCTACAAATCCACTGTCTGTACCAGACTATATTCAAGCGTTCATGGCCTGAAATAAATATTTTCTGTTTAACACACACTCTGACACACCATCCTGGGGGCAGCGAAGACCACTAGGATGAGGAGCTATTCCTGAAGTCCACCACTCCCAACCACCCCAGGTTTAAAGTAGCACCTATAGGTAGCACTCAGGGAACTTGAGTAACAACCATGAGAGTGCCTGCATCTAATTAGAAATATTTAGAATAATAAAAAAGTATGAAAAAAATATATATTTCTTATTTGACTTATACCTTTTCTGTTCATGGATGGAGAGAGACCCTCTTGCATGACATGTTGGTTAAGTATAATAGACTGCCGATACATATCATCAGCCCTAGGCCATCTCATTCTTAACAAGAACTTCTTGCTCTTTAAGATATAGAAAAACAAAATGTTTGATTCATGTTACAGTGAAGAACACAAGAGTGAGTGACACATTATCAGTTTTATTTTATCCATCACATACATACATACATACATACATACATACATACATACATACATACATACACACATACATACATACATACATACATACATACAACAAATCAAGCCATCTTACACATTAATAGGAATCATAATAATGACCTGTACTTCATCTTCCTTCACAAGTAAAATGCTCAGTCACAAAGTTCATTCCAGTGGTCAGAGAGAAAATGGATGTAGCGTTTTTTACTCAGCAGCTGGTGAATTACAGTCTCTCAGTCGATTACCACACATCCATAAAGTTAAAACAGCTGCAGGCAGGTGAAGTCGGCATCTCAAGCAGACAACGATGACCAGCACACAGACAAGGTCCACCACGGCCCTTCCTCAGTTAACATCTCAGGCTGACAGAGATTGTATTAAACAAAGCCGAAAAAAAGTAAATAAAACCGACAGACAAGGGACAAACATTTCGGATCTAGCCCATCATCAGAAACGTTTGTCCCCTGTCTGTCGGTTTTATTTACTTTTTTCGGCTTTGTTTAATACAGTTTTTAATTCTGCATTCAGCTCCAGTGTGCGACTCCTTTCTTCCTTTTCATTATACTGCGCTTGGAATTACGCACCGAGCGATACGCTCAGGATAAGACATTTGCGCGGACGCCACCCCCCCATAACTATTCAGGCCGACAGAGAACCATGTCAGTGCAAGATTCCCGCTCCCGCACTTTATCTTGAAGCGACTTCTATAAGTGTTGTGAGTGACTGTTGGGGAATCAGAAAGTTGGTACACGCTGAGAACTGGAAAATACTTGTTTGTTTTTTTCTCTGTGAACGGTGACGACAACATAGATGTCAGAAAGTGCCTCGGGGTAACAAGTGGTCACCAGCAGTTCAGTACACAGACCAGTATACACTTTGGTTCTGAATGCTAACGGTGCGAGAATGGGCCCCAGCACTGCTCTAGTTGCTCTGAAAACAGCATGAGTGTGCAGGGTCATCGTTGCCTGGATTAAAGTCTGTCCTGACCTCTAGCCTCTCTCGCAGATGACCTCGATGACGCTCTGCTCCATGGGCGCGGGGTCCAGGCAGCGGTGGGCCGCGCTGCCCACAATCTCGTCCAGCAGGAAGTGCACCAGGTTCTCGTCCGAGACGAAGCGCCAGAGGTACATCTGCAGGTAGTGGCAGTCCACCTGGATCTGCTGCAGGCCGTAGCGGCCGAAGGTGCGCAGACGCACACACTCCAGGAAGGTCTTCAGGCTGATCTTGATGATGCCCGTCAGGACCGACACCTGAGCGAGGGGAAATCACAAGACATAAGGAAGGAAGCGCAACATTGACAGCAATTATTGCAATTAGCTGAAGAATTCAACTGTTGTATTGAAATGTACTGAAATGAAATTGAAATGTTTTAATGTTGTTTTTTTTCGACTCTTTCTCTAATCTTTAGCACATTGAATGACAATTATGTTTGATAATGTGCTATAAAAAATTAGAATCTCATGACACTACTACTACTGTAAGTTACAAGAGTGACGCTACCGCCAGTAATACACATGTCACTTTTCAAGATTCAAGATTCAAGATTAGTTTATTACGTCTTATTATAGGTTTGAAGCCTATAAAGAGTAAAAATTGTTGTGTTTTTCTTGTGTCCTCAAAAAGATTTAAAAAATAAAAATAAAAAAGAGGGGGCGGGGGGAAGTGCAAAGAAAGTGCCTTGTTGTCTTCAGCATGAATTCAGTAATCTTATTGCTTGGTGGAAGAAACTACTTTGGAGTCTGGTAGTATGAGATTTCAGGCTTCTGTACCGTTTCCCAGATGGTAACATAGTAAACAGTCCATGGTTGGGGTGACTAGGATCAGCCAAGATTTTCTTTGCCTTCCTGATGCTCCTTCCCTCAAATAGCTCCAGTATGGATGGTAAGTCACAGCCGCATATATTCTGAGCTGTACGCACAACCCTCTGTAGAGCTCTCCTGTTGGCTTGAGAGCAGTTCCCATACCATGCAGTAATGGTCCCCGTCAGAATGCTCTCGATGGTGCCTCTGTAAAACGACCTCAGGATCTTGGGTCTCATCCTAAACTTCCTCAATCGTCTGAGGTGGTACAGACGTTGCTGGCTTTTTTTAACAATGCGCTGTGTGTGACTGTCCCAGGTGAGGTCCTCTGAGATGGTAACGCCAAGGAATTTAAAGTCTCTCACCCTCTCCACTGTCTCACCGTTGATGTTAATGGTTTCAAACTGGTGTTCTTTCCTCCTGAAGTCGATTGTGTTCTTTGAAGTTCTTTGATGCACTTCAAGTTTTACGTTCTTTTATGCATTTAATTTGGTTAATCATGATGCAAGGTAATAATAATGTCTCTCCATAAACAAAGCAAGCTTGTTTACACTACATGATCCTGGGCTGTAGCCCTTTATCACGTTTCTCTTTACCTTATTGAACTCCACTGGACTGAAGATGTCGATCCTTTCAGAGAAAAGCTTGTGGATGTTACTCAAGAGGTTGGTGTCCATGGGAGCACTGGAAACACAAGAAGAACACAGTGTCAAACAGCTGACCACTCAAAGCAACTCGGAATTCAAATCCTTAGTGCTTTATCTGATTTGAGTTGCATCATGTCCACTACGTCAGAGTGGGTATGTCTGGGTCAGACGTCATTAAAAAAGGTAGTTCTAGTGTGATGCATACGATAAATACTCTTTAGTGCAGGGGGTTCCCAAACTTAACCCTGACTTGACCCCCCATATACCGTTAATACCTTCTTACATGGGTCGTGCAACATCATTTTTTCTAAGCATACAATACATACATACATACAATAATAACAACAGTAGTACCGTAGTAATGTTCAGAGATGCAGTATGCCGATTATAATAATTCAGTTCTTAACTAAAGGGAATATCGTTCATCTTATTTTTGGTTCATTTTGGTGTACTTAGTTATTCCAATTACTTATTGTTTTTTCCTGCCAACCTGCTGTGGCCCACCTAATATGCCCTGTGGCCCACCTAATACCCCCCGGTGGTCCCCAACTGCTTTAGTTTAGATCACCTTGGAGTGTAGCTGGGTGCGTAGCGGACTTGCTGTCTTGAGCTGCTGTAGACAGAGAAGGTCCTCTTACTGGAGTCGCTGCTGTGGGCTTTCCTCACCCCTTCTTCATAAAGAAGGCCCACCTAGAAAAAAAGAGACAAGCAACATATGTTTTATTTATACAGTAAAACTGGTAGGTCAAACACACATTCCACCTCTATGGAACAACACAATGTGACATGTCATAAAATAGAATAGGCAATTTAGGTGTGACCATTTGACTTTAAACGTTAAACGCTATTTACCTGGACGTCTATGGATGTGGTGTCTTCCACAACTCTCTTCATTACAGCTCGCACGTTCCTGGGCTCGATAGTGTTGACCCAGTCTCTGGTCTCCACACTCTTCCTCAACATCTGGGAGATGATCAATCCCTGGACCTGACACACGCACAGCACAACATTGACACAAGATTATTGAGCAGAGGCCATCTTAAAGACTGAAAAACAAAAATGTATTCTATTGCATTACAATGAATGTTTGTGACAGGATTCTTGTTTAATATAGTTAGTACTACATTTACAGAGAGTTTATTCTCACAATACCCAAAACGAGAAGACTTTTTCCATCATAAAGGTAAAGGATTGTTTCTCGGCCTTTTCAGTCTGCTGTGTGTATCGTTGAACAGTACAATACAAGACAATACAATTTGTATTTATTATTAGTATTTCATTAAGCTTTCATATAGCGCAGCATCACAACTATGAAGATGACTCAAAGTACCTCCAAAATACACATACATACTCATTTCCACATTCACACACCAGCTCTGGAGGCTGCTATACGGCGCAAATTGTCCAGGGTTCACGTGGGAAGTGCGCACACATACGCGCAGACACACACACGCAAACGTAATAAAAAAGATGACTGGAAGCAATGGTAATACCTTCACGTAGTGATTCAGAAGTTTCTGGGCTGCCTCTCTGGCTTCAGCACACAGAGCCGTCACTGCAGTCACAGGGGAGTGGTGCTGGAGGAGGAAGCATTAGCATTTCATCAATACTCAAAAACTCATTACTGAACAATATGAAATACACCTTAGCACAGGCTCTCAAAGTGGGCTCAGGGGGACCCCTGCGCCTTGTCAGGTGGTCTGTTAAAGTTTGCTTCAATGCAGCTACAGCATTAGATGTGTGACGGAAGTGTTCCTGCACAGTCCGTCCCCCTCTGGGACGCGAACCTGTCACCTCATCAACTACAATGGTCCGTAAATGGGACCAGTCCTCCAGTCCAGCGGCATCGACACTGTATGAGGTTTTTCGGGAAGGAGATTTACTAACGTTCCACGCTAACTCTGCTAGTTAACCTCCGTTATAGATGCACATTTCACAAAAAAACTTATGAGGCGGTATTATGAGGGGGTCCTTGGAAAATGTTATCCTCACATTTTATTAGGGGTTTGGAGAACCCCTGGCTTAGCAGATAAAATGCATCGTACATACGGCATGCATATTGTTGCATTCATATTGCAAAAATTGCTTTCATCTACGGTTTTCTAGTCTTAGCTTATCTCTCATTGACCGAGGACAGGAAATGAAAATTCATTGACGGAGAAATGGAAATGAAAAGTCAGGCTATCTCACCTGCACCAGGAATTGCTCGTCCGTCAGCGTGAGTATGTATGAGATGGTGGAGGTCTCGTAGTCCAGGCAGAGGCGCGAGAGCAGCAGGAGCAGGGCGGGCGGAGTGGAGCCTCCTCGCTCCCCAGTGCTCTCGCAGAACTGACGAGACGACTGGCACACAAACTTAATGAAGTTCACCACCAGGCTCTCACGCACGCCCTGACTGCAGAACTCCCCCTGAGACACACACACGCACACACAGACACACACACACACACAGACAGACACAAAATAATAACAGATTTAGTTACATTTGGCCGTCTATTTGTGTACATTTTTGTTTGGTAGTCCATTTGAGAAACATCAGATCTCCTATAAAACACTGAAAACTGAAATGTTTTCCATTCATCCAAGACAGCTTCATAAAAGTCATTTTATTAATGGCACTGCACTAAATTACTATTGGTATTATTTTTAGTACTTAGTATTTGTTGGGTATTGATGCCAAGGTCAGAAAACAACAAAAAAAAAGTCTTTAACTGATCATTCAACGAGATATTATAAGCCAGTTCCGTGCACTGCACTGACCTTGAAGTAAGGCTTGTTGGAGAAGGTGATGTCCTTGGCGGTGAACAGATGCACGGAGGCCAGCACCGTCTTGATCTGATTCAATATGGAGGCCGAGAACGAAGCCAGGAGGTCGGGCAGGTTAGGAGGGGCGTCCTTCCCACCGCCTCCCCCTCCACCACCACCACCACCACCACCAGCACCACCGGAGAGGCGCGGCGCGGCCAGGGCCTGCCTCACGTCGGTCAGGCTGTCCATGTAAAAGCTCTGCAGGGCCGAGAGGTACTGCTTGATCCTCTCCCGGGCCGCCCGCACCACTATCTCCGTGCCCTGGCTGGGCACCGCCGACCCGGGCAGCAGCTTGGACACGGCCTGCAGGCGCCGGTGGAAGCGGTCCAGGGCCCGCACCAGCAGCGAGTTGTCCCCGACACCCTTCTCCTCCTGCGGTATGATACGATATGATGATAACACTTGTAAGCAGGGCTATAAATTAACTTTTTTATCACCAGCCAAAATGTCTAGTAGATGCTAATTCTACTAGCCAAACTTACACTCACTAATGGGTCAAAGTGTCAAGAAAGTTGGTCTTTTCTACCAGCCAAACTGAAATGTCACCAGCATTTAGCCAGTTGGCTGGTGTTAATTTAGAGCCCTCCTTGTAAGGTCAGATTACACTGAATGTTTTGCATCCTGAGCAGACTCACATATGTACTGTACATGTAGACACATAGCACCCCAAACACCATTGGCCACATACAGTACAATAAATCCAAAGCTAAAGTCTCCTTTGGTAGACATGGAGCTCAAGGGCACAACTACACAGACAGACAAACTCAAAGCCACCACAATATTACAAACAACAGAGGACATAAAATGCTTGCAAATACTGTACCTGGATCCTCCTCTCCACCAGGGAGAAGTACCGAGCGGCCAGCGCGTCCACAAAGGCGTGCAGCTTCCTGCTGGCCATCTCGGGGATGTTCTTGGAGGCCAGCTCCCCCTCCTGCGGGCGGTTGGTGAAGAGCTCCTGGTACGAGGCGATGACCAGACAGAGGCTGCTGACAAACTCATTACAGCCCCGGTCTATGAACTCCAGGATGTCGCTCTTGGAGGCGGTGGAGAGGAAGGGGTTGGGGGACGCCGGCGGAGGCATCATGGAGGCGTCGCTGGGGGAGCCGGCCCCTGATGACACGGAGGAGGCTGCCTTCTTTACAGCCGCAGCGGCTGTGTCTGTTGTTGTTGTTGTTGTTGTTGTTGTTGGTCCTCCAGCAGGGGAGACGGGTGCGTCGCGCAGCTCTGCCTCCAGGCTCTGCAGGTCTGCCTCCAGGCGGGACTGGGCGTGGCTGAGGAACTTGTCGCAGAGCTCCTCCGCCGGCTCGTCCAGCTGCAGCAGCAGCTCCACGCACTCGGACAGGTCCTTCGCGTTGGAGCCGCCGTCCCTGAGAAATGAAACAAACGCATATTCTTTTTTTGTGATTGTCTTTTTATTATATTTTTTCAAAAATTATACATCAAAGAAGTAACAAAGAGGTACCTTATGGATAAGAGTACAAAAACAAACGCATATTTTTGAGAGGACACAAAAAGCGTAGAGGTCTCAGGAAACTGTGCGATCAATGTTACTCAGGTGCTCATCTGTACCGGGTGAAGGCAAAGTCCAAAAAGGGAGGAAAGAGCAATCTGAGCAATTTGAATCTAAAAAGTCTTTAATATAATATCTAATATAATATAATAATAACAAATCTGTTTAACAAAATCTTGTTTACAAATGCATGGGTCTACACGTTGCAGCCATATTGACCTTCATCAGGGCCCATTTTTATGCATTATAGAAAAAATCCCATAACATACGCTGTGATGTGAACTTCTCTGTGCGCGCACATAGAGAAAAATTGGGAAATGAAGGGTGGTAAGTTGAATTTAGGAATCTTTTGGTGTTGGGAGCTTCGTTCTCATCCACTCAGCAACACTGGTGTTTGCTCCACTTAGCACAGATTTTTCTTTTTTTTTAGGGGCTTTTATGCCTTTATTTGACAGGACAGTCGAAGATGGTGACAGGAAGCAAATGGGACAGAGAGGCAGGGGAGGATCGGGAAATGACCCCGGCCGGACTCGAACCGGGGTCCCCGTGGGTGGGCATGCAAGCCCAAATGTGGGGACTTAGCGCACTGCGCCACAGCGGCTCCCAGCACAGATTTTTTTTTTCATGTGCATAATAAACATGAAACATCATAAAATAAGACAAAAAAACCTGCGAGGGTAAGTATGAGATTATAGCTGGTCCTCAAATCATTTGGCACATACAGACATAAATGGTAAGGTGCATCAACGTTCCCAGTCACTGCGACCAGACACTGACCTGAACTTCTGGCGAAGCTGCTGTGCCAGCTGCTCCATGATGGTGTTGCAGTCGTCCTGGATGCCCCTGAAGGAGGGCATGTGGCTGTACTGCTGCAGCACGCAGCGCGCGCGCCGGTGGGAGCTGACCGCCTGGGCGTAGGCCTGCAGCTCCAGACACTTGTTCAGCCGGGCCGGCAGCTCGAAGAGGAACTGCAGCTTACGCAACAGCGTGTGGACCCCTGCGGCACAAAGGCAAGACATCAGGGATACTACAGCCTATACAGCAGTGTGTGGACAACTACCGCACAAATGCAAGGCATGAGTGATACTACAACCTATACAACAGTGTGTGGACCCCTGCGGCACAAAGGCAAGACATCAGGGATACTACAGCCTATACAGCAGTGTGTGGACACCTGTGTTATAAATGCAAGGCATCAGGGATACTTCAACTCAGGTCCCTAAATTAACTTTTTTCATCACCAGCTAAAATGGCTAGTAGATGACAATCTCAAACACACACTCACTAATGGGTCAAAGTGGCTATTTTTCTACCAGCCAAACTGACTTTTCACCAGCATTTGGCCGGTTGGCAGGTGCTAATTTAGAGCCCTGCTACAACCTATACAGCAGTGTGTGGACACCTACAAAGTCAAAGTCAAAGCTTTATTTAGCCTGATCCATCTGCCCATTTCTAGTTTCTGCAGTGAAATGAAACTGAGTAGAGGCACTAGGTGGAGGCACTCATGTACTAGTACATACCAAGGAAGTGACATTACGCAACTTGCATACAAGAGAAAGACATAAGGATGCTAGTATGTACTGGAGAAGCAAAGGATAGAGAGCAGCTTTTGAGAACAATAAAATGGTGCGATGCAGGATTGCTTCTAAAAACAAATGGCTCTCTGTTCTCCTACAATGTACAGCATCCCACCATATCCGACCCACACACAGGTGGTCATCAATTTGATAATCGTTGTTATGGGCATGGTGTGTCAAATGAAACTACCTGCAGTATATCACACAAATACAGCCGTCTCCAAAAGAGGGGGGTTAATTGTCACCAGCTAAGTTTTACCCATTTTTAGCCGGTTGGCTGGTGCCAATGTCAAGCCCTGGAGCAAATATGCAGCTAGTCACTTCATATTTTTGATTTGGTATTTACAAGGATAGCCCTTTGAGATGAACCTTCTCATTTCTGGGGGGGCGCTCTACCAGTTTACTTGATTGCATGTCAAGGCAATCCCCAGCTTGTTTACCAGAGAGCTTGGTGATCTGTGCGTGTTGGTCCTGCAGAGTCCCGCTGATCTTGGCGCTGAACTCGGTGATGGCCGACATGTTGGCCGAGAGGCAGTCCATCTCGTCCTCCATCTTCTTGAAATCATTCTTCATCTTCCGAATGGTGTCTATCAGGAGAGCAAAGGCATCGCATTATTACATAGTTATGGCATTAGGCATTACACGTCATGGGCAATCCATAGTTATGACACCAATCCCATACTTTGTCATTTGATTGCTATGGCAAGGTATGGGTTGGAGGTCATACTTCAAAAGTCTCAATAGGTACTCTAAGTGTAACGTATGTATACTGTCTATGTCTAATTGTCTATGTCCACACCTAGAATCTAGAGTCTATGACTGTCTGCATGGGAAAGTAAGAAACGTAATTTCAATTCTTTGTATGACCAGCGCATGTAAAGAAATTTACAATAAAACCGACTTGACTTGACTTGAAAAGTCCTGAAGCTCCAAATATTTGGGACCACCAGGACGATAAATAGATAGTGTTGCAAGACTTGGCTTTTGGTGTTTGGCTTGCGCTCTTCCAGCAGACATGTTCAGTTTGGGGCTCATATGGATCTCACTTGGGCCAGTTGGATTTCTGGTCTGCATGGGTTTACAATGGGCTCCCGTGCTGGGCCGTACATGGGCTAAACTAACTAAGCAAGGGGGTCAAAGACGTGCAAAATGGCATTGTCATTCAGTGTAACGGATGCCTTCTGCTGACTGTAACTGTAAAAAACATGACTCTTTTTATTTTATTTTTTTCCAGTGAATTCATGAAAGCCTCGGCTGTCATCCATTCACTTGAAACAATTTAGAAATCATGTTATTTTACTGTTACAGTCAGCAGAAGGTATCCGTTACACAGAATGACAATGCCATTTTGCCCATCTTTGACCCAAAGGCATTGTGTGGGCTCCAACTGGGCCGAACCAGAACAACAAATAGAGATACTATTGCACGCAGGGGCGGAGCACTGGTATTGGGACAGGGGGGGCGGGAGATGTGTCAGAGGCATTGGGACCACGAAATATCGTAGAATGGGGCCCCTAAAAGATGTTTGGCAATTGAAAGCCACTGGCAGGGGGCCCCCCCAAGTGGTGAGGCCGGGGGTTCCTGACCCCTATGCCCCCCCCCCTCTGCTCCGCCCCTGATTGCATGACGTGGGTCTTGGTGTTTGGTTTGGTTCTCTGCTACGGACTGACCTGTAGCTGAGATGAACTTGTTGTAGTTCTCATACACCAGGGTCTGCATGTCGCTGTCCAGGGAGCGGATCTGCTTTACCATGCAGCTCTCCTGGTCCATGAGCTCGCCAAGAGAACACTCTTTTCGGAGCTGAAAGGAGTATAGAACGGATAAAACAAAATGACTGCCCTGCAGCCTGCTGTGGGATGTGGTCACTCATCAGTATTGTGAAATAATTTTACTACTGAATGCACCATACTACATATGCACCTGAATAGAGACATGCGATTACAGGCATGTTAAATTATTCCACGAAATGTGCAAATGTTTACACTATTCTGTGTTGGTCATGTTATCTACCAGCAAACTGAACGTTTAGGAAATATGCACCAACAGCAAGTCAGCAGTAAAAGCTATGCTATGCTAATCAAAACAGAGAACCAGGAAGCTGTCTGAATAGCATTTAATTCATTCAATTTTGATCCAACAGCACTTCGTCAACGTAGAGACACAATGGAAACGAAAGTCACCTTGTTGAGATAAACCTCTGGATCGAAATGGGGCCCGTTTATGTCACAGGGATCCAGAGATTCGGGTTGGTTTGATGCTTTTCCTTCATCATTTAGCCCGTAGTACATCTTTAGCAATCCGTGCGCTTTGCGTTTACGCTGCGGCTCGGAGTCCGGTGGCGTAGTGGCAGTCGTAGTGTCATCGTTGGTCTCCATAATGATATTTTGTTTCAATGTAATGGCCTGTCAGGTTATTGAAGGAAAATTAACAACCCAGTTGGCCAACTCACAACATTAGCAGCCTGTATTTTTCATCGGACACGAAGACCACCTATGATTGGAGGAGCAAAATGACAAGTGAGGGTGGGACCAAAATCCGGAAATCGGATTTCAGATGACGAAGTCCTCCAAACTAAAAGCCCGTTTTGTCTGTGGTCATAAGGGCTGTGGTCATACCTCTGGTGCATCTCTGTAGGCCTATATAGATTCTTTAAGCCTTTTCTATAAGGGCTGTGATCTATCTCTAGTAGTATCTAGCTACTGTTATTGTCCTTGGTGCACACTGGGATAAAGAACCTGTACACATGGGTTTAACTGTCTGGATTTAATAAAGCAGTGATACTCTCTGTGGCTGTGCCTTTAGCTCAGTGTTTCTCAACCGGGGTGCCTCAGGCCCCCCTCAGGGTTGCCATGGAAACGTGGCTGATAAATAAATTATGTAATATATAATAAATATTTGTCTAAATTAATAAAGTATTGCTTAGTCAGTGAAATCTTTCATCTGCCATTTACGCACAATAAATTAAATGTCGGTCACCCCAGTAGGCTGCAACTTCGAACATAGGTTGTGTAACGTCTCTAAATGTGATACTTGCAAGCAGGGCTTGGCACTGGCACCAGCCAACCGGCCAAATGCTGGTAAAACTTGGCTGTGGCTGGTAGTAATTTCAGTGTCACTAGCCATTTTGTCAGGTAGCTTATTCTATGTTACATTATGACATAACAGAATAGCCTATATTCTGATATTTGCCCCTTGTGTATCAATTGTTTGTACTTAAGTTACTCAGTTTCTATTTGTTTGACTTATTTCCACGTAGAAAGCTGTGCACTCATCCTTTTGCTTTAGCACCTCATATTCTGAGGTTAGACGTACAGTATCATGATAAAAAAAAAAAATCAAATGTGTGGCTAGTAGAATAGCTGGATGGCTAGTGACTCCAGAAAACCACTAGCCACAGTGGCTGGCAAGCCAAAAAGTTAATGTCAAGCCCTGCTTGCAAGCCATTACAGAAATTGTAATCTTTCATTTTATAGTCAGGATGTTACATTAACTATTTCATTTCCTGTGCACTCTGTACTGTATCTGCAAGTCTTGTGTGCTATGATCATGCCCTCGATTGTAAGTCGCTTTGGATCAAAGTGTCCGCCAAATGTAATGTGATGTAATGCCACTACAGATTTGAAAATATTCATGAAGCATAGAAAAGTGAAAACAAAACCAAAAAAACCCTTTCTGATAAGTAACGTTAAATGATACAAATGTGAAACTTTTTTTTTTTTTTTTAAATGCAGTTAATGCTCTGGATGCCAACTGCAGATGCAACTTGCAGAGGTAGAACATTTTAAATCACTTCCAATAAATGACTTTATTTAAATTTCTGTTTAATGCATCAGAACCACATAATGGACATTATTATTTTTAAATAAACATTATACAAAATCTAGAATACATTATTAGGTAATACTTTGAAGTGTGAGACTGTTAGTACAAAATTAAAAAATGAATATGCTGCATATCAATGTATTTTGTTTTGTTTTTACAAACCTGACAGTCACTGGACTTCGATAGTGCACATTAATTATTGAATTCTATTGAGTCACAAGTGTATAAAACTAGAATATGATTGAATGAATGGAAACCGTACAAGGGAAAATGTATTAAAACGCAACACAACAACAGGCTTACGGTTCATCTGAACGGAGTTCATGGCATCAGCTGTAGTTAGTTAGGAACACAAAAGGCACTTTTTTTTTAAAAAGCATAGTCGAGTTGGGGGAGCTGTGTGGTTCCATAAAATCTCATTCAAATGTTGGCACATGCAAGTATGGCCAAGACCTGATATGATTGGATTGTTGTTCTGCAGGTAATATACAGTGTTGAAGAGGTACCACAAGAGAAGTGCAGTGTACGCGACGCCTTACATCCTTCTCAAGCCAAGTCGGAACAGTGACAAGGGGTTGAAGACATTACGGTGTGGGTGAGCGACGTGCATGCAAACCTACGAAACCTTTTTTTTCTCCTTTTGCTCCACTTAGAGGTCATGCAAAGACAAATGACAAGGTGGATTTTGGCGATTCATGCAGTTGTGGATGTAAAGATAACAAGAGTATGAGTGTTGCATCCTTCGGTTTGGAATAGGCTTAACAAAGACCTGTGCACCATGATTTTAACCTACAGTTAGCAGGAAGGAATACAGTACTTTTGACTGAGGTTTTGTTTTTTTTGTTCTACAAGAGCCATGATGACATTTAGAAAATGCAACACAGCCCATTTGAGTAACTGAATCATGATGTAGTAGGCCAAGGTCGGTATAGTTATAATGTAGACTTGCGCAAAGTCATTGTTTGCCATCTTGTATGGATATATAGAAAGATTACCATGATAAGAGGTCACCTGACTTGAGAGTGCAGCTTTAGGTAGGATGCAGCCAAGAACAGGAGGCACAGTTCACTTTGGTGCGGATGGGAGGAGGAGGTCAGAGAGGTGGAGGATAGAGATCCCGCACGCCTTGCGGCTCCATCTCTCTCTGATGTTGCATAATTCGGACTGTAACAAAACAGACGACTACATTCGTAGCGAAACGGCCATAAAAGGTCATTGTCGGTTCATTTTTGACAGCTGCTATAGAGGATATAGTATTTCAGGAAGGATGAAATCAGAGAGAGTAGGGAGAGAGAGGTTCCATTGGCCCATTGTTTCCTGGTTCTATTATGGCCCCCCTTAGGCAGACCTAGGCAGACCTAAGGACTGTTCTATCCATTGTAGGAGCATTATGACACGGCCCTTTAGGCAGACCGGAACCTGGTCGCGTTAGTTGCCCATAGAAGCCTATTATGTTGGCATATCTCTATACACTTAAAGAATCTCGGATGAAATGTCTACCGGGAAATAAGAATTATTTCACTCCACAGACAGTTGAATATCTGGCGAGTTGGACATCTGTGACTGCGATAAGTCACCCTCATCACGGATATGTTTTTCAGATGCAGTTTCACCCTGACTCATCGGCTTGTTCTGTTGAGCTGAGCTGACCTATGTAAGGCATAGTTACTTTATACAAGGATCCCTTTCAGGAAAAAAAAGTGGTGTCGTCGTGACCTACAATGAAGGAGTTAGCAGTTCAATCAATGTATGATAATTCCACGTCTTCTCCATTGAGAAGCAAACAAAAACAACGACAAGGACAGAACAAAACAAACAAACAAACAAAATATTGGTCCAGTTTAAATAGTCTTTCCAACTCCTTGTTCGTCCTCCTCTCCCCTTGGATGTTTGACGTGCAGCAGTTGTTTTGGTCGGATGGTGGCTGAGAGTGAGGCCCTCCTCCCCTGGTCCTCAGCCCTGTGGATGGTGGCTGAGTTTTGGGGGGGCCCCGGGGGGGCTCTCAGCCCTGCTCCAGACTGTCAGCTACCTGCACGGCGGCGTAGTCCTGAGGGGGGGCCTGCCGGGTGAAGAAGGAGGCAGCCCTTTTTGGTTTCAGACGCTTGATTTCTTTTCCTGAGGAGAGGAGGAGAGACGTCGTTAGGGGAGCTGAGCGAGGGATGCAAATTGAAATCAGTGGTAACACGTGAGCAACTGAATATCATTGAGGGCCATGAAAAGCTTTAAAATGCACTTAAAGAAATCTTTTATTAAATGTGTTCTATTGCGTTTCATAAAAGTAATATATGTGACCCTCTGATGAACACGGAAGTCAAAATGTGTCAGGTAAAGGAAGTAACTTTTTTATGTCCGAGTCAAATGAAAATGAATGATGGGAGTGAATATAAATTATCGTAGCTGCCATGGCGCCTAAACCTTGAAAGTCAGTTGCCTTCTATTGGAACCAAAACAATCAAAACAAAAAAAAGTCAAAATCTTGCAAAAAAAAAAGGTCTCACCGTCATCCACATAGCTGATGGTGTTGAGTGAATGCACGCGGCTGCACACCACGCTGCTCTGCCTGCGTAGCTTCCCTCTCCGGTTGCCTCTGGGCCGCTCCGTGGTGCCCGGCTGGCTAGTGGGCGCCTGGGTGGGCGACACCTCACCGTCCATACCTGTCGCCGCAGCTGCGACCGCTGCTGCTTCACCGGCCGAGCGCAGCTCCACACAGAACTCGATCAGGCCACTCATCAGCTCCGCCTAGTGGAGGGGAGGAGAACAATCCAGGAAGGAACATTAAACTAAGGCAGTGGTCCTTTTTTGTTTTTTTGTTTGTTTTTTTAATGCTACCCTTTACCTCATCACAACCCTGCAAATGCCCTCCTTAGAATTGAAAAATAAAATAAACTAAATGGCAATGACAACTACGCACTGCGCCCTCCCAGCTGTGTCCTTCTCAACGTCCCCCTAGGGCTCCCTAATGTCCCCTGGGCGGCCGTAGAGTCCCCGTTAGGGGTGTAAATCACAGTCTTCATGACGATACGATACAGTATCGATTTCCTAAATCGGGGATTCGATTTTTTTCGATACTTAAGAATTCCCCACGATACGATGCGATTCGGTTCGATTTAATTTTTCCCAATTACTTTTCCACTACCATTGTGTTATGGAGCTAGGGCATTGCACAGGGACGAGCGATTCGATTCTTTTCGATTCTTAAGAATGCCCCACGATACGATGCGATTCGGTTAAATCACCGACCGATACTTCCGATACATCGATACATTTCGATTTTATTCACATCCTAGTCCCTGTTGTATTACGTTCATTATGCCTTATTAAATCTACTCATTAGTTTCATCCTCAACGTCAGCAGATTTTAAAGCACGTCACACATCAACGTCCATGTGATGCTTTAATGAAGACGGAAATTACATCGTTGAAACATGTCAGGTAAAGAAAAAAAAACGTTAATTGCATATGGCAAAAGTGGTATCTCAATAAAAAAAACACGCACATCCAATGACTGGTTTCGGGTGCAGGTTCAAAAAAGTAAATCTATAAGTAATGAAGAAAAGCCGCACACCAATGATCTCCCATTTCAGCCATTTTTAATGTGTTAAATGCGTTTAATCGAAAAGTGGTATCTCAAGAATTAGACTTAACTAAAATGAACTGAATAATGAAAACCACTAAAATAATGAACTGATTATTTTCACAAAATGCTGAAATGTCCTTGAATTAAAGCCTTCGAGACCCCAGGGACATTTAGTACGCAATGAATCACTATCGTTAAGCCCAGCGTAGTTGACATGCAGCAGCTTGTGCGATTCAGATTCACAGTTATAAGGCTGCGAACAAATCATTAACATGAATGCATTAACGATAATGATGGCCAGTTGGATGTTCAAGGACGGTGGCTGACTTAACATGACTTAACATGACTAACATGCCTAATGTGTTATGACAACCGTATCTCACTCATTTCGTGAAGTATTCATGAAAAAAATAGATCAATTTTCGTGGTGCATTCACGTTATTGCCCGCCTTTCGTAAAGTCTTCACGAAAATAATAGATTAATTTTCACGCTGCCTATTCACTTGAATTGCCCGACTGTTGCCTAGCGACCCACTAGTTTGATGCCCTTTCGGTAGCCTACCGTCACATGGTAATCAAACATTTCAAACAAGCAATTTAGGGTTAGGTTTAGGGTCAAGGTTAGGGATAAGGTTAGGGTTAAGGTTAGGGTTAGGGGTAGGTTTAGGGTTAAGTAGGGTTAGGGTTTAGGTTTAGGTTTAGGGGACATAAGGCGTAAGTACCGAAAGGGCGTCAAATTAGTGAGTCCCGAGTGTATCAGCAGTGTTCTGTCAGCACCCCCTCCCTGCCCCTGCAGACGTTTGGATAACCATAGCAGCAGTGGGGCAATTCAAGTGAATAGGCAGCGTGAAAATTAATCTATTATTTTCGTGAAGACTTTACGAAAGGCGGGCAATAACGTGAATGCACCACGAAAATGTATATATTATTTTCGTGAAGACTTTATGAAAGGCGTGAGATAGGGCTCGTTATGATGTGCGCACGGAGACTCATGATGGCCGTGTTGGTTTACCTGCTTGGAGTAAATCTTCAGTAGTTTGTTGACAGCAGTGCCGGCCTCCTCCCCGTCGAACTCCAGCCAGAGGATGTGCGAGTCTCCCTCACCGTCGGGGTAGCTGTGGTCCCAGGACAGCTCATTAAAGCGCAGACCCAGGAGCACGTGCTGCAGGAGCAGAGGAAACGAGGGGAGGAGGGAGGGGTGCATGGGAAAGAAGAGTCATGAGGGAGTGATAAGTGAGGGAGGAAGAGAGGAGAGAGGGGAGGGGAGTGAAAGACAGATAAAAAGGGGAGAGGACGGGGGGGAGAAAGGTGGAGAGGAGGGAAGATAAAAGGAGGGAGAGAGGACGGGAGGAAAGGAGGGGGGCAGGAGCGAAGGAAGAGAGAAGTATAAAGTGGAGAAGAGAGCGGGTGGATGAGGGAGGGGGGGGGTGAGAGAGTGGTGGAGAGCGAACAAGTGAAATGAAGAGAGGGAAAGGAGGGGAGAGGAGAAATGGGGTGAGAGGAGTAGAAAGAGAAGGTAAAGGGTAAGAGAGTGGTGGAGAGCAAACGAGTGACATTGGGTGGGAAGGAGAGATGGGGGTAGAGAAGAGGGAGCACATCAGGAGAGAAGTGGAGAGAGAGAGGAGGAGGAGGTGAGAAGTGGAGAGAGAGAGGAGGAGGTGAGAGAGCGACCAGGGAGCAGAATTAATCATCTGGCTTTAAACCTTTAATCATGCCTCATGTTTATACATGACACACAACTGCAGCAAGATTCCATTCAGCACACGCATGTGATGTTGCATGAAAAAAGAACAGGAACAAGTGTGTGAAGTGTGTGTGTGTGCGCAAGTCTCTGGTCATGGAATGGAAGTGAAAGCGCTCACATCCTCTTTACAGCCACTTCAAGTTGAGACAAAGCGGAGAGAACGAGGGTGAGCGGGTGAAGCACAGGAGAAGAACCCAAGATGGCCAACACCAAGATGGCTGGTTTGAACAATCTAGTACAGTATGACTAAGCCTATTTTAGGAGCTTTTGTAATATGTTGGAGGAGTGCCTTGGACCTTTCATCTCTTTTTTTTTTTTTTTACAAGTTAAGAGCATCTTAACAAAACTTCAAGAATGACTGCAACTGTAGGCGAATCTTTGTTGACATATTTGTGCACACACGAGGGGGGGGACTAGAAAAGAGGCGTATCTTTGCAACACAAACATCAATTTTATATCGACAAATGTCGGCATAAATATACACTCTACAGCAGGGGTATTCACCAGCCAGTTTTTCTAATTCCTTCCAGTAAAGGGGCCGAACATAGAATCTGCAAAAATCGCAAGCACCACGGTGTCTGAGGTTATGGTGTGAAACAAGCGCATAGCTTTCCAGACAGAACAGATATTCGCTTCTCCATTTCTTAATAGCCTTATGATGGTCTATTTATCAGACTGTTTTGGATAAGATTTCACTCTCATGTGAATGCATAGGAAGGAAAATGATCCCCCACTTGAAGTGTTAGTGATTGCAAATTATGCACGGCCACAGATAGCAAACATATTTGTTTTTACTTTGTTCAGACCTTGTGGGGGGGCAGAACCTTAAACACGCACATCCGTCTCAAAAAGATTGGTTGCAGGACCAGCAAAAATACCATGAAAAACTGAAAGAAAAGTCTGCGACACTAAGCTCCAGTTGCTCTTTTTTTAAGTGAAGTTTCGGGCAGCATGCCCTTCATCAGACTAACGTCACATTAAAAAAAGAGCAACGGGAGCTTGGTGTCGCTGACTTTTCTTTCAGTTTTTCGGGGCAGAACCTTGCCATCCAAGGGCCCAGGGCCTCCATTTGAATAGCCCTGCTCTACAGGTAAAATGCACTGCTTCTTGCCACCCACACCATGATTGAATGTCATCTAAACAATGACATCACGAAAGATTCAACTACACCAGCGGTTCTCAACCTTTTTTTTTAACAAACTCTCCCTGGACCTCATCATAAGGCTCCCAACACCCCTTAGTATTAAAAAATGAAAAGGACCAATGCCCCTGAGCATTGGCAACTAAGCACCGCCCCCTCTCTGCACTCTCATAGCGCGTTCAGGCCGACTGAGAACCGTGCTGGACCCCGTTCCCGCACCTAATCGTGAACCGGC
The DNA here is from genome assembly GCF_034702125.1 of Engraulis encrasicolus. Taxonomy (NCBI): domain Eukaryota; kingdom Metazoa; phylum Chordata; class Actinopteri; order Clupeiformes; family Engraulidae; genus Engraulis; species Engraulis encrasicolus. The sequence continues at coordinate 9,018,094 of NC_085863.1, read as the reverse complement.
TGTCGTGTTCACGCCACAGATATTTGCGTTCGCGAACTGGAAAGTTGGTTCGCAATGCGAACCGCAAAAATGCGAACCGCTGCTTTTCTCCGCGAACCGTGATGACAGCGTGGCCGTCAGCAGGTTCATCCGGGTAACACAAGTCATGTGCCGAAAAAGTTCAGAGCCCGGTATGAACACGGGGGGTGCGCGGATAAGCACTTTAGTGCCGAACGTAACTGGTGCAGGCACCGGCTCCGGCTTCGTTCTGGTCGGCCTGAAAGCCCTATCAGTGCTGTAGAGCCCCCGCTGAGAAACATTAAACATCTATCTCTTGAGAATTCCCCAATAGATCCATTCAGATGAAGAAGAAGGCAGGGTGCTAGAAAGGGGAAAGTGGAGGAGAGGTACCTTTTCCTTGACATCCATGACATAGACTCCCTCCAGGCTGATGCCTACAGTGACGGCCTTGCGTCCGCTCCGGTGGAGGAGTCCCTGGGCAGGCTTATCGATCTCCGCCGAGAAGAACGCACATCTACACAAACACACAAGCACAAACATTTTACACTCTAGCTAGCACATATGAGGTCTTAAGATGCACAAAATGTTTTAACTAGGCCATGCATGCCAAGCACAATCCAACCCAAGATACGATAGACGTCAAGACCAATACTTCTGTTGTCAGGTGGAAATCAATGTTTACTGGCAAAATTAAAAAAAAAACAGCTTATTGGCCTGAGCAAGGCCACTTTCATCAATACCAAATACCTAAATAACTAAGTTGCTTTCATTGACCAGTCAGTCAGTAGTCACTTTGGATAACGTCGTCTAATCCAGCGGTTCTCAACCTTTCTTGAACAAACGCCCCATCATACCTCATCATAAGCCTCCCACACCCCCCTGACCCCCTGACCTCATCATAAGACTGCCAATGCCACCCCCCCTCCTAGTGTTAAAAACATAAATTAGGCTAATGCCCCACAATAGCAACTAAGCACTGCTACCTCTCAGCTGTCTCCTTCTCAACAACCACTCCAAGAGCTCCGGAAAGCCCCTGGGGGGGTTGTAGAGTCCCTGTTGTATTACGTTAATTAGATCTCCTTAAATCTACTCATTAGTTTCATCCTCAACATCAGCAGATTTTAAAGCTCGTCACACATCAACGTCCATGTGACCCTTTAATGAAGACGGAAATTACATTGCTGCAACATGTCAGGTAACGGGAAAAAAAAAAAGTTTGAATGTCTGAAAAGAAAGAAAAGTAAAGCCCCCGTTGAGAAACACTAGTCTGATAAGTGCAATGTACTCTGGTACCCGTAGTAAGGCAGTGTGTGGCAGGTGCTGAGGTACTGCCTCAGGTAGTGTGTGGCCTCCTGGCTGCCGCCGCCGCCGCTGCTGCTGGTGGTGTCCTGGCTGAGGCGCTGGTACTCCCTCACCAGACTCTGCTCCAGCTCGGCCTGCCGCGCACCCTTCCCCCGCAGCGTGGACAGGAAGCCGCCGCCCACCACCAGGTGGCCCGGCAGGAACCACGACAGCTTCTTCTCCCTGAGGGGGCAGAGGGGGGGTGGGGTGGGGTGGGGTGGGTTAGGACAGTGTTTCCCAACCTTTTTTGTCTTGCGTACCCCCTAAGCCTTTTTGTCATACCATGAGTACCCCCTCACTCATGCTCTATATCCCAAGGTGTCCCCAAGTACCCCCTGCAGTGTGCTTGCGTACCCCTAGTGGTACACGCACCCCTGGTTGGGAAACACTGGGTTAGGAGACGGAGGAGCAGCATGAGGAAAAGGAGTGTCAAAGGAAGGGAGTGTCCAGAATTCCAGGATTTTCTAGGCTAGTGTGAAGAATTCTACAATATTTTCTGAGCAAGCGTCAGAAGAATTCTACGATTCCCTGAGCTAGTGTCATGAATTCCAGAAATTGCAGGATTTTGTGAGGCGTCATCGAAAACTGCAGGATTTTCTGAGCTAAAACTGTGATCTGACTTGGATGGAATGATATCTATCAATACATAAATAAACACAAATGGAGCTGAGAGTTGGCCATGGCTAAAGTAAACAAGAAAATATAAACATTTCAGCCAAAGACCATAAAAAAGGGAAAAAGACATGCTGTTTTGTTTCTCTTACATCACAATTGTAACATCAAGTTTTGCAAACCTTGCGAAACCACCAGCTTGACTATAAGAAGACTGACCAAGAGTATCCAAATGCAAGGTGTCCAAAGAGTCTACTTGTAAGCAACTAGACTTCTTTGAGCTTGAATGTGTCAAGAATTATAGAGTGCTGCAGCCTCCAGCTAAACTATTCGGATAAGGTGGATGAACAAGACACTTCACAGAAAAAACAAGATGGTAATCTGTCCATTGCTGAAGTAAACAAGACAAATATAAACAATCTGCTGAACTAAGGACTTGCAATGCCTTAAAAAAGGAAAAACGGATCCGTTTGATCACTATTTCAATGTGACTGAAGTTTTGCCAACCAACAGTGTGACAATAAAAGGACCAATCAAAAAGTATCAGAAAGCAAGATGGCTGCCCACCTGACGGCTGCGAGGAGCTTCTGCTCGTCCAGTCCAGCTCCGAGCTCGATGGCACAGGACAGTGCCCCCAAGGCCAGCCAGTGCTCCGGGTCGCACGGGTAGCGGCCGTCCAGGATGTTCATGCGCGCCTCGTCATACAGGAGCCTCAACACCCCCTCGTCTTTGATCTGGTGGCACACACAGAAGATCATTGATCATTACGTCATATTTCACTTGGCTGATGCTTTCATCCAAAGAAACCGAGTTATTACCAGTGATGGATAATCCGTGTTCAATAGTTTAATTGAGTGCCACATATTCCAAATGACATGGTTTTCAGATTCAAAGTTCAAGTTTCAAAAAGCTTTCAAAAAAGTTTTAGAAATACCAAGGCACTCATCTTCTTTGTAATTAAACTGCCTTTATTTTGTTGGGCATAGCATGATTAAAATACTTCGACGCGTTTCGGCATGAAGCCTTCGTCAGGAAGCTTTTTCAAAAAGCTTTGTCGATTTACCCATCCAATTCAACTAGGTGATCATTCAACCAGGCAACCAACCCCTGGTTGTATTGGACATGTACATCCAGGTCATATGGAATATAAGGCACTGGATTGTAACTAGTGGCTCCAGGTTGCCCGTTGCTGGTTATTACAGGGAATTGGTTACAGTCCCTGGAACAGTGTGAGGTTGGGTGCCTTGGACATGCCATCTTCCTACTTGTAAGGGAAGGACTCGAACATACAACCCTCTGATTTACAAACAAGCTCCCAACCCACTAGGCCATATTCGGTGGCATTCTGCTGTGGAGCGGCAGCACCACAAAAACAACAGTAGGAATGTGCCGCGATGAAATGTGAATAAATATACACAAACACAATTACGTAACTTCTGACTCTCAGGGCTTGAGTATGTGTACAATGTAAATACATGGCCCGGAAAGTGCTTACGACGACACTGCCATGACAACGGCAATTCACAAAATGACGACAAGGAGAAATAACTTTCCCGCAGGATTACCTGAAGTTCTTTCAACTTGGGGTAGAAAACGTTTCTTCTGTACTGTAAACACGGCTCGTCTGTCAGGAGAGTGGAGGAGGAGAAGGCATCTTTTAAACACGGCATGCTAAATTAAACAGCAAAAAAAACCCCTAGAACACAAACACACACCCGTATAATACACAAAAATCCTTCCCAAACGCCACCGCCGCCTCCACAAACCTTGAGCGATGTCGTCTTCTGAAGCTTCAGTGAAGCGATACAGCAGGTCCTGCCACTGCCGGCACAGTTTATACGGCTGGTGCTTTGGTTTCAGCTGTAACTCTGAGAGGGGCAACAACAAAAGTTGGACAAAGTCACACTGCTGGTTAAGGATTTAAAAGACAGCGTTCGGCATCCAAACAACCCCATTACTAGTATTTAACATTACATTTGGCAGACACGTTTATCCAAAGCGACTTCCAATTGAAGACGGTAATCATTTGTCAGATATCGAGTGGTCTGCATACAGACAGCACAGGCGTCGTATAAATGCCGTTTTGAAAATATAGTTCGTGTGGAAGCCCATGGAATGACTGACAGCTGTCCTTCCTTCTACCGCCTTCTCAGAGATTTAATCCCTTTTGCTCATTCGCCCATCATGCACAGAGGCTTCTCAACTACTCCCACCTCCACCCCTTACTCCTCCATTTCACTAGTGGTCCCATCCCCTCTATACACACACTGAGGGTGCGAGCGGATCTCACTATCTCGGCTTAAACCATCCCAGGACTGAGGCCAGCTACCATGCCAAGCATACGTTTACTGTACACCAAGCACTAAATGGCCAACTAGTGAAATCATGATGTAGCAACGAAACGTCTAAAGACTTTTACAATGGCATCAGCTTCAGGGACTAGCTGATTTTAAAGTCTTGCTTCCCTTAACCTCTACTTCGTTCAATTTGTACACAGGTCTATCCACAGTGCAACTATGACCAAGGATAATAGTCATAATTCGTGGCAGATTTGCGATTGATTAATCGTCCAATCATACCTCAGAGGATAAAGTCAGTATGTGCCATCACAAGACTATTAAAAAGGCCACACAGTGCGGAACAGAGAGCAATGACTGGCTTTTGCTTACAGTGTCCTGAGCGCTACTTGATGCCCTTGGCAGACATTGAAAACAGACTCACAGAGAAGTCATTCTTCATATCACTAATCCTCAAAGCATCTCTAATCCTCACAAATACCCAAAAGGCAAACAGAGCCTTTTTTCAGTGGACCTCGCTGTCAGAAAGCTGAGGTCAGCACATATGCAGCTGTGCAGGAGAAGATAACCGCCCTTGGTCGAGAGTGTGGCAGAATGTAATCATTCCCAGAACAAGATAATTATGTAGAAAGAGATGCATGAATAAACAGTGCCAGCCAAGCATAACCAGCGCTTCTCGCAGAGCATTCGGTAGTCCAGGAAGTGGAGGCTTAGCCAGTATCAGGGACATGTGTCCATCATCATTGGAAAGACCATGCTGTCTACTTTCATATGAAATATTACACTAACGCGTCCCCTAATACATAGTTTGTACACTTGTAAAACAACTTTGGAGACTACATTCACAATACATGATCTTGTGTTTTCAGGGAACCTAGTCAATGTGGTGGCCTTTACTACAAAGTCAATGTTTCCTATGCACCAAGTAGCGTTGTATGGTGTGATAGACAAAAACAATTGGACAAGTGCAAGTATTAAGCCTGTACTCCCATTGACATGTAGGATGTTCATGGCTGTTGGTGCTTGGTTTTTATTTGGTGGTGCTGCACCACAGAATCATCTTAATATGGGAAACTCTGAAAGTGCTGAGGGGAAGTGCTGAGCCCTGGGAGCCCTCCAGTCCTTACCCAGCAGAGGCGAGCAGAGCCAGAAAGCGAAGGCATCGTGGGCCATGTCGGGGACGCTGAGGGCTTCTCGGACGCTGCGGCCCATTTCCTGCACGGTCACGCCGCCCACCCCCTCCACGCACAGGTGCACAGCACTGTCGGTCACCAAGTACACCAGCACATCTTGGGCTGGACGGAGAAATGCAGGGACAGCAAAAAGGGGAAAGTGATTTAGTGGAAAACCCCATTACAATTAAAAATATAGCATAAGCTTCAATAATACATGATGCACAGAGTACTTTCTAGCCTTTTAGGAGATTAAGGGATTTGTGACAAGATGGAAAGAAAATCAATATTATTTATTTGTTTATTTCTGCCAGAGAGACAGGCAGATTACATGGCTAGGGTATTGAAGCAGACTCTCCAAATTGAGGAACTATTATGCAACACACTGGTGCATTCACGTGGCGTACTGCCAGGCCGTGTCACACCAGTGACAGTTGCTGAGGAGGGAACAACATTGTTTTTGTTTGTACTAACCGCGAGTGACAGAGGAGGCAACACTACCCCTCTGCGAGTGAGAATGTTCCGATGACTCTGGGGGAAACTCGGAATCATCTCCCTCCATCTGGTAACGCTACAGCTGAAACATTGAAGGGAAATCAGGAAGAACAAGAGGCTTTCAGCAGTGACCCTGAAGGGTAGAACCAGACGGCGGGTGAAAACAAGGCGGACTACGTACATTTTGACGTTAGCTAGCTCTTTGGGGATGTCTGTCTAAAGAGTACCACCTTGCTTACACCACGTTACTCTTGCAGTATGCACATTGACAACCATCTGCCACTATTCATGTAGAGCCAGAACAATAATACTGTGTTGGGAACAAACTACCCAGCATCAGTATGTGACAGTTTTCCGAGGGTAGTTAGCTGACAGCAAGACCACCTTGCTATAAGCTAAATGCCAACGTCAAGCACAGGGAATTCAAATCAAGTAGTTGATGGCTTCCCTGAAAAGGTATTGCAACATAGTCAACAAACAGTCACGATGGTACTTACGGTACACTGATGCCAAAACCTATTTAGGGAAACATATTCACCTCTGATCATTTACTGGTAAGCTAGAGTAACCCTAGCTAAACGACAGATCAAAGTTAGCGCCCTAGCTCGGAAGTGTCATAAGTTGTGGTAGAATCCCATGGTCATCCACATCTTTCAATCGACTCCATAAACACAAAGAGTGAAGTTATTACCTGTCCGCGTTAAACTGAAAAGGCGGTAGCTTTGTTCAAAAGTCAGTCCAGAAATCAGAGTACCCTGGAAAACAACAGCAGCTGTGTTTGCCTCCTACTGGAAAACATTTGTGGTAAACGCACACACCAACGGAACACCACGCCCCGGAAGAAGACGCATGGAAAACCAAAACCCCCGAGGAAGACATGCAGTATTGGCGCCACCTGGTGGAATTTATTATGCACCACATGTCAAACGCCAGTAGCGAAAAGTGGCATGGGGTGAATAGGTCACTTATATAGCCTAGAACTATAGTAATCGTTTTCAGTGAATACAAGAAAGAATGAATAGCTATGATGCTATGCTACACTGTGAGGAACCCATGTCTACAGTAAGATTTGGTTGTCTCATTTTGCCCGTGACCACATATTTATTAGTTCATGTGAAGTACGAAAAATAGTTTGCTGCTTTTGAGCAATATTGTGCAAAGTGCAACAAAAAAAAGAGTCGGCATCCCCATTTGTCGCATGCAAAATTATTTATTTCATTAAAGTCAAAAACATTATGTGAACAGCATGTGCCCATACATACATTATTACAAAAAACACCTTCAGCATGTTTCATAGCTCACAGTAGTTAACAGGCTGTTATACTAATCAGCACACTCATACACTGACATTTCAAGTGAGTTTGATTAAGTCTGCGACTGAGTTCCTTTCTATGAGTCAGAAGAACCAATGACTGGTTAGTTAATCTGTTGAATTTCACCAACAGCTTTTTAAAATGCACACCCCTTCTGAATTTAACAATGAAACAATGGTGTGAGGCGAGTAGTGTTTCTTTCCTTGAGACACACAGCGATACACACAGTGTGTTTCAAGTTCTCTTACCTGCCGGATTGTAGGTAAGCAATGTTTTCCTGTTTTGGGGGTGGGAAGAAAAAAAGTGCAACACAGAAACATGCCAAACAAATGTCGATAGTTACATGTATAAACATGGAGTGCTTGTGGATTCCTGTCTGAAATGATAACAATTACCTTCAAAGTGAGAGCGTTTGACAAAAACAGCAGTAAATTACATAATCATTGATACAGTAACAGGTAAAATAGCCGACAAAAACTTAACTGTAAAAAAAGAAGACTACAACATAAAACTGCAAAAATGATGTTTCATCAAACCCCTGACAGTTGAATATTGCAAGTTATGACTTTTCCACACAGTTTGAACACAGGTTTGATTAGTTACGTTTTGAGAACATCTAGTTAACCTCAATATCACAAACTGAGGCCTTAAGTCAGCGGAGAGGTGATGAGAACACTCACCATGAATGAACGGCAGACATCTTATTTCACTGTTTGTTGGTTGTGTTTTCTTTAAACTGTGGACCACGGTATCAAATTCCTACACTATTACCATCGCCACATTAAATAACATGTTTTTCATTCTTTTACAAGAGAACTTTAAATGTATTAAGCGCATAGAGGAACAATGGAATGAGGAGCACCTATCCGTAAAAGAAAAGGCCTTAGGTTACAAATATAAGACACTGTGTCATAATAATAACATCACCAACAACCTTCACATCGCTCCTGTCAAAGCAGGTGTTATAACGCATGTTTTTAAGTGTAATCACAAATTCAAGTGCAAATAAATAGGGATGATCTTTTTCAGATAATGTCAGTAAGAGATACTTCAGTTTGGCTTCTTTTCATGAGAAAGTGTACCATGTGTGTTACCGTTGTGATCCTATTTGAATGTAAAGAGCGAAAGTGTGTGTGTGTCTCGTTCTCAGTTCTTTCCATCGTCTCATTATAAACCTCTAAAAGGGGACCCCTTTAGAGGTGGGGAAAGAATGTCTCTGTCTCGGTCCTTACCACGTGCACTTGAGCGCGGCCCCTTGCTTGTTTTGCATGAGTGCAAGAGTCCACGTTTCCTTCTTCAGCCCCCGGTTACGTTATAGGAAGGTACAGCAGTAAGGCTGGGGAGGGGGGCGACGGCGGTGGTGGCGTCGGCTCCGTCCTTAACAGCAGCCTCCGCCCGACTGCCGCACGGGGGTGCTCTCGATCTTCAGGTTGGGCTTGTCTCCGCCGCCGGCCGTGGCCCCGGGGCCCATGCGCTTCTTGATCTCCGCCGCCATGGTCATGAAGGCCTGCTCCACGTTGGTGGCGTTCTTGGCGCTCGTCTCCAGGAAGGGAATCGCCAGGCCGTCTGCAAACTCCTGCGAGAGAGAGAGGGGGAGAGAGAGAGAGAGAGACAGAGAGCGAGAGAGAGAGTGACAGAGAGCGAGAGAGAGAGAGAGAGAGAGAGAGAGAGAGAGAGAGAGAGAGAGAGAGAGAGAGACAGACAGACAGACAGACAGACAGACAGACAGACAGACAGAGAGAGACAGACAGAGAGAGAGAGAGAGTGACAGAGTGACAGAGAGACAGAGAGAGAGAGAGAGAGAGAGAGAGAGAGAGAGAGAGAGAAAGGCAGAATGCATTTGCATCAGACAAAGTCACGAAAAACGTAACTGAAAAGATATAACAGAAAAGGTCCACACACTGAGTCATCATGTGGCAAGATTACCACTGGCTGAAGCCTAATTTATGCTCGGTAGGCATGGCCTCTATGCACGGCAAATCTGCCTCTGCGTACAACCACAGCCCCCACGCAGAGGCTCTGCGCACGTCACTGCGCACGTCAAAAAAGATCTTATACGCAGAGCTAAAATGGCAAAACTCATTCGCAACAACATTTAAGTTACAGTGTGCTTGAGTTGTCAAAGAACCATAATTCGCCCTTAAGGGCTGGCAGGGGCAGGTACGTGGGTATGTTGACTGCGTGACTAAAAATAGTCACAGGTTGTGCTTTCCATCACGACACAGACCATTGGTGTAGGTTAAATCTTCCCCTCTCCGTAAATGGATAGGTAAATCTTACCCTTTTACCTAATTATTGGCATACTAGTATACACCAATGTTGAAGCACAAAAGCTTCACACATGCCATATTTAGATGTTGAATCTTGAGCCATCATTTGGAGATCTAAATCTGATAATCATTGGTTTCATAATTTCAACTTACCTTTGCAGTGGTGTAGTCAACCACCTTCTTGGTGGTCAGGTCACACTTGTTTCCTACGAGCAACTTGTTGACGTTCTCGTTGGCATAGCGGTCAATTTCTTGAAGCCACTGCTTGATGTTGTTGTAGGACTCCTACAGTCAAGACAGTTGAGACAGAGCAGGGGTTAACCATAGTTCTAGTGTTATTGAACACATTGTCCGCACATTCTCCTCAGATGTCTCCTGGACACTTGACATGAAGCAGAATGACCTACATTACATGTGGCAAACTATAGGCTTCTGTTTCTTTAAGAAAAAAAACGAGTCAAAGGTCACGAGCGATCCATCATTTTTTTTCCCACATGACACTCGATTTCTTAATCTGTCCTTGTCCCTATTTATGCCCATGATGTGTGACCGCTGGCCAGACCTGGTCGGTGACGTCGTAGACCACGATGATGCCGTGTGCCCCTCTGTAGTAGCTGGAGGTGATTGTGCGGAACCGCTCCTGACCAGCCGTGTCCCACTGAGGAGGGAAATATTCAACACAGCACGTCAGATACAGTGCTTTTCATTTTGTCATTAAAGGGACACTGTGCAGGAAATGGTCAAAAAAGGTACTGCAACTTTGATCTTTACATGAAAGTTTACTAAGTAATAAACAAATATTTCCTAGTATGGTCCAAGTAGAGTCGTTTTTGCAGCTAAAAATGGCTATTTTTTGAAATTCAAAATGGCGGACCATGGAGAGGATCCCCCTTTTCATGTATGAAAAGTGCAATTTTTCCAGTCATAATGAATACTTAAAATTTGATGGTGGTGGTACGTATTCTTGAGAAAGGTAACATTATTGAATGGGCAGCATGAATTTTGGAAATAAACAACTAAAATTCTCACACAGTGTCCCATTAACAACAAAACACCCAAAGAGAAAGCCCTTTTGAACCAGCCAAATGCACATTCAATGTACGTAAGGCTCAAAGACTTCTCCTTTTTTGGCTCAGACGTCAGGTGGCGCAACGGCATCTAATGACCATCAATTAATTAGTAATTGGTGGTTGATATGCTGCAATGAATATGCTTGTTAGATAGTCCACTAAAAAAAATCCCAATAGTGGCACTTGCTGTCGTTGTGCCAGCCTGACGTGTTCTACAGCTGAAACAGCACTGAACCATACAACAATTTATTTACAGGGTGGGTCAAAAATACAGAGAGCGTTTACATGCCCATGTCTCGTAAAAAAAAATGTTTAAGTATGTTTTGGGGGCTTTTTGGGTCTTTATTATGACAGGACAGGTTGAGAGGAAACAGGAAATGAAATGGAGAGAGACATGGTGTAGGGCTGAGAAATGACCCCGTCCGGACTCGAACCTCAGGTCCCCATGGGCATGCAAGCCCAAATATTTCTACTGAAGGCTGACGTAGCATTTAAAATGTGTCCGGTGTTTTCAGTAGTAAGCAGACTGAAATACTCACTATCTGCAGTTTGATGGTCTTCCCGTCCAGTTCAATGGTTCGGATCTTGAAGTCCACTCCAATTGTGCTTATGTAACTTTCTGTGTAGGTGTCATCCTGGAACAAGAACACACAAAAATCAGTATTACAGTATTCACATTCACAAATTCCCAGGCCAGCTTCTCCTGTCTTGTATGTCAGCGTAAGTCCACACATATGCCTGTTTATAGGCATTTATATCAAAACAGGTCTTTTGATTCAAGGTATACATAGCTACTGGTCCATGATATGGCCCACTGTTGTGTACATTGAAGTTCACCATCACCAGTCAACGAAATACTTACAGCAAACCGTAAAAGGAGACAGGACTTTCCGACTCCAGAATCGCCTATGAGAAGCAGCTTGAACAAATAATCACTGAGAAAGAGAAGACAAGAAAATACCCAGTTTACGTATGCCAAGTCAACGACGTTAATTAATCATGGGAGTCTCGGGTGGGTCAGTAACTCCTTTGTTTTGACAGACTAGCCTCCACCTATGAGGACGGATGCTGTCAGCTAGTTCTACAGCATCCCCATCACGAAACGGTTACCTGTTTCATTAGCTCAGGTACACAGTCGTGTATGGTCTTTCACAATATAATATTATCGCTGTATTGTGTTTTTTTCTTGAATATGTCAGCTGTCAACCTTATTGTTTAGCTCATTCGTTAGCTAAACACAACCAACTAAGCTAGCCACCAATACAATACGCAGACTAATTTGTAGTAGGCTAGCGTCACGTGATAATGTTCACAACTGCGACGTTACAATTAAAGGTTGTTACTTACTATTCAGGATTCATGGTGCAACGTTTAGTGGCCTAACTGCCCCTTTTACGTAGTCTTCTGTGTCACTGGATGGTCCTTTAGCGTTTTGGATGAGGACAAACCACAACTAGCTAATGCTAGCTGGGTAGCTAGCTACAAAAGTCAACAGCAAAACGCAAACTTCTTGGAGAAGCAAATAAATGGTGGCGCTTGAAAATATAAACAACGTAACGGGAGATAGCTCAGTATGTCCAATTCAAAAATTAGTTATTTGCTGGTCAATTGGGCCTTTACTCTTGTGCAAGGCTGCTGCCAGATAATAAACTTAGTTAAAGAGCTCTCCACTGATGGTTGCTTCTCAGCTGATGATGCGCAGAAACGGCAGTGACGCAGGGCGCAGACAGCCAAACAGCAGGTTCGATTTTTCTCTGGTCGCCTGCAACATTCATACCAAGCACTGGATAACTTCTTGTATTGTCATTTTTATATTTATTAAATCCAAACATTCTCTGTCACATTTCTTCTAAAAATGACACCAGTACCACACAACCAGATAAAAAGATACAAAGGTGAATGGCCTGCAACCTAAAACATAAATCATTATTCTGTGCTTGAACTATGTAGACACAAACTCCAGTTGGTTTGAGAAGAAAATGCATCAAGGGTATTTTCTTGATGTTTTAAAATAAATTTGACATTTAAAAAAGAAAAGAAAAAATGCACTGTGCAATTTCAAGGCAATGTTCTAAACCTACAGAACATGGATTAAAGTCTAGGCTACTGGACAAATGGCTTACTTGCAATAAAAGACTTAAGGGAATTCGTAAAAGATAAGAAATAAAATATTACATACAAAATAATTATTATAATTATATTTAGATGTAACAATAATGCCATGCCACAAATGTCTGTCACATACAATTTATATACTGTATGTGTCTTTGGTTCAACAAAGGTATGTGTCTTCAAATTAAAACAGAGAACTCAAGTCATTCCCATTTGATACCAAACAAAAATACACACACAAAAATGTTGGCCAGCCATGGAGAATACTTGCATTGTCAATGTCCACAATCCAGTGAGTACTAACGCGCACAAAACCAAAACTCCAAATTACAGTCAAATCTGTCTTCACGGAGTGCAAGGCGAGAAGTGAAGGGGATACAAACAGCTTTGGTTACACACTGAATGTCTTTAGGAGAGAGAATAACAGCAGCTTTTAAAGAATCAATGTCCTCTACAGGCGCCTTCCACATGCTGATGACATTCATCACAAAGCTTTCGCACAAATACTTTTGAGGTTGTGTCCATATATTCCTTTATGTATTTCAGGCACTTCATGGCATGTCCATAGACAAGGTATCGTAATCTCTCTGTTACCTATGCAGGCTTCAAGGCAATGCAATGTCATCATACTCAGCCCAACCCCTACCCACAATGTGTCCTGTAACATCTAATAGAAACATGAACTTGTGGTATCTGAGAAACAACCCACATTGTATTTCAGAATGATCAAACTTTCTTTTCAGTCTTTATAGGGAATTGTTGTGGGCTTTCGAAGATGTGAGAGATTATAGTCCACCAGGCATCCAAGGGATGATAACACAGAACTTTTTTCACATTCTGCTCTCCATAGTAGTCCCTTTATTGCAGCACACATTTGTCCTTGTTGTTGTATTTCTGTCGCCTCTGCTCCAGGCCTCGCTCCAAGCGCTCATCCTCCTCCACGGCCCTACACACAGAGAGAGACAGAGAGAGAGAGAGAGAGAGAGAGAGAGAGAGAGAGAGAGAGAGAGAGAGAGAGAGAGAGAGAGAGAGAGAGAGAGAGAAAGAAAGAGAGAGAGAGATATGGGTTGACCTCCAATAGTTGTTTAAGGTCTAAATGTGGAGTGTCCATGCACAGAACTGCTGAGCCTAAACTAAACCTTATCTGGTGTCAGCTGCTACCTGGCATTAAAGAATATCGACACATGGGCAATGCAGGGAGTTCTAAAGAATACTGAGGTCCATGAAATATTCTGAGAAATGGAATCAGTTCAACAATGCGATTAGTAAATATAACATTTACATAAAACATTTCCATAGAGGAGTATTGAAGCAAATACAGAGTTCCATTGCGCATGGGGTATAAAACTATAGTAATCTTCTACATGCAATCATAGCAATCTTCTCCATGTTGTCCTAGCCTGGCTCTTGCTAGACCCTTGTGAGTGCACACAAGGGTCTGGAGGATTTCGGATTTGCCAACAAAAAATGCAGTTGAAGCAATCAGGATTGCAGGATGTTCAAAGATGTGACGTAGTCAAAATTTAAACGAAGTGGAGAAGGGGAAAATAAGTGGTTTCTGCACCAATGGCTGTTCGCATGGACTCTCGCATTGATTCTGTAATTTCAACTGTATATTCGAATCTGTGAGTAGCAGCTCATTAAAAATGACAGACGAGTGTGTCCCCAATCACATTAGCCTGAGAACTCCCATACTGCCTTTAGTTCTACACAATCGTTTCGCTTGTGATTAGGTCTGGTGTTAACCAGGCAACAATCACATGGGGATTTTTAAAAATAAAACCACGTCTATGCCTTAGCTCAGTGTTTCCCAAACTTTTTCAGACCGAGGACCACTTTGTTCCCCCAGAAATGTTCAGGGACCACCTGTCAACTAAATTGACAGTTTACGGGTGCTAAATTGACACCGCAAATTTCAATGCAGATCACTTATTTTTTATTCACCTTTAGAAACCTCTCTTATTGTGGTGAAAATGAGACCTGAGCTATGTTTAGCTTTGCAATAATGTTACAAACGTAGCCTTCTGCTCGCTTGTCTTGGAAAAGCAGAAATCCCCTCGCGGACCACCTGAGCTCTGTGACGGACCACTAGTGGTCCCCGGACCACACTTTGAGAATCACTGCTTTAGCTCCACATAGATGTTTGTGGAGCAAGCCGGAAGCCATTCATCTGTTGAGTCAGGTTAATGCTGCCCACCCTACATCAGGGTTGCCAGATGAGGCTGATGATTTCCAGCCCAAAAAATGCTCAAAACCCGCCTAGAAGCACAAAAGCCCGCCCAATTGTATTGATTCCTATGGCAAAAATTGGGCGGGTTTTTCTGAGAAATGCCATTTTTACCCGCACACGGCCATCCTAAGCAGCCCAATTGGGCGGGAAACAGCCCAATCTGGCAACACTGCCCTACATCCGTTTCTATGTCTGCTCCGTGTCCCCTGTGGCCAAAGGGTTAAGGTTAGGTCTGGCCTCTGAGTTCCTTGAGATCAAGTTACTTATTTAGGAACTGAGCCTGTCCCTATCCGCGCGTGTGTGTGTGTGTGTGTGTGTGTGTGTGTGTGTGTGTGTGTGTGTGTGTGTGTGTGTGTGTGTGTGTGTGTGTGTGTGTGTGTGTGCAAGCATTCGTACATGTGTGTCTGTTACAGGCTAATAAGATCCCACAGTGCAGAAGGAGCCTTAGGGCTTCCGCACACCGGCTCTGACAAAGTGCTGAGCACTGCTGGGCAAAAGTTTGATTTCATTGTTTTCAATGGAACAACGCACACTGGCGCCGATGTCCACGGACATTCACCGATAGCAATTAGAGACGAGTTCTATTTTGTCGGCGCCGTCCATTGACTATCAAAGTGCGCCGCAGTGCTGTCGGAGCCAATGTGCAGCCGGCCTTACCCTCTCTCTTTAGCGTCCATGTCCCGTACGAGTTCGTCTCTCTGGTTCACCAGTGACACCAGCTCCTGTAGAAGCAGCTGCTCCCTGTGCTGCTGGGCCTGGGTCTTCTGCCAATCTGACATTTACAATCAAACCAATAGGTCAGTCAGTAGGTCAGTGGTGCGCACGTCCAAGACGCAGGTGCATGACAAAAGGCCAGAATACTGTAGAAACAAAGATGAATGTCCGCGCACTACTCCCGTGTTGTTTTTAAAAAAAATTTCAAGTGAGCGCTTTCGAGCTAGTCGCTCTTCATCAGACTTCTGATTGACTTCAGAAGTCTGATGAAGAGCGACTAGCTCGAAAGCGCTCACTTGAAAAAAAATGTAAAAGCAACACGGGAGCAGTGTGCGGACATTCATGTTTGTTTCTAAATTAAACCAATAGGCAATTTAACAAACACAACACATACATAACATAGCTACATACACTTACTGGAAATACATCCATACATATGCGTACGTAGGCCTATGCATACTGTACATACAATACACATGTATACATACATACATAAATACGGGATGCTGTAATAATCGTTGATAAGACCAAAGACCATAATACTAAACTACGGCATTACACAGAGTCTTCAGCAATACATTACTACTTGGTCCTTGCCCTTCTGATAACAGCATATTCATACCATGGGCCATGATTAAGGAAGGTGTACATGATGTGTACATACATACGTACATATGTACTGTACATACGTGTACATACAAACATACAGCATGCATACACACAAACACAAAGTTGTGTATTAGTCACAACCAGGGCTCTAAATTAACATCGGCCGGCCAAATGCTGGTGAAATTTCGGTTTGGCTGGATGAAAAAACAACTTACTAGCCACTCAGACCCATTAGTGAGTGCTAGGCTAGTAGGCCTACGATTAACATCTATCAACCATTTTGGCTGGTGATGAAAAAAGTTAAATGAGCCTCACCTTCCACAGCCATCATGGCTCTGAGTTCCCTGGTCAGCAGTTCAAACCGCCTCTCCAAATCCTGTTCCTCTTGCCTACAGAACACAGCAACCACAAAACAAAGCAATGGTGACACACACTACTTCCTTAAAACCTGTAGCAGTGCAGGAACTCATCCAATTTGCATTCAAGCAATGAAAAGTGGAGGGAAAAAGTGCGTTTTGACACGTACGTTTCACGTGTGTAAGTAAAATGTACTGTGTAAGTAAAATGAACAGGGTCAAGTAGTGGCATCGATACAGTATGTTTTGATTCAATGGTTAATTCAAACTTTTTCAAACGTTATTTGCTCTACAATATGCACCATGAAACACTCCTTTATGTGTGTGTGTGTGCGTGTGTGTGTGTGTGTGTGTGTGTGTGTGTGTGTGTGTGTGTGTGTGTGTGTGTCTTACAAGAGTTCCAGGTTGTCTTGTCTTCTGATCAGGGCGTTTTTCTTGTTTACAAGAATGAACCACTCCTGGATAAGTCTCTCTTCTTCGTCACGATCGCTACCTGAAAACAAAAATGAATACGCAAATTAATACATAAATAACTTACAACTTACAAAATGAATACGCAAATGAATACCTAAATAGATCAACTCAATAATTCAGTGCATACAGTACCCACATATAGGAGCTAACTGTCATATCCTTGGCATGGTAGTCAGAGCACACAGACGACTTTAGTGGCAGGTCACTCCATCACATACGCACACACACATGCGTACGTCCGCCTGCCCGCCCACACGCTCACGCCAGGGATGGAAATAAGCACCCGTCCACCTGCCAATGACGGGTACATTTCAGTGGTGACTGGTACATTTTTCAACCCACTAGTCACTTTGACTGGTAAAAACAGTGAGTGACTGGTAGATTTTGAAATCTACCTGCCACTGTGACTGGTGGGGAAAAAACTGAAGTTCCTCCCCTGACACACACTCTCTCTCTCTCTCTCTCTCTCTCTCTCTCTCTCTCTCTCTCTCACCTGTCTCCATCAGCCAGCGTAGCCTCCTCTCCACGATGGCAGCCCTGTTGTCGATGTGCCTCTGCTCACTCTCCAGGGCCCTCAGTTCACTCACCACGTACTGACTGGTGTCCTGGAGGCGCTGAACACAAGACATCACAACACACACATCAGTGTGGATACCAGCACAGCATACACACATCAATATGGATACCAGCACAACATGTACATGCAAGACAAGGTGTCTCATTATCTGCTGCTTCTTCCGGCCTCAGTCCGTCATCGCTGTCATCTCAATCTGATATATTTTTAGATTTTTATTTTGGTCTTTAGAACTTTATTGAGACAGTTTGAGAGGTGGACAGGAAGCGAATGGGGGGAGAGATGGAGAGGGGTCGGCAAAGGACTCGGGTCGGAAATCGAATCCGGGTCGGACGCATGGCAGACGGGTACCCTACCGTTTGACCGGTTGCTCTCATTTGCAAATAGGATATTTCAGGATATATTTCAGGATATTTTCAAGCCCATACCCTGCTCTCTCTGGGAAACGAGGGGCGACAAGACCGGAGGAAACCACCAGAGGAACACATTGAGAGGCAGCCAATGAAGTGTACAGTATACATAAAAAATATCAGAGAAACAGACAGCCCAAATTACAAAGGCAAATACAGTATGGAGCAGAGAGAGAGAGAGAGAGAAAGGGAATTATAACATACCAGAAGAAACACAAACATGGACAACAAGGGTGACAGGCATCGGTGGAGATGTGACATCCAGGCAGGATGACAGCCAGGTGACACACAGGTGACACACACAGGTGACAGTAGTTGGGAGGGAGAGGGAAAACACAAGAGAATGGGTGGATCAGCTCAATAGGAAGGGAAGGTATTGTGGAAAGTTTTCAATGTAAGAGAAAGAAGATGGGTAAAAAGCTGACCGGCGTCTCTTCATCCGCCTCTCTCCTGTCCTTGCTGTGCTCTGTGGAGTCTGTCGGGAAACACAATAGGAAGAAGTTTTTTTTTTAAATATTTTTGGGGGGCTTTTGTGCTTTATTTGTGACTGAGACAGGACAGTGACAGAGGGACAGGAAACGAGTGGAGACAGAGAGACGGGGAAGGACTGGCAAATGACCTAAGCCGGAATCAAACCGGGGTTGCCAGTGTAGTAAGCGAGTGCCCTATCGATAGGCCACTGTAGGGCCAGAAAGAAGTCATTTTGATACAAAAGTATAATACGTATACAACAGTATCCTCTCGTGGACTTTTGCAGAGCTGATTAAGTAATTGCAGGTAAACTAAACTAAAAATGGCTCACGTAAAATAATGCATTTATTAAAGAATCATACACAATAGCCTTTCACAAAATATGTAAAAACAAACTACTTCTGTGCATTTGCATTTGCAAAAACAAACAAAAAACTAAAAAAACATAAATATTGTGGGACGCCCTTAACGCCCCAAGATAATACTATGTGTTAACTTAATATGGTATAGATTAGGGCCCTAAAAAGGTTACTGTCAGGCCCTTGGGCGCTAGCCTATTTAGAGTCATTAATGCATTCAACTCCTACTTGTGACTACTTGCGAAAAGTAGAGAGTTGACTTCGCGAAAACATGAAAGCATTCAACAAGGCCAGCCGAACCGCGAGCTCTCAAATGCGGAAGTTACTATAATAATAATAATAATAATAATTGTATTTGTATAGCACTGTGTCATACAAGGCATGTAACTCAAAGTGCTTAACAAATGGGGAAAAAAAACATTGTTAGAGATAGATTTAAAAGGAGAGGTATAGAGGAGAGGCAGAAATAGCAGGAAGGCAGAGGAAGAAGAGATAGACAGAGATTGTAGAGTCATAAGGTCAACGTAGGTTAGGACCAGGATTCTTAGATGCGTAAGGTCCATAGTGGCTGGGCCTATCATAAATCATAGATAGTCACACAGAGATTGGGCGCTCAGGTGCGGCCCCTGGTGGCATCAGGGGTGAGGAAAAACTCCCTTTCGCTTGATTCATAGTTTGTAAGGGGGAAAAAAAAGCTCAGTGAGGTCAGTGAGGTCTGAGAAAAAAAAACCCTATAGGCCCTAACAAAATCGCTCTGGGTGCTACCCGGGGGAGTGTCTGTCCACGGCGGGTGAAGTCGGCGCGGTGTGTTTGTGGAGCAAACTGTGCCCAATCAAGCACGAGGGGAGCAGACAGACAACTGACTTAGTCGTAGTTGGGACGTCTGGTCGCATCGGCTAGGTGTGCACTCGCCTTTAGAATGCTCCTGAATTCCCCCCTGCCGGCCCGGCGCCCCTCACCCTGTGCAGTGCAGGCAGCTGCCTCAGCTCAGCTCTACGATGACTCACCTTTCCCAGCAGTGAAGCCATTTTTCCCCTCTCCAGTTGTCCCGTCTTTAGGAGCCTAAAAAGGGGCACAGTTACAGTACAGGGGGTCAGTAATGCAACCGCAACTATGTCCCCTTTTTTAATTCACTGGAGGCTTCAATATAAGGAGCCACCATAGTTAAAACACTGTCAGTGTAAAGTGAATACATACATGAGTTACGGTAACATGCATTTTCTTTTTTAAAGATTTTTTTGGGGGTCTTTTTCGACTTCATTTTGATAGGACAGTGTGAGAGGTGGACAGGAAGCGAATTGGGAGAGAGACGGGGAGAGGTCGTCAAAGGACCCGGGCCGAGAATTGAACCTGGGTCAGCCGCATGGCAGGTGAGTGCCCTGCCGGTTGGCCACGGCAGGGCCGTAACATGCATTTTCTAAAGCAAGAAAGCATCTCTGTGAATGTCTACCTCTCCTCCCTCTATGTTGTCTGTCTCATCCAGGCTGGACTCGCTCTTCATCCTACGCCGCTTCTTCATGAGGTCAGCGTCTCGCACGTGACCGAATCCCGACTTGGCAGCGGAGGCGTTTGGCCTCGGAGGGGCCACCGGCGTCTGGGCCTCCCCAGCCTTCTCACCCCCATCCCTACTACCACCCTTATCCTCCCTCGAGCTTAAGCGCTTAGTCCGTGGCGGAGCCACCAGGGCCGGCTTGGATGTCCCGTCGGTACCGTCGCCCGTCTCAACCGCCTTCCCGTTGGCGTCCGCTATGACCGCGCCGGCCTGAAGTCGCTCGGCGCAGAAGCGGGCCGTGGCGTCGGCGTCGTGCTCCTTGCCGCTCTCCGCCACGGTGTAGCTGGTCTGGCTGCTGTTCTTCTCGATCTGCAGGACGCTCAGCTCCTGGCCGGTGAAGTGGGCGCGGATCTGGCAGAGGTACGTCATGACGATCAGCCGGTCCGGAACGGCCTGGTGGACCATGTCCGAGGGTTCCAGAAGCCGGGCGATGCCGAGAGCGGCGAAGCCGTCGAAAGCCTGGATGAGGAGCAATGGGGATGTTAGTTTTCATGGTAGGCATTAAA
Source organism: Engraulis encrasicolus (assembly GCF_034702125.1). Classification (NCBI taxonomy): domain Eukaryota; kingdom Metazoa; phylum Chordata; class Actinopteri; order Clupeiformes; family Engraulidae; genus Engraulis; species Engraulis encrasicolus. Next base: position 8,997,157 of record NC_085863.1, on the reverse strand, counting down.
CACTAAATACACTGTATTTACTGTCATAAAGCTGTAGCACAACACTATTATTACCTGGTTCCCACACTGAGCAGCTTGGATACAAATGAAGAAACATAAAAGTTAAGTCTACTTTTGCTGCAATATTAGTGACATTTTCTTCAGCAATAATGATGACTTAACAGACCCCTACAGCGGACTGTAAAGAAATCTTGAGGAGAAGTTCTACACATGCAAAGGCAGGGAAAGACAGATTGTGCTTTACCTTCTTGTTGTTAGATTTGATCTCATAAGGGTCCAGCATTTCAAAGTTTCTGAAATATAAAACAACAGGGCAGAAGGGAGGGGAAATAATTTCAGTCATTTCAGTCCAAGTTGCAACACCATCAAACAGATGAATGAGCAGTGTCATTTAATATCAAATAAGCATTAAACTCACTGCTGCAGCTTGTGGCGGTGACGCTGCGGTTATTACGACGCCAGTCATAGAGCAGAGTCAACTTGGACAGGCCTTAATCTAAAATAATGTTTCTCAACGGGGGTGCTATAGCCCCCCAGAGGGTGTTGGGGAGCCCTAGGGGGGAGTTGAGAAGGCTGCAGCTGAGTGGGCGCGGGCTTTGTTCCCATTGGGGGGCATAAGTCTATTTCATTTTTAAAAAATTAAGGGGGGCATTGGCAGACTGATGATGAGGTCAAGGGGGTGTAAGGTCAAAAAAAGGTTGAGATCCACTGATCTGAAACTTACATTTTATCAGGGTGAAAGTGGTGGAGGATGGCACAGAAGGCCAGGCCGTTCCGCCACGAGGTGCTGAAGTTGGTGACCTTGACGCCCTTGTAGTCCTGGGTGACCTCCTGGCACCACTCCAGAAGGGACTTGCTGGAGTTCACCAAGCACGGGCTGGGCAATGGTGGAGGAATCTGACCAGAGAAAAAGGCACGTTAGTTTAAAATAATAATAAGGGAATTTCCATTGATGAAAACAAAGACATAAGAATTTAGCAGTGAGGGAAACATTATACAGTATGTAATTACAGAAGCTAACCAAATGTAACCAAAGCAAAGTTATCTTTATTTAGGTAGGGTTTTCATTGCAGTCACCGGAGAAATATAAGAATAGCTATTAGGTTCTTTACTAAAGGGCACTTCAGCCATAGTAGGATGAGGTAAGAGTGGGATTCAAACCTGCAACCCTCTGATTCAAAGTCCCTAACCATTAGGCCATGGCTGCCCCACAGAAGCCACAACAGCAAGAAGTGGAACTCGCACACCAATAGCCGATGCAATCATTTCTTCATTGCTTTGCATACATTAAAGTGACAAAAGTGCTACCCACACGTGCAAAACGTTTTCAGTCACCAGATCTTCCTCAGCGCAAACCTCAGTGCCACTCAGAAGCAAAATATCAACTGAAGACAATATCTATTTCACATATGTACTTAAAGTAACTCTGGGAACACACTGCCCACAGCTAAGTAATTGACTTTGTATATTAGACCAGGTGTGATAAGCAGCAAAAACGTCAAAGGAGTTGGATGCATCAAAAGAGTTTCGGTTAAAAATTCGATTAACAAGAACATAACAGCATGTGATAAGCTATGCCATGTTTGTTCTGTTTAGTCCAGTGGGATTCTTCAGCTTCTTTAACCCTTTTGCCACCTGCAGCCTGTTCGGGCTGTAATGGACTCACCTGCTGGGCAGAGGGTCCTGTGGTGATGCCCTCATCTGGAAGCACGACAGGCGGAGGGATGCCCTTCTTGCTGCGCCTGGGAGCCTCCTCGCTTGGCGGGGCAGCATCTGTGATGGCGGGAGTCGTATCCAGTGGAACCTGGCCATTGGTTTGTGGCTCAGCCACGGTGGGACTCGATGGTGCATCGGGGCCAGAGGCAACCTGTGGTTCAGGGGCTTCCTCTTTGATCACCTGCAGTGACCTGGGTGTGAAAAAGACAGGTGTGTGTGGTTAGCCACGCGATTCAGTATTCCCTTCAACTTCATGTATTTTGGTATTTATTGACAGACCACGAGCAGCTCCAAGCAGCACACACAGAGGGTATATTCCCCATTATTTTTAATTTCTGAATTAATACTGAATAACAGGTAGAGTAGAGTGCACAGAGTGGACAAAGATTAGAGAAGCCTTTTACAATTTTACCGGTATGTCACAGCTGTTACTGAATTTTGGTTGTTGGTCAATTTAATGCGTGCCACAGTTGGGGCAACACTGAAAGTGTTTCCATACTGTATTAGGTCATTTTTGCAAAGCCTCAAAGCAACAAACGCAAGCTTCCACACCATTCTAACACTTACAAGTCTTCCGCGATATTTGCAGCAACAGATTGACTTTCTTCCTGCTTCTCTAACTGATTTTCCTCTTCCCTCGCATCACCCACTTCAGCCCCTGACTCCTGCTCCTGCTTCTGCTTCTGCTCCTTGTCTCCCGACAAGCTCTCGCCGCTGGGACAAATCTGCACGTCTGGTTCAGAACTGGCTCTTGCCTCAGCGCCGCTGCTCATTTCTGAAGCGGCCATGGCAACAACAACATCTGCGGCCTGTTCTGAACCGAGGCCTGCTTCCGCTGTGATCTGAGGCGTTGGAGGTGGTGGAGGTGGAGTTATGTCACTGGGGGTTTTCTCCAGCGATGGCGGCTCTGGCACAGGCACCACAGCTATGGTGTTCAGCAGCAGATCTGGAGTCGAGAGAGAGGGCTCGAGGAGTTTGACTTCGGGTGGCTCCCTCTCAACTGTCACAAGCATTGTGCACTCATGCCCACCATCTTTGCTTGTCTCTTGACGAATAGTTGAATTCGACACAACTTCATCCTCTTTTCCCTCAGTGACTGTAGGTGTTGTGGGAGCAGGAGACGTGTCTGTCTCATCGTGGTCAGGCTGAGTATCCGGCTCTGGCGTCGGTGTGGGTGTCGGGCTCGGAGTGGGGGCGACGTCTGGGGCGATGTAAGCGAGACGCTTCCTGGTGCGGGCGCTGGGCTCCGGGGAGTCCTGCCCCATCTGAAGGATCTTGGCCAGCAGGACGCTCTCCTCCTCGGACAGCCTGGAGGGGGAGGTGAGCCTGGGGGAGGAGGAGGACGTGACCCTGGGGGAAGAGGCATCTCTAGAAGAGGTGTTGTCCCTACTAGCAGGTGCCTCCTCCTCTACTTCGCCTGTGGTGGGCTCGGATTCTGAGGACTGAGAGGGCGGGAGAGGCCAGGGCACGACCGAGCTCTTTGGAGGGGCATCGTTCCCTGACACAGCCTCCTCTTCCTTATCCTCTTCCTGCATGCCCTCTTGGAATGTGTGTTCTTCGTGGGCCTCTCGGGCTGTGACGAGCACGCTGGCCAAGGGCGTGGTTGCCATGGCGAGGATGGGGGATCGCCTGGCCTCTGCTTCTGTCTCCACTTGATTTACTGTTGCTGCTGCCTCGGATGTGCCGCTGCCCTTTTCACTGCTTTCTTTCTTAGTACCTTTAGTGGCTGCTTTAGTAGGCCGAATACCAGCTTCTGGCAAGATTTCTGTGTCTTGGTTTAAAGAGTCTGTTTTGCTGGGCTTTTTGCTACCCTGAGCTGGAGCTAGTTCCTCGGGTTCTTGAGCGGGCCTGCTAGCCTTTTCAGTTCTACTGCGCCCCTCCTCCTCCTGAAGAGGAACTGGAATTGGCGTTGTTTTTGCGTCATTCTGTTTATCCGCTTCAGATGAAACACTGACAGTGCTCTCTGGTTGTGACTGGGGCTTTTCTTTACTTGATATGTATGAGGAGTTTTGGGAGTTCTCTTCTGGCCTGACCGTTTTGATCTGGGAATCTGATCTGGCCATTTTCACCATTTGTGACCATTCCACATTCTGCTCAGGTGATGGTGGCTTTTGTTCTGATGAGGGGGCGGTGGGAATGGGGGAAACGGGTTCAAGTTGAGGTGCAGGGGGCTCAGGGCTTTCCTCTGGGCTGAGATGAGGAACAGAAACACGGGGATTAAACTGTGCAAAATTTTACCCAGAATTCAATGCACGTGCAGCTAATATTCAGCTAAAGCATCTTAACTCACACTCTCATGAAACATTCTTTGGTAATGTGTAAATGAAACGCACCTTTCCAAAGGACATGATAGTCATGCTGGAAAAGCTAAGGCACTAAAACATTTTTCAAAAGTCAACTAGAACAAGTTAGCAGGCTCAAGGTGACAATAAAAAGTCCTGGAAATTATGAAGATAAAATTATAAAACCATCTCCATTTTGTCAGCAAGAACAAGCTATTTACCGACAAAGCTTAATTATGATGACATTAAAAGCCAAACAATGCAAAGTATATTTTGTTGTCCAATCACATTATCTACATTTTCAAAAGTTCACAGACAGCAAACACAGCAAGCACAGTCACCAATGTGGTCATCCATGCAGAAATATGATGCAATGCATTTCAAATTATTGTCAAGATGCAATATAAAGGTTTAGAAGACATTGACAGAAGACATTTTATTTATTTCATGTACTTATTTTTAATAATCAAGTACTGCCCAATAATTGTTATGAATTTATTAGCTGTTACACATGTCTAAATGTTTACCAATCAGAAATAAATAAGAGGATGAGTACACATTTGTGTATGCCTTCAATGCCAATTAAACAATGTAAAAGAAATCCAAGCAGTGTTATGATCATGATCCATTCAGAGACACAGTCATTGTTGAGTCAGTGAACCATAGCCCGTCATGAGTGGATGCAGCGTCACGAGACTGATAATCACACAGCATCATTCCAAGGAGGGCGTTGTGTTTGCCGTGTGCTCTTACCCCCTATCCATGTACAAATCCAGCTCCCAAACTGTGCCAATGTCCTCTTGGCCTTCTGCAAACTCCACATCCTCTGTCCAGGTATCCAAGCTGTTGCTGGACGGGACACGTATAAGTTTGTCTTCCTTCTCTTTGCTTCTTCTGCTGCTGCCCATGGTATGTTTCTGGTAAGATGTTGTGTCTTTGACATCAGGGTCTGTTCCTGTCTGAGAGAGCCAAGATTCCGCCTTTGCAGAGCACGTATTGGACATTTCTGTGTCTCCTTTTGGCGTGGCAGCAGATGTCTTCTTCTCATCATCACTGAGTTCTCGACGATGCGAGCCCGTTTGGACTTTCTCTTCGTCTGAGGCAGCTTTTCGCAAGTTTTCCGCTAGCATCAGGGAGGGACGTCCAACAGTTGAAACTAGCTTGGTCTTCTGGGCACTTCGCTCCTTGACTACAGATGGCAGCACATCTGGAGGTTCTAGCCATTCATCTTCAGACAGTGCCTCCAGAGCATCACAGAACTCCTCTGGTGGGAGTAGGTCTAGCTCTGTGCTCTCGTGAATGCTTGACCCAGAGAGACTGACGCGGTCAGGCTCAGAGGGGACCTGCTGGAGTATGGAGGTCACCGTCTCATAACTAAGGCCGAAGGAGGGGACATTGAAAGGGAAACACAGAATCAAGGAGCTAATACTGATAACAGGCAGGTCACTATCCTAGATCTTGCAATATCTCAAGATACCTTATAAGTACCTTAGAAGTATTTTGTGTGTTGTCTCATTTCAAAACTATGTGTGAATGTTTTACTTTAGGGCGTTAATTGACGTAAAATACTATTTTTTAGAACTACGTATGTCTCGGCTTTCATCAGTAAATTTAACAATAATCGATAATTCATCAGTTTGAATGGTTGATGTCGGCACGCATGCAGGATTATTATCGTTGAAGACCACGGTGAAAGACTGTAGCTAGCTTCCATATCCAATCAGCCCATATCAGCCTTTTTTGAAGGGGGTAGTTTGTAGCCATGCTTTAGCAGTCATACACAGGCAGGATTCACAGTCAAGGCTCTTACCCTTTATAGAGGACGCCCACAAGGGTGCTCATGAAACTGGGGGGCAACGGAGACACATCATCTTCCCTGGCTGGGAAGTACAAGTCCTCTGATGAACCCATGTAGTTTGGCACTTCTGTGTCCAGCCCCCCTCCCATAAACTCTCCATAACTGCTTCTTCGATGGCTAGTCTCATCATTGGGTTCAAAATTAGCTTTTAAGTCTTCGGATGGAAGACCTTGCTCAGACAAGGTTTTATTGGGTTTGTCTGTGGATTCTGGCAACAGTTTGTCGACTGACAGTTCAAAGTATGAAGTTGTCTGACTAGGGCTTGGTAGAGCACTGCTAGATGGAACTTCGCTGATGTATGAAGTGGTCTGACTATTACTTGGTAGAGCACTGCTAGATGGAACTTCACTTGTCACAGGGGCTTTGGGTATATGTTTGTCTAATTCATCCAAAGGTGTTGAGATAGGACAAGACTTCTTTCTTGTCTTCATGTGATGTTCTTTGTCTTGTTCAGATGTGCTGCCATAGACACGGATAGGGAAAAAAATAAATGCAATGGCCATAGTGGACCAAAGCTTTCTGTGCATAACTCCTCAGTAAATCAAGCCATTGCACTCTTAAACTGCATCTGGTCATAAATGGTTTACAAGTCATAAGTTTGATACTGATGTACTGAAATTGTCGTTAGCAGCACGCAGTTAGCCACTCAGTTTCTCAATGGAAAAAGCTCAAAAATAAACACAGTGGTGTCCAGGTGATGATCCTGGGGTCCGTTTCTCGATTCTTGTCGTTGCTAACCGTCTTAAGACCGTCTTAAGACCGTCTTACCATTCCCTTGGATTTAGTGGTGAGCGTCGCTGTCGAGAGAGAGTTGAGTCGCTCGTACGAAGGACTTTGCTAACGATGATAGCAAAGACCCTTTCGAGAAACGGACCCCTGATCAGTATGTCACTCCATGCCATGCGATGAGGAGGTATGTCCCCTCTCCTACTCACCCCCCTCCGGCAACACTGGTATCAGAAACAATGGTAGGCTCCAGTAAGCCTGCTCCTTTCACTTCTTTGGAGCTTTCCGTGACTGTGTCTTCTAAAGCTGCCCAAAAATTAACCTCCGCCTCAATGGGAGCTTCCTCTATGTGAAGGGGCTTGAGGTCCTCAAACTCTGGCTCACTATCATCTGCTTCAACTGTATGAGGCAAATTACCACTTGCGGGTAATAGAGTACCAAATGGCAGCTTTGCTGTTTTGGGACTAGCTTTGGGAGTAAGCCGTTGTGACCCAGTAGATGGCTGATCAGATACTGGGGATATGAGATTCAGTGAACCAGACTTTGAGGGTTTGATGTCTTTCAGGTCACTGTCAACCTTTGCTGTCTTAGAACTAGCTTTGGGAGTAAGCGGTTGTGACACTGTAGATGGCTGATCAGATACTGGGGATATGAGCTTCAGTGAACCAGACTTTGGGGGTTTGATGTCTTTCAGGTCACTCTCAACCTTTGCTGTTTTAGGACTGGCTTTGGGAATAAGCCGTTGGGGCCCAGGCCCAGCAGAGGGTTGGGTATCAGATGTTGAGGATGTGATCTTCAGTGGAGCAGACTTTGAGGGTTTGAAGTCTTTCAAGTCGCTGTCAACTTTGTCCACTTCTTCCTTGAGGCCAGGCTTTTGGACAGGCTTGGATTTGATCGGTCTAAGTGGTAACAAATACATGAACAACACTGTGGTGAGAGCTGACGCACTTACCATTTTTGACATGGAACGTGTTTGTTGAAGTGTTCCAATGTTCCAATGCCAACAAGAAATCGTGACTCATTGCTCATTACGTAAGTTAATTACAGCACTCCAGGCAGGTACACAAAGCTCCATATTTTAGTGAAAACGGTAATTATGTTCCCAGAAAAAAAGACTGACAGACAAACTTTCCCAATCTTCCAAAACATTTTCCATGACACAAAATTAACACAGGCAAAACTGCAAAAACACAGCAAACATCACCTGTCCTAGTACATTCTTACCTTGTTTCTATGGATTCCAGTTCTGCCAGAGTCGAGGCCCCATCCACCCTCTCCTCTTTATCAACAACAGGCTGCACCTCAGGAACAGTCTCCCTAATTATCGATGCTGGCACAGAGTCCTTACTCTTCACTTCCAGCGCAGCCCAAAGAGGCCGTTCAGCACAGACCGCCTCATGTTTAGGGGCTAGCATGTCCAAATTGACTGCTTTTGGTTTGCCTTTCACTGAGTGTTTAGTGCTGACCTCACTCGGAGCTGGCTCTGTTTGCTGTTGTTTCTCTGGCATTGATTCTGTGGCCAGGGCTGGAATTCCCTGGAGTTTGGGTAAATTGCCAGCATCTGTGTCTCTCGTTTTGGGTTGAGTGGGCTTTTCAGTTTGGACTGCCAGTTCTGGCAGCTCTGGACTTTTTTGGGGCTTTTCCATACTTTTTCTAGCACCCTGTTTGCTTTGCACTGGAAGGGGTTTAACTGCTGCAGTCTTTTCTTTTGCGCTGTGCATGTGACAAGGACATGGGCAATTTGAAAGGACAGAAGAAGTGTATTAGCACACGTGCATCTACCCCAGAAATATATAGAACATGATATTCTTGTGGAACACATAAAGAAGAAATGCAACGTGAAATGTGATATGACGATAAATATTTTTCAGCCAATACATTTTTAGTATATAAAAAGTCAGCACACTTGATTCTACAGTACTAAAGAATCCCAATTTTTTAATCAATCTTTGACTTACCCTTTGTCAGTCACATTAACGACTGCCTTCTTCTGTTCCTCATCTTTCTTCTCCAGGCGTCCTGCCATCATGTCCAGTGTGCGGCTGTTGTCATTTGCATTTATGTGTTCGGCCACTTTTGCGTCAAACTGGGCCATGGGGAACTGAGCAAAGTGCTGGGGTCTGTGATCACTGTCTTTCTTAGGGAGTTTTCCATCGCCATCACGAGATATTTCTTCAACCCAAGGTGGCCGTGTTTCTTTTGAGATGTTTTGAGCTGTATCCTTCTGGTGGGGAGATGCTACCATAGGCACAGGAATGCTAGGCTCCTCTGTGGCGGAAAACGACGAGAGGCTTTTCATCTTTTCCTTATCCTCATCTGATCTGTTGAGATCAGGACACGTGTCTACTCTCTCAGGGATCGATTTATCTACTTTCATTCCCACAGAAATTCCAAACTGGTTGATATCGTCCTTAGTACTCTGTGACACTAATGGTAGTCCAGTCTGAACAGGGCTCTCTTTTACTTCATGATCAGCTGTCTTAAGGTCTGGTTCATGCTCAGCCAGTGGCGGCTTTTCTGCAACGAAGGGTGATTTCTGTGGGGATGATACTTTTTTCTCAGTTTCGACTGGTTTGCTTGGCTTTTCTGCAACAAAGAACGATTTCTGTGGTGGTGATGATGACACTTTCTTTTTGTCAGTGTCAATAGGTTTACTTGGTATGTCTATGATCGGCTCTTTGAAATCATCTTCTTCCTCCGCCAATGGTGGCTTTTCTGCCACAAAGACATCAGCGTGGCTTGGGACGGTCATGGGGGCCTTCTGAGACAGGGACGCGGTGGTGGTGGTGGCTGGGGGGGTCACAGTTGGTGCCGGCTCAGGGGATGAGAAAGGCCAAGGCGCTGGGGGGACGTCAGGCGGGATCGTTTTGGGTGACTGGACCTCAGCTGCCGGACAACCTCCCTGCCCAAGGCTGAGACACAAACATACTTGAGGTCAGAGTTCAACGTTTGAGGAAGACATGTGGGCGGGCGGTTGTGATCGGTTGTGGACAGGCAGGCAGGCAGGCAGACGGACAGGCAGGTGTTAGGAAGTGGGGAAAGCTTGTCAGTAGAAGCAAATGGCGGGTGACTCCATGCCAAAATAAGAGCCGTGGCTACAGTAGGCCAGAGTTAGTGATGTGAAAATAGTGCTCGGTGAGGAACAGCTGCAACAAGCGCAGTGAGTTGGAGGGATTAAGGAGCGGTGGTCACAGTGTGTTAGAGCAGTGGTTCCCAACCTTTTTCTTCAGGGACCCATATTTTTACCATTGTAAGCTATGGTGACCCAATCCCGCGAGCGGCCGCACGAGAGGGATATTTATTCAACATGGGCTATATATGGTATTAAAATGAAACCCCTTAAACTCAAGAGAGCTTCGCGACCCACTGTGGATCTTTGGCGACCCATAGATTGGGTCCCGACCCATAGGTTGGGAACCACTGTGTTAGAGGAGCAGGGCTACAGAACCACCAGTCTCACTGGTCAGCAGCACAGCCTTATTTAGTGCTTTTATACGACCCTAAAGCTTTGGTGTGCAGCCTGTTAGTCTCATGCACTCTTCTCGTCTTAATCATTTGTATACGTTATGGTCTGGCAGCTCAAATTGAATTAAATTGAATTAAATTGAATTAAAGTGGACATGTCGTCCCTCTGCAGCATGCAACATGTCACATGACCATTGTTTTTTTGTGTGTGAGCAGCACACATTTACACACACTACCACTAAAGTAAATCTTGAGACATGCTATTATCGTTCGCATGTCTTGCAAGTAACATTCATTTAAAAAACTGAAAAATAAAAGACGTGCATATAGCCACGCATGCACAGACGCGCACACTCACACGCACACACACACACACACACACACGCACGCACGCGCGCGCACACACACACACACACACACACACACACACACACAAGGCCAGGCTTCACTTACCCTTTGGTTGTGTCTATGGTGACATGTGTGGTGCTCGTGCTGGTGAAGGACGGCGGCGAGGGGGTCTGGTTGGCAGTGTCGATGCTGCCGATGGCACGGGAGGCTCGAGGAGACTCATCTCCATGTCTCAGTGTCAAAGGACCCTGGGCTCCAGAACTCTTGAAGTCTGTACATACAATCACATAGAATACAGAAAGGATCAAGATAAGACAAGTAGAAAGACTACAATGCAGCAGTGAGTGTGAAGAATATTTATGAATTAATATAATATATTAATGTGAATCCACTTTACATCATTTTACATAAAATCTCACAACCTTCCACTTTGTAACAAGCACAGGCTTACACACAATCACCCATTTACTTAACGCTTCAAACTCACCTGTAGTTGGTGAAGCTGGTTGTTCCTCTTCTGTTAATGTGCCCAGTTCCCTGTGCATGTCTGAAAGTAAAGAACATGAGAGATCACTTAAGACTTGTAGTCAAAATCAAGACCAGAGGGTGACGCGAGACCAAGACACCACAAAACCAGATAGCGCAGCACTATGGCTCTCCGTAATGTCATAGCAATGTTGTTATGATGTAGTTAAGCATTTTCAGCTTTGAATAGGGTCGCCGGCGACCCCAGCTGCAGTAAGAGGCTACTGATGAATTAGTAAAACAAAACAAAAAACGCTTATAATAAGTGCATGGCGGTTAATACGAAAATCCCATTCCCTTTCATGGAAACTGTGATAAAACACACAGAGCAGGATCAAGATTACTCCAAGATCAAGACCTGGTAGAGACACAAGACCAAGACATCACCAAGACAACACCAGTCAAGACTGTGACAAGCTTGAGACCAACAAAAGATAGTGTTAAAACTTGTAGAGAGTTACTTGTGCACAATCCCTGGTGCTGAACAAAAACTATTTTAGTGAATCTGAGGAAGACAGAGAGGTCGAAACGTCATTGCCATTGAATGAATGTATAAAAAGAAGAAAAAATAACTTAAAGAAGAAAAAAATCCAAAGGAGTGTTAAAACTTGCCTCAAGACCCAGGCTGTTCTCAAGACACCCAAGCCTAGACCACTCCATAAGCACTGGATGTCAGGCATAGCAGCACTGCTGTTGTTTCAAGCTGATATACCTGATATACAGCATAACCACTTCCTCCAGTAAATTAGATGTGCAAATCTGATACAAATGACTGTGAATTGGTAAAAAGGCAGTATTTTACCAACAAAGCTGTTCTCTGTAGGGTACAGTCTATGGGTGCAGTGCTGTCACACCCTGAGACTATAATTATCTTTGGAGATGGAGCTCAAATTTAGCCTGATTCATGTTGCAAATTTGAGAATGTACGGCTTTGTTGCTCCATTGCAATGTAACGCCACGTGTATTGTTAAACAGGCGGGAACAATTGGCTGAGGTCATTCAGGATGAAAGGGAGTTTTGCATTAATGAGTCAGGAGAGGTCAAGAGCCTTATCAACCACCTCCACCCTACAGTATTCATTCCCATGGGCAAGGTGGTTACTCGGCAACCAGCACGAGCAATATCAACTGGATTAATGGGCAATTAATAATTAATTTATAAACAGTTAAACAGCAACACAGGCATGGCCTAAAGCATACAGTAGGTCATCTAGGCCAGGCACTGTTGTGGAGAATGCCATTGGGAATGAATTGTGTTACTGTTTATTTTATGTATTCATGGTGGATTTCTGATCTGTTGACAAAATAGTTTGCCGACCTCCCCTGACATGCAAAACAAGGGTATTTTTGAGAAGGTGAAGATAATGATTGTTATTTATTGCTATACAGCTGTACCATGGTTAACCATGCTTTGTGTGAAGGAACAGTCGCCTTTCAGATATGACTCAATGCTGAATATTAGGATTAGAAGACTGTAATCTTATAATTTTGCAATCCAGACACCACAAACACGACCACACACAGAGACTGCTGTTATTTGCAGCAGTACAACTACAGATTACTCCAACTACTACTACCACTGAAAATCATCATGAACAACAACAACAACAACAACAACAACAACAACAACAACAACAACAACAACAACCTTCACAAAGGCTACAGCAGCAGCAAGAACAAATTATGCATTAATCAAATGTATACTGTATTCCGTGCAAAACAAACAAACAAACAAACAAACAAAAACGAGCACGACTGACAACCAGTTATGAAGACTTTGGAGATGAATTACCTGACAGGGCATGACTGGACTGTGAAGGGGAGATGGCAAAAGTAGCAGTAGCAGCAGTAACATAGGCAGAAGCAGAAGCAGAGGCAGTAGCAGACACAGGCTTAGAGCTAAGCGCAGCTGAAGCAGAGAGAGACAGGTCTGGAGCTGGAGCAGCAGAGGTGGAGACAGGGGCAGATGGGATGGCAGATATGGGGAAATAGGTATAGGACAAAACAGAGGGGGCGGCAGGCACACGGCTATGGAGGGCAGCGGAGGGGAGGGTGGATCCACCGGTGAGGTCTGGCAAGGGGGACATAGCGCACGGCTCAGGGGAGGACGGGAGAGGAGGGGAGAGAGAGAGAAAAGAGGAGGCAGGGGAGGTGGGAGGGGAGGGCGAGGAGGAGGAGCAAGAAGGGTCGCACAGGGCCTCCAGGTTGGGGCTGGTGAGGAGCGGGATGGGCGCTATGGAGTTGTGGGCAGGCGGGCAGAAGAAGGAAGGGGAGAGGCCAGAGGTGGAGGGAGGAGGGATGGAGGAGGAGGAGGAGGAGTCATTGCTCATCTTCCTCTGGGTTGGCTTGACGAGCGCTGAAGAGGGAGCGATGAGGATGAGGATGAGGATGAGAAGGGTGCATGGAAGACAGATAAACAAACAGATGACAGACAGACAGACAGATGACAGACCGACAGAGTAGAGGACAGAGGTAAAGAGACAGAGATGACTTAGATCGGTTGTAATGGGTTGGTATGATGTAGAAGATTATTGCATTACACATATTAAAGGGTACTGCATAGGTGCAACAATGCAGTTCCCTGATTTTTTCCTTCAGCAAATGCTTGATTAGTCCATATGAAAGCTAAATTAACATGATCAAATATACTTTGCTAAAAATGTATATTTAGAGGAAATTTTATGAATTAGGGGAACTAAATTTGTAATTTTTGAGTTACAAAGGACATTCAGAAACATTCTACCCACTACAACGTCTGACCCGATTACATAATGAAAAGCCAACTTTGTTGGTTGTTTTCACTGTGACATACAGAGCAAATATTGCAGTGCACTTAGACAATCAATTTTACATGTAATACTCTTCTCTAGTTGGTGCTATTGTGTACTAAGTGTTGAATTAACACTGCAAAATTTGTATGCGTGTGTATGTGCTATATTGAAGTTGCTGTTCGAATCCATACATCCATCCACATCTGAGTGCATACCTGGCTCCGGGTTGGTGGCCAGGATCTTCAAGAGCGTGGGGGCTTTTTCGGAGAGGGTGGTCAGGGGGATTCTGCGCTCAGAGAGGGAGCCCGAGGAGGGGGGAGTAGGAGGAGCAGGGGAGGGGGAGGAGGGGCGCTGAGGCTGAAGGTTCTGGGTCACTATCTTGGGCTGGAAGATGTTGGAGCGAGCTGGCGTACGAGTAGATACGATGGGAAGGAAAGGCGAGGAACAAGAGGGCAAAACAGAGAGAAAGAAGAGCAGGAGGAAAATGAAGGTAAAAACGTAAAAGTAGTAGAAGTTGTGGAAAGTAAGTAAGACATAACTCATAAAAGGTTACATTTCATGCACCAAAAGTGTGGTAGGCCAATTAAACACGAGACAGATAGAAGAAACACATGTGTAACTCATTTCCCCCATTTTACCTTTAGAGGCGGCAGCAGTAGGAAGCGAGGGAGGAGGTTGAGACAGTGGAAGAGAGGAAGAGGATTTAGATTTAGATTTGGATTTGGTGGCAGACGTGCCAGAGGAGGACACTGGTCTGATCTGGGGATAGTCAAGGGCCACCACAGCCGCGGCCCCGGCCGGTGCCTCGGAGTCTGCAGGGCCTGGCATCCGAGGGAAAGAGGGAGGCACTGAGAGCCAAAAGAGGAGAGAAGGAAAGCAGAGTGAGGGAGTGACCAAGCCAGAGGAGAGTTTCTCAAAAGAGAAGTTGTTAGCCTGTTAGCAACTTCGGTAGTTGCCAATGAGAAAATGCATTGAAAACAACAAAGTAGCTAATGTAGTAAGCAACTTTGGTATTGAGAAATTCACCCCAGAGGAGAGGTACAGTGCACAGTGACAGGCTGTTGACCAAGTAAACTAAACTGCTAATCTTACTAGCCCAACACACACTCACTAATGGGTCAACGGGGGTAGTAAGTCTTTTCTACCAGCCAAACTGAAATTTCACCTGCATTGGGCTAGTTGGCTGGTGCTGATTTAGAGCCCTGTTGTTGACTTATTTTAGATCGGCTCACCTCTGTCATAAGGACGAACACCATTTGCCTACTGACTATGCCTGCATACGGTACAGTGTGTAACGCTTATAAGTTGTTCATTGTCAAATTTTCTTCATGAACATTTGCCATCATGATCACATCAATTTCAAGTATTGTAATTGGTCTACATGAAGGCAGGTTCAAAGTCTGTGCACGTGCCATCTTGAACCATGTTGCGTAATCACTGATAACCACTGATCTGTACGTATCGTTTTTCACTTTGATATCATAGCGGCGAAATGAATCATATTGTCACTTCTTAGAACCTGGCAAGGTTGAACACAGGAAGGAAAGGGACGGGTCCTTTTATCGTCCTGTCACTTACACCCATGCCCTATGAGAGGGTAGCTACCGTTACAAGAGGAGGACAGGAACATTGGGCCAACCTCCATAGTCACCCTGCACCATACACAGTTCAGAATTTGTTTTCGTTTTTTTCGGTTGCTACGACCTCAAACTCAGAACACGTATGAGTAACATATTTTTACAGGTTATCTTTGTCTAGAAGTCTATCTGCCTGTCACCTAGGATAATTCATGCCCTATCAGAGAGTAGCTACCTTTGCCAGGGGAGGACTGGAAGATTTTGGGCAGTGCCGGGGGCTGTGCCTGTGCCCCAGTGGCAGCTGTGGTGGAGCGGGGGAGGTCAGGGGAGGGGCGCGGCGCGGACTGCGTTGGGGGCTGGAGAGGGCGCGGAGGTCTGAAACCGGCACCGGCACCGGCACCGGCACCGGCACGGGCGGCTGAGATGGCACGCGGGGATGGAGGGGTGGGCAGCGGAGGGCGGGGTGGCATGTCAGGGTTAGTAGTCGACTTGCCAGAGAGACGGAAAGGGCCTGCAACATGGCTGACCTTCCCTTTCTCACTGGCTGGAATATGGAGGGAAAAAAGAGGCAGGTACACAAGAGAGAGAGAGAGGAAGAGATACAGAGAGAGAGAGAGAGAGAGAGAGAGAGAGAGAGAGAGAGAGGAAGAGATACAGAGAGAGAGAGAGAGAGAGAGAGAGAGAGAGAGAGAGAGAGAGAGAGAGAGAGAGAGAGAGAGAGAGAGAGAGAGATGGAAATAATGGTATGAAGTAGATGGAATGGCAAGAAATAACAGCATGCATAAACATGAAGGAGGAAATGAGGAGTTGAACTAAAAATAGTGATTTAAATGGACAGACTAAAGGGGTGTTTATGTGAGAAAATTACATGGATGAGAAGAGGAGGTGATAGAGGAAGTTGTTGGGGGGTGGGGTGTTATGGTATCAGGTGTGATCATTTACAATTATGTAATATGGTGTTTTCTTCTTCTCAAAGGACTTGTGTCCACTCCAACCTCTCTGCATCTGACTCCGATATCATGTTATGGTGACGGCACCCATTTACACAACACGAATATACATGTATGTGCATGGCTTTTGAACGACAAAGAAGTCATATACTGTAGTATAATTATTCATGTATTTTGCATATAACATCTTGATTTGTATTAACATCGATATCAGTTGACCTTGAAATGTGTGTACGCATTATGTCATAACATGACACAGAGATCTTTCCATGACATGCCAGAGAAACGTTAATGCAACACAACGGCTTTGTGTGTCAGACAAGACAAGACAAAGCGAATACCTATTGGCAGAGGCTTGACAAAGGCAGACTTCTTTTCTTGACTGTGCACGGGGCACCCAGATAGACGACGTGCTGGAGGAGGAGGAGGAGGCAGCAAAGGTGCGCAGGAAACGGGACAGAGTGAAGGAACACCAGGCATGGAAAGGAAACGAGGGAAAAGACAGGAGCGATCAAGGGCAAGGAAAGAAAGGAAAAATAGAAAATAAAGCAGAAATGTCTGTAATATATCAGAATGTGTGCAAACCAAGGTCCTCTCGAGCAATCTTGTACCTGCAACCTCGCAGCATGGCAGACAGACGTGCTACCAAGCAAGCTAAATGCAGAGCTTCTGGCTAACCCAGTAGTGGTTTTGTCTCTGGTGGGGACGTTTGCTAATGTTCCAAGTCAAGCTGTACTAGCTGACATCCATATTCGTATGTTAGTGTGTGTGTGTGTGTGTGTGTGTGTGTGTGTGTGTGTGTGTGTGTGTGTGTGTGTGTGTGTGTGTGTGTGTGTGTGTGTGTGTGTGTGTGTGTGTGTGTGTGTGTGTGTGTGTGTGTGTGTAACAGCAGTTCTCTGTGCTGTAGCTACCTGCGCTGCCGATGGTAGCTCCTGTGCTGGACCTCCTGTCTTCCTCCTCATCGCTCTCGTTGAAGTCGTCCAGGTTGCCGATGTCCGAGGGCTTCACGCTCATCAGACTGGCCAGGCTCTGCATGTCGTCATCTCTGGAGAGGAATTAGATAAGCCATAAGTCTGTGATCAGTGTTGTAATTATGTGTCTATAGAACAAATGAGAAAACACACATCCACTTCAACCATCAACACTACAACCAACTTCAACACCTATGGGTGCTATATTTAGGTAAGTGGTATAGTCTACTTTTTTGAAGTGGGTATACTGTATATATTTATGCTATTCTAAATAATGGATCAATCAATTTTAAGTGGGTATACTGAAGCCCCTAAAATGTAGAAGTGGGTATACTCTGCGTTCTACATAGACTACTATTTAGGTAAGTGGGTGGTACTCACGTGGCCTTGCCCTCGCGGAGGAAGACGCAGGAGAGCGAGAGCTTCAGCGTGGCCTCCACCACCTTCACTGACAGAGGCTTCAGCTTCAGCGTCAGGTCCGTCTGCGTGGGGGTGGGGCTGGCAAACTTCTTCATGTTGATGTCCGCCGAGGCCAGCACCTTGCGGTGGCCCTTCGACTCCTGCCAGGAACAAAAAAGGTTCACGCAGGGTCACAGAAAGGTCATGATGTCATCTGATATAGAGTGGTTAGGGGTGGCAATCCAGCAAAGATTGAAATGAATGTATCGCTTAGCTACCAACACAAAGATGGAGACGAATTATTATCCTGAATAATCCTGAATGATGACACTGAGGTGCTGAATAAATAAGTAAATGCTTATTTAAATGTTATTAGCAACTGATACAGTATACTGGGTAACACTTTACATGATGCCGGTGTCATAAGCATGTCATTACAGTGTCATAACAGTGTCATGGCACAGTTATGCATGTGTCATAAACATTATGTCCATGTCATAAACATTTTATGACTGTTTGCCTTAAGTGACATGCGGTTATGCCAAGGTTGTCTTTGCCATAACCGAATGTCACTTAAGGCCAACAGTCATAATATGTTTATGACATGGACATAATGTTTATGACTCATCTATGACTGTCTTATGACACTGTTACGACACTGTAATGACATGCCTATGACACCGGCATCAAGTAAAGTGTTAACGTATATTGTTAAAAAGTGACGTTATACACTTAGTAAAAAAAATAAGAATGCTTTACTGAACTGATGATATGACTGTTTTACTCACATTCTCAAGGACAAAAGTCCAGTCTTTATCTTCATATTCATCTGAATGAGGGTCCTGAAGAAACACGTACATTAAAATTAAGGTCAGCATTACTCGGAGCACGCGCAAAACAATTGCCTCATACAATGACAACAACACCAAACAACACCACAGTCATCCCATGTGAAGAGCGTTTACCTTGAAGAGTGTGACGGTGATGTCCACGTTCTCGGGCACAGGCCAGACCACCATGCCTCTGTACGGGTTCTTGATGCCCGGCTGCCACCCATGAAGCTGTCAGGACAATGATAGGGGTCAGACAATACGTACTAAATTTATTGGGAGCAACGTTTCGATCGTTAGATCTTCTTAAGATCTAACGATCGAAACGTTGCTCCCAATAAATTAAGTCTTTTGCAAGCAGTGTGCAGATCCTTTCCCGCTCCTACATGTGACAGTTTTTTGATCTGGCACCTGCTGATGCTTTTTTGCTGGATGTGCGCACTTTCCACTACACTCAGACGATACGTACAACAATATCCATGAAAGTATTCATGAGTGTGCCAGTGAGTTTAGCTGTGTATCATTTTATTGTTGGTGTCTTTTAGTGTAGTCTAGTAGTGTGTTGTGGTATTGGAGGTGGAGGTATTTAGAGAGTAGAGTAGAGTAGTAGAATATAATTAAGTAATCTCAAATGAAGGTGTCCAGTAGCATACATACATAAATAAATGCAGAAAAAACACAGACATTACACACATCATTGCACATACAGTATATTCACCATACAGAACACGCTTAGTCAGAGCTCTCTCTCTCTCTCTCTCTCTCTCTCTCTCTCTCTCTCTCTCTCTCTCACACACACACACACACACACACAGCTGTGGCTGTGATGAGAAGAATAAGAGTGGTTCATCACATGTGCCACGGCTGAGTGGTGCATAGCAGAGAGCAGCCAAAAGTCCATAACTAGAGACAAGTGGTGTCAGAGAGTGCCTGATGCTATTGTGAACAAGAAGGACTTGAATTATGGGAGTTGTAGGACTGTGTAGGACTGTGTTTGGCTAGCCTGATTATCATCGACTTTCAAATCTCTTCGAGACTTGGTCTGACCAAGAGCATAACAATTAACGTTTCCCAAACGGTATGGTTGACCCACCTCCCTTAGTTTGCTAATCATTGTTTGCAGCTCCCTGACAAAGTGGGAGGAGTTCCCGTTTTTTCGGGTGCTGCTCAGAATCGTGTTTGTATTGTTCTTGGCCTGACCACTGAAGGTGTGGCGTCACTAGGAGGGCACAGCCTGGCTAGTGTTGGACTGTGCAAGCTGATAATTCTTCAGGCACACAAAGAATGAATGAATGAATGAATGAATGAATGAATGAATGAATGAATGAATGGATGGATGAATGAATGAATGGATGGATGAATGAATGAATGAATGAATGAATGAATGAATGAATGAATGAATGGATGGATGGATGAATGAATGAATGAGTACCTTGGAGCACATGCGTCGATTCCTCCTGGTCCATACCACTCTCAGCTTGTCTGGCTGCCTGAGGGTGAGAAATACAAACATGTCAACAAAAAGTAAATCAGATAAACAAATGCTGACATATTCTGTCTACCTTGAATATGATGTTACGCCCAAAATGAATGTACAGTAAAGACCTATCCTTGAGGGGTAAGACTTTAGGGTTTATATGTTAGCCATTAATGTAAGCCTAACTTTTAAGTGTCTTTTAAAGCGTGTTAAGGTACATTTCTGTATTAAAAAATGTTTTGTTTGCTGTTGCCAGTAAGACATTTGTTTTTGATACAATCATAGCAAGGACCTAGTAAGCCTTTGATTTTGCTTAACACATGTCTTGTAAGTCACTTACACAGGCAGTTATTAGGCATGTATTACTGGCTACTATGTGAACCCTGAAGTGCTACTTGCTCCTGCATCTCTTCCTACAGCACATGTGACTTCAGCAGTGGTGTGGTGGTCAGTGAAGTGGTGTCCATGACTGCAGTATGAAAATGCATGATCCCTAACCCTGTGTACAAAAACACTTCCCTTTGGTGTGGAGCAGCCTGACAGTCATTTGGCTGCATGTTAGAGAGATATTCAAATGAGTCCCAGCAGCAGGGATAGAGTTCTCATACTGTGTGTGTGTGTGTGTGTGTGTGTGTGTGTGTGTGTGTGTGTGTGTGTGTGTGTGTGTGTGTGTGTGTGTGTGTGTGTGTGTGTGTGTGTGTGTGTGTGTGTGTGTGTGTGTGTGCATGGATGCGTGTGTGTGTTTATATGTGACACTTATATGTGTGTGTGTGTGTGTGTGTGTGTGTGTGTGTGTGTGTGTGTGTGTGTGTGTGTGTGTGTGTGTGTGTGTGTGTGTGTGTGTGTGTGTGCGCGCGCGCGTGTGTGTTTGCTGCTGTAAATGCAGTCAGGGAAGAATGATGACTACCTGGCTGGCTCTCATGCAAAGCAGTGATGTAATCACTGGCTATGATGCTTTAAATTTACCATTAATAACATGACACCGCCCATCCCCAACAGCAAAGCACCCAGAGACGTAGAAGTAGAAGTTTATACACCAGATATTGCACTGTAACTAATGAGGTATGTATACTGTGGGTTTTTTTTTAATAAATGTCAGACAGGCACTTTTGATCCATCTACATAAGATTCATATAAGAATAAAAATTTAACCACAATACTGTAAGAGTACTTCTACTTTTACTCAAAGCAGTGTCCCTGTGCACAACCACTGTCCAGGTGGTAATGTGCAGTTAAAGTAATCAAAGTGAAGGATGGATAAATCACAGCACACTGGTCTTCTTTGCTGGTAGTTTATTAGGTGAACAACTCGTTTCATTGTTGCTTCATCAGGTTCAACGTGTCGTTCACCTAATAATCTACCAGTTAAGAAGACCAGTGTGCGGTGCTTAACTTCTACTTTTACTTGATACACCTCTGAAAGCACCAGACAAAAGAAAAGAGGGCTAGCATTGTCCTCAGACACAGGAGTAAGGTAAGCCAGCTTCTTAATTACATGCTATAAGAATGCAGCAGCAAAGAAAGGCTGACTCCGAAATGACCAAATAAAATGGTAACAGAAAAAGACAGTGGTGAAGAAATAAAAAAGCTAGCGCTTGCAAAGTAGGCCTAAGTTATTTGTTCAACACTGGAACATAACGAGGAGGTATTCTTGCACACAGATGTACAGTTTCTAGTCTCACATGTGAAATAGAAAGTCACTTAGTCACAAGTCACAAGTAAAAAATAAACAGAAAAAGCCTGCACGCTGAGAAAGTGACAAGAGTTTTCTGTCAGAAACAAAAACGGGGCGGGACGTAATCAGTTTTGGATTTCTATTACTGTTTTGAACACGGCTCATCCTACTAGAGTGTGGTAATATGTTGTCATTGTGTACAGTATACAAGTAGCCTAATTGCTAAGGACATGACATGTAGACATGGCCCCAAATATGGGGCAAAAATGACTGACACACAAATAAAGCATTCTCTCATTGTAAACCCTGAAAATGGCTAACCCAAAACATTGCACAATTTTCAACTTCAACTTAAGTTGCTGATGCACAATTGCATTGACCAGATTATGTAAGCGATGGATGTTCTTTCTGAGAGGAACCACATAGGAACTTCCATGCTCATATGACTACATAGTAGGCCTATGAAGTAACAGTCCTAAATGAAATAGAAGTGAGAGGAAGAGGGAGGGACAGAGAGAGGGTGAGAAGAGAAAGGGGAGAGAGAGAGAGAGAGAGAGAGAGAGAGAGAGAGAGAGAGAGAGAGAGAGAGAGAGAGAGAGAGAGAGAGAGAGAGAGAGAGAGAGAGAGAGAGAGAGATTGCCACACTTCCACCCACAGTAACATCATGACAGGTTAGTTTAGCCAAAGTGTTTGAATGACAGTGGTTTAGCTTTGCAAATAATCTGTGTCGAGGAGATATCTTTCAGGATACTGGAGTCAGGCCTTCACTTAAGAAAAGCAAACAGGCTGACAGAAAAAACACATGATCAGGTGTGATGACAAGATATTAGCCCACACAATACAAAATGATTGGCCAACTACAACTAGCCTGGTTCAGCTTATTTTTAGAATTGTCTAAAGACATTTTGAGAGAGTAAAGACGGAAAGCTGAACATGTGTAGCCTATCCTCTGACCATTTCCTTGACCATGATATTATACTGTATGCTAAGCTTTCTGTGGGTCTGATTTCTGACACCCAACCCAATTCCTTGCAACACTCCAGTATTTAACTCCATATGCAATCATCACATGCTGCAGGTCTGTCCGAATTGTAAACCGGAAGAAGTCCTTTAACAACATGGCATGTTGACACCCTAACAATCATGCTATTCTTGGTCAGCCTTGTTTTCCACATTTCTTGAGGACACAATGAGGCCTTTCCACCCAGCAGAGCTCACATCTAACCAGGGCTGTGTGTACCTACAGCAGGGTCAACCCTTCATCTCAGATGCCTGCTTAAGAATGGCAGGAAACGGAGGCAAAACCACGTGACTGTGCCTTGCTTTGCTGCTTGAGGGTGTGGGTCTTCACGCACAAGCACACACAGACACACAGACACAGACACAGACACAGAAAAACACACACACACACACACACACACACACACACACACACACACACACACACACACACACACACACACACACACACACACACACACACACACACACACACACACACACACACACACACACACACACACACATACAACACACTGCCTACAGGCCAATGGCTCCAACAAAGTTAGCTTAACATAGTTATAGCTCAGCTCCACTATACTTACTGTCTACTGTCTTTGTGAAATTAAATTAACAGGTACACACATACAGTACAGTACACAGACAGACATTATTTTTCCTATGGTTGAGTAATGTCTCCAATGACAACAGCAACGTGTCTGTGTTGTTGTGCCAGGATGACCCACATGTAAACATAACCTGCCCCACTTCCACAGACACACACAAAACAATGGGGCCCTGCTTTGCTCTGTACTAACTTACTTGTACTTGCTCTTAAACATAAATGCCATACTGGACCCACATGCCTAACGGGACAGGTTTTCAATACTTTTAACCACTCCGAAGAAAAGGAATCAAGTTCATCACTGGTCCCTATCAGTCTGTGTTTGAAGTTGAAAGAAGTTGCTGTCTGATGTGTGTGACTAGTTATGACTGTGCCATGTCCTCTACATCAGGAAATCCCAAGGGTTAACCCTTTGCACAGAGCCCATGTTATAACCTTCAGTGTTTCCCCCAGAATTTTTGTTAGTCAAGGTGGTGGGGCGTTAAAGGAATATATTTTTTTGGCTAAGCAACTTAAGAAATGACATTCACAACATCTTTTCAGGGGACCTAGTCAAGGTGGTAGGTGTTTCTTTTTTGTGGCCGCCTTAGCAATAAAGTGCTGGGGGAAACCCTGACCTTACTGTCACCAAAATTGTAATGAGCAAGTCTTAATGATCTGTTACATACGGCTCTCGGTAATGTCATAGCAATGTTGTTGATGTTGATGTAGTTGAGTCTTTTCAGCTATGATGAACGGGACCGAGGGATGGTTTACACATGCTACCACTGAACTGTTTTAATATTCATATAAGAACTAACAGTCTGTTTTACCTAAATCAATCAGTTTGGCTAAAAGGTTCTGTTATTTTATTTCCAATGACTGATGCACACTATCCACTTTAATTTCATAACAACACTAAAACAGGAGAGTGCTGCCTCCTTTTCCTGGCCAGTCTTTCTTGAGGCTGTCCGTGCATTGAATCTAACAGCGGGAATGCCAGGCAGGCAGCCACATCAGTATGTGTGACACACCCCCTTAAACACACACTGTAACTCCGTCTTCTTGGATGGACACCGCTTGAGGTAACGAAACGCTATTTGTGTCCATGGGACATATGACATGGCAGAGTTCGTTGCAGGAAATAACCAAGGCAACAGTCAGTCACTGGGGTGGCTGGCTGGCTGCTAAACACAGGCCCCAGAGCCGCGCGGAGAGTATCCGCCGTGCGTACCAGGCCTGTCTCGGGTTGCAGGCTGCTAATAGCAGCAGTACGGACGGGCGGGTGGACGCAGAGGAAAGGGCACGTGGGGTGGACAAAGATGCCTGGGTGAAGCTTGATTAAGTTGAGGTTTTTCCGATTAAGACTGAAGTGAGTGACTTGGCAGGGGGAAAAAAACATTTGGATATCACAGACAGGCACAGACTAACAGTTTCCGCACACTTCAAGCTCAATTTAAATAGAAGGAGACACAGACAGGGTGCCACTGGGAAACCCAGGCAGTGAAGTCATGGAGCGGATTGGTCTGCTTACTAGCCTACGCACATAAACGGTCTGCTCTGTCATGCTTCAGCTGTTGTTAGTCATGAGCACAACCCATTTGATATAGTGACAGTTACAAAGAACCATGTTTACTGACTCTGAGTCTGATGAGTACTGGTGTTTACCAGATGTATTGATTCATCTAATTCAAACTGTCTGAACTGTTTAAACTCAATGCATAGTCTAACATCTGTAATGTCATATTGACCTGGATTTCTTCAGGTGTTTTAATATTACAAGACAGATGTTGTGAAACAACAGTCTGGAAAAAAAAAACCTGTTGCGACATAACACATGGGCGTAAATGAACTGCTTGAGATCCCTCTCAATTACTAGGTCCATGCCTTGGCCCCAACAATACTCCCCTTCCATACTCAACAGCAATTATGAACTGTGGGGGAAACAAAACATTGGTACAAACAGCTCAACAAGTCAATCCCACGTCATATCCTAGGAAACCCCACATAGCTCCAACTAATTTAATAAATGGAACACATCCACTGGACTTGTCTTGGCAGAGAGGAACTAATGTGCCTATCCTGTAAACAACATGGTAGCTCATTAAACCAAAGACAGGGCCTACAATTGGCCCACTGTCATGTGGTGGGTAAGGCCATAGATTTCACATAATTGCATTAAATCCAGCCTTTATCTTTAGGCCCCTTGGAGAATTACTGACTGGTCTCGAGGAATTTGCCGTCACCTCTTTCATTGGACAGTCTACTGTCCCACTGTCTGACTTCATGCTCCTTGACAACGTAATCAGAGATTTCATCAATAAAGTCACTCTCACTTTGACCTCTGACCTGATAGAACCCAACAGAGATTACAGGCTACTGCAACTGTCTGTGTGCAATAATTCCAACGAGTTAATTAATTTCATGGGTAATTCGTTCAATGTATCTGGTTGTGTATTTTTAGAGAGAACAACAGACTAGGAGAGAGATGACACGGAAGTGCGATGTTCATGGGCTAGTGAGCACTGAATGCAGACTAACGGGCTACTGCCAACTGCCTCCTGTCAAAAGCTAGGTGGGTCCGGAAAAAAACGGTCCTCATCACAGTGGTCCAGCCAGCGGAATGAAATGTCCAATCATGTCCCGTCACTCTACTTGATGATGCCCCGCAATGTCGATGTGAATTGTGGTTCGAAGTTCAAGGAACTCTTAGAGAAACTTAGGAAGTTGCATAGCAAACGAGGAAATTGTGCGTGCTAGCTTTGTATTGAGACAGAACGTGCATTTTGTTTACTTACCATTTTTTGGTACACTCCAAGACAAGTTCTTGGTAAGAAGCGACAAACTGAAACTTTGTGGCTTTTTTGCCATGCCGTTGTAATCTTTTCCACACAGATGTCATCGCTTATTTACAAAGGGAGATTGAACTGTCTGAATCATACACGTTCTTCTTGTTGACTGCGATGCAATGTGAACACCAACAACGCCTGTCAGAAAAAGGGGTTCTGTGGATGTTCAGACACGTCTTGTGAAGTCGCTCATTGAATACGTCCTTGGTGAAATGTGCCGTTTAATAAACTGCAAGCAGTTATGTTCCACAAAACTGTTGCCATCGCCATCAAGTATCTGACGGGGCCATGTACGGAAACTGACGTTCGAAAGAAGAGGAACCGAATCTGCTTCAACGTGCGTCCCTTTAATGATTCCAGAAGTATCCGAAAATCAACAAATCCTCAACACCGAGTATGAATAGAGTTCAACCGGGATCCAGAAAATAAATATTCCCATGCGGCGTGAAAAACTTAATTCAGAGACTGTTGGGATCCAATCATTTTAACTGAATAAACGAGCGCTCGTTCTGTAGACTACAAATGCAACTGCGCCGCAAGTCATTATTTCCTACGTGCGCGAGCAGTTCTGGATGAGAAGTGTATTACAACAGGGGGAGAGGCATTCGAAACGTCAGTGATGAGACACTAGCCTGCCCTGCGCTGAGGGCTTGTTCGTTCCTTGCATTGACGGGCCTGCCCTCTAGTTCCTACCACCTCCGAACGCATTTGGTACACTTCCGAACAACTCCGAACGAGGTCCGAACAAAGTGCTAACTGGTCCTAATCAACTGCGAACGTATGCGAACCATTTCGAACGAGTTTCGAACAGATGGGGCAAAGCGGCCAATCAAATGCCACGACGTCGTGACGCCGAGCAACCAATCACCAAGTGAGCTCGCCTTCCCAAACACTGTACACATGGCGGCTGTTTTGAATTAGCGACTCTGTCAATGACATAAGGCAAACATCGGCTATATATACACGCAGGGTTGTTGGTTGGTTCCAACATCGGTGGTAAGTTGTGTTTTATCATTATAATCATTAGTGTACGTTCTCATTCCGACTATTTGTTGACTCTGTCGTGAGAATTTAACAGGCAGAGTTATCGCTAACCTATGTTAGCCATGAATGGAGCTGTCATGTAAACAAATGCTGATAATAAACTACCGGTATCCTTTATGTTAGTTACATGTAGGCCTATCCCCTTTACGTTAGTGTGATCGGAATAGTACAGTAACATCGTGATTACGTTATTCTTACTGTTCAAAATGCTGGACGAAAGTAAAATCAAACAGATCATATGTCACGAAGGGCATTAGAAGTTGCGACTCGAAAGCAAACAAAACGTGTCACAGTTTTCACACAGAACTTATCTGTAGTGCCCAATGATACAGTAAGTAGTGCCTGATTAATTCTGAAGTAAAACGATATGATGAAGCAGACATTTTGATGGTTGGGCATATTGTGGGCAATTAGTGGCTTGATTTGACATATTAGCTTAGGATACAGTTCTGCTGTAGCATGTGTCCATCTTTTGGTGTAACTGTGCTGGATCTAATTTCAAATATGAGGAAAGCAGGAAAATCCACCACTTATTGCCATGGCCTCTGCCTTAGGTATGCTCGGGCACTTTCAACAGTAAGCTTATAATGGAAGGAGTGCCATTTTGATGCCAGTCCACTTCAGGGTTTTGTGTGCAATAAGTTTAGTGTTATCTGTTATGAGTTATTAGTGCCTGCCTATATTTTTGTTTTCTGTTTTTCTCCAGTCCACTAATACAAATACACTATCTCTTGCTGATCATGGCAATGACGCATCACAAGGGATGCAGGGGTCACAGGCTGAGAGAGAGAGAACATCTAGCTTTCAACCGTGATGTTGTGGAGGCATGGCCACTTCTGACCATCTCTCTGACCACACTGGAGACAATACCTGCTATTTCCTAAGCGCTGAAGCCCACGCCGCCTTTGCAGCTCAGGTAAGCAACACCAACACAATCCCAGGCACCAGTTCTACTTGTAAATAGTTTGGGATGGTAGTAATGACCTATGCCGGATCTACATTTAACTTAACAATTGCCTAACATACCTGGATGGTTTAGTGCCAACAACCTTCAGTGTGCCAAGTTGTGATGCAACCCTGAAAGTGAATTTAGAAATGTATACCACCCCGATTTCTCACCAAACAGTATTAAATAACAGCAGTAAACCACTTGGGAGCTCTGTAAAGTATGAGCTAGCTCTCTCTCTCTCTCTCTCTCTCTCTCTCTCTCTCTCTCTCTCTCTCTCTCTCTCTCTCTCTCAGCCCACTCCATCTCAGCAGTTCGCTCAATCTCTTCAGGCGTGAGTGGCAGGGGTGAGCCTCCTCGGAAACGGCAAGTCAACGATGACTACCATTACACTTGTGCACAGTGTGGCCCGGCGAAAAACAACACAACAGGCCACACTCAACTGATGGGCCGTTGGTACTGTCCTGGTACTGTACTGTCCAGTCCTGCCTCGGGACTCTGTTATAGAATAGTCAGTCCATGCAACTGCCTTGTTCTGTAAATTGGGTGAGGATATTGGATAGTGGGATAGGTGGACAGTGTGATATTAAATGATACACTATATCATTTCTGTGTAAGTATAAAGCACACTACACCTAATATGATAATAATTACACGATTATACATTCATTTACATTTTTGGTGCTGTTTTCACGCAACTCTTATGGTGTAAGTAACACAGCCATCCGTTGGGTGGAAGATCCAGGTGCAAATCCTGGCAAGAGTGTCATACAATGCAGCATAAAAATAATAATAAAGCACACTACACCTAATATAATAATAATTACACGATTATACATTCATTTACATTTTTGGTGCTGTTTTCACGCAACTCTTATGGTGTAAGTAACACAGCCATCCGTTGGGTGGAAGATCCAGGTGCAAATCCTGGCAAGAGTGTCATACAATGCAGCACAAAAATGTATATATTTATTTATATATTTTTTAAAAGGACATACAGTTGAAAACTTCAGTAGAAGGACGTATAAGCTCTCATATTAGTCTGTATGTAAACAGAAAATAAATTCTCTCTTTTCCTCTCTTTTCTCTCTTTCCCCCTTTTCCCCCTCTCTTCCCCTTCTTTCCCCCACCGAGGCAGTCCATTATGCCCCATCTTGCATTCGAAACGTCAGTGATGAGACAGCCTGCCCTGCGCTGAGGGCTTGTTCGTTCCTTGCATTGACGGGCCTGCCCTCTAGTTCCTACCACCTCCGAACGCATTTGGTACACTTCCGAACAACTCCGAACGAGGTCCGAACAAAGTGCTAACTGGTCCTAATCAAATGCGAACGAATGCGAACCATTTCGAACGAGTTTCGAACAGATGGGGCAAAGCGGCCAATCAAATGCCACGACGTCGTGACGCCGAGCAACCAATCACCAAGTGAGCTCGCCTTCCCAAACACTGTACACATGGCGGCTGTTTTGAATTAGCGACTCTGTCAATGACATAAGGCAAACATCGGCTATATATACACGCAGGGTTGTTGGTTGGTTCCAACATCGGTGGTAAGTTGTGTTTTATCATTATAATCATTAGTGTACGTTCTCATTCCGACTATTTGTTGACTCTGTCGTGAGAATTTAACAGGCAGAGTTATCGCTAACCTATGTTAGCCATGAATGGAGCTGTCATGTAAACAAATGCTGATAATAAACTACCGGTATCCTTTATGTTAGTTACATGTAGGCCTATCCCCTTTACGTTAGTGTGATCGGAATAGTACAGTAACATCGTGATTACGTTATTCTTACTGTTCAAAATGCTGGACGAAAGTAAAATCAAACAGATCATATGTCACGAAGGGCATTAGAAGTTGCGACTCGAAAGCAAACAAAACGTGTCACAGTTTTCACACAGAACTTATCTGTAGTGCCCAATGATACAGTAAGTAGTGCCTGATTAATTCTGAAGTAAAACGATATGATGAAGCAGACATTTTGATGGTTGGGCATATTGTGGGCAATTAGTGGCTTGATTTGACATAGTAGCTTAGGCTACAGTTCTGCTGTAGCATGTGTCCATCTTTTGGTGTAACTGTGCTGGATCTAATTTCAAATATGACGAAAGCAGGAAAATCCACCACTTATTGCCATGGCCTCTGCCTTAGGTATGCTCGGGCACTTTCAACAGTAAGCTTATAATGGAAGGAGTGCCATTTTGATGCCAGTCCACTTCAGGGTTTTGTGTGCAATAAGTTTAGTGTTATCTGTTATGAGTTATTAGTGCCTGCCTATATTTTTGTTTTCTGTTTTTCTCCAGTCCACTAATACAAATACACTATCTCTTGCTGATCATGGCAATGACGCATCACAAGGGATGCAGGGGTCACAGGCTGAGAGAGAGAGAACATCTAGCTTTCAACCGTGATGTTGTGGAGGCATGGCCACTTCTGACCATCTCTCTGACCACACTGGAGACAATACCTGCTATTTCCTAAGCGCTGAAGCCCACGCCGCCTTTGCAGCTCAGGTAAGCAACACCAACACAATCCCAGGCACCAGTTCTACTTGTAAATAGTTTGGGATGGTAGTAATGACCTATGCCGGATCTACATTTAACTTAACAATTGCCTAACATACCTGGATGGTTTAGTGCCAACAACCTTCAGTGTGCCAAGTTGTGATGCAACCCTGAAAGTGAATTTAGAAATGTATACCACCCCGATTTCTCACCAAACAGTATTAAATAACAGCAGTAAACCACTTGGGAGCTCTGTAAAGTATGAGCTCTCTCTCTCTCTCTCTCTCTCTCTCTCTCTCTCTCTCTCTCTCTCTCTCTCTCTCTCTCTCTCTCTCTCTCAGCCCACTCCATCTCAGCAGTTCGCTCAATCTCTTCAGGCGTGAGTGGCAGGGGTGAGCCTCCTCGGAAACGGCAAGTCAACGATGACTACCATTACACTTGTGCACAGTGTGGCCCGGCGAAAAACAACACAACAGGCCACACTCAACTGATGGGCCGTTGGTACTGTCCTGGTACTGTACTGTCCAGTCCTGCCTCGGGACTCTGTTATAGAATAGTCAGTCCATGCAACTGCCTTGTTCTGTAAATTGGGTGAGGATATTGGATAGTGGGATAGGTGGACAGTGTGATATTAAATGATACACTATATCATTTCTGTGTAAGTATAAAGCACACTACACCTAATATGATAATAATTACACGATTATACATTCATTTACATTTTTGGTGCTGTTTTCACACAACTCTTATGGTGTAAGTAACACAGCCATCCGTTGGGTGGAAGATCCAGGTGCAAATCCTGGCAAGAGTGTCATACAATGCAGCATAAAAATAATAATAAAGCACACTACACCTAATATAATAATAATTACACGATTATACATTCATTTACATTTTTGGTGCTGTTTTCACGCAACTCTTATGGTGTAAGTAACACAGCCATCCGTTGGGTGGAAGATCCAGGTGCAAATCCTGGCAAGAGTGTCATACAATGCAGCACAAAAATGTATATATTTATTTATTTATTTTTTACAAAGAAAATAGAGCTGAACACTTGAGTAGAAGGACGTATAATCTCTCATATTAGTCTGTATGTAAACAGGAAATAAATTCTCTCTTTTCCTCTTTTTTTCTCTCTTTCCCCCTTTTCCCCCTCTCTTCCCCTTCTTTCCCCCACCGAGGCAGTCCATTATGCCCCATCTTTGGCCGCACTATCTATGCATGCAGGCTAGACTTTGAATTGGGTTCGTAGTCCTACAGTGCATGAGTCCTACTTATCTCTCACTGTAGATAGACTGTAGAATGGTTCAACGCAGATAAAGGAAGCAATGCTATGTAACAATAATAACAAGGCCTAAAAGCAATAATTGCCTACCATATGACTACTATTATGCACACAGCAATAATAACATTCTATAATTATAGGATAATAACATAATTTTACTGGTATATTATTATAATGTAGGCAATATGTATTATTATTATTATTATTATTATTATTATTATTATTGTTATTATTATTATTATTATTACTTGTAAGGCATGTACTAAGCAAACGCTAAGGACTACTAGGTCCCTACTAAGGTTAAATTGGTAATAAATCCCTTATTGTGCATGAACAAGACATTTGCGAATACATGCCTAACAAATGTTTGATTTTGCTTTGAACATGCCTTAAAAGTTAACTATACAGGGACATTGTATGCATTAGTGCTAATAGATGTATCCCTAAAATAAAGTGTTACCTTATTATTATTATTGTTATTATTATTATTATTATTATTATTATGCATTGCGTATTATAATGTAGGCTATTATTATTGCTATTGATATTATTACATGAGATGCAGTTTTTAAAAAAATGTCCATTGAAAACCAATTCCTTTTACAAAGGCTATACTGTACTCTGCTACTGCTTTTAGAAGTCTATTCTGGCTCAACTACAGTAGCATGCACCTTTCAGTTCACGTCAATTCTGGCTGAATTATCATTGTGGTGCAAGATCTCAGAATCCCCACGGATGGCATTCAAGTTAATTCTTGTCTGCTGCACCACACCCTGCTCGTTGACGTGAGTCAGCTGATGTGTGTTAGCAGTGTGCCACATTGTTAGCGGTCCACCCTCAGGTGTCTGAGTGAGGAGGCCCAGACGAGACAACATGCATCAGTAACACCATGCACTCAGAACTTACTCATTCATTCCTCACACATCATTGTGTAGCTTTTATACACAGCTAAGTGAATATATTATAGTATTGCAAACAGGTAATGTGTAAATGGGTTGTGTGATTGATTTGTGCAATGTTTATAGGCCTATTGTGTGTGTATTGTTGGGCACCACCAAACTGAGTGAGGCCCAGACGAGAGAACATACATCACCAACTCATCACTAACACCACTCAGACAGTAGGCCTACTCATTCTCCATATATCACTGTTTAATTTTTATTGACAGCTAAGTGAATATACTGTATGTTCAGATAATGTGTAAATGAGTGGGGTGTTTGATTTGTGTAATGTCTAGACCTACTGTGTGTTGGCTATGCTGCTACTGGGCATCTTCATTGCCTTCCCAATCGATTAAGTATTTCTACTCTGCCAACTGTTTCAATAAAAAAGGTCAACAAATGATATCTCAAAACAGAAGAAAATATCCTCTAGTGTGGCACAGCCTGCTTGCCTGGTAGCCCATTACAATGAGGTCCAGAGAAAGGGAGTGGGGGATTTTTTTTTCTGGCGACATTGAGATTATTTTTAGGATGGGAAGAGGAAAGGGACAGACAGAAGCAGCTGAGCCAGGGGGGGTATATATTTGGGAGAGGACTGTCGGCCAGTGGAGGGGGGCGGGGTATATTTGGGATAGGGGTACTGGCTGGTTGGGGGGTTGTTGGGGGTGGAGGGTCGTAGGGAGTGGAGGGCAACAAACTCACGATCTGGGCCGTGACCTACAATCTGGGCCAGGGGCAGGGCTGCTGGCAACTTTGGCTGGGCCCAGGACAAAATCATCTGAAAGGGCCCCCCATCCAATACATTCAATGTACTGAGCACCCAATTATGGGCCCCCCATCTCCCTGGGCCCAGGACAACTGAGCCCTTTGTCCCCCCCTTGTCGGCTTCCCTGGCCAGGGGTGTGTTGCTTTTAGTGTCACACATGTCAGTGTTGATGTGATAGCTGGAGTTCTGTTTGTACTCCAATTACTATTGTCTTCAACTACTTCCCATTTCCTTGAGGTTTGCACAACACTTTCACTGGATTTCACAATGTTTTTTTACAGTTTTTGTTTAACAAATCAAACACACAAGACTTTTATAAGCCTACTGGAAATGTATTCATCATTACATGTTTCACAGTGCACCATTCACACCATCTGGTTCCTTCGTTCTGTTACTGTGAAGGAATACAAGTGAACTTGTGGTTTTGTGCACGATTTGAGAAAGAGTTTACAGACCCAGCCCTACTCCCACTGTGTGTGTGTGTGTGTGTGTGTGTGTGTGTGTGTGTGTGTGTGTGTGTGTGTGTGTGTGTGTGTGTGTGTGTGTGTGTGTGTGTGTGTGTGTGTGTGTGTGTGTGTGTGTGTGTGTGTGTGTGCGCGTGTGTGTGTGTGTGTGCGTGTGTGTGTGTGAGTAAGTGTACATCCCCATGTGTGTTTTGAGCAATACACCGGATGTGTAAATCATGACAGGGCCTGTAAGGCTCCCTGACTCATTAGAGGCACCGCAGCTCAGTCTTGTTGGTTGGCACCGCAGCTCAGTCTTATTGGTTGGCACAGCGTAATGAAAGGCACCGCAGCTCAGTCTTGTTGGTTGGCACAGCGTAATGTCTCAGGAAGCCTGAGATGACTTTATTGTGTATCAAAGATTTGAAATCCTCAGAAAATGTTCTGGAAAGCAATTGCCCTTATTGACCCATTTACTTCTGCTAGTATAAGGTGGTATGGCAAAATCACATTCATTCATTTTCATAAAGTAATAATGTATATGCTGCCATATGTATTCCATTTCTTAAGTGACATATTCAATTTAAAGGGACACTGTGTGGGATTTTTAATTGTATATTTCCAGAATCTATGCTACCCACTAATGTTACCTTTTTCATGAATACCAAACCATCAAATTCGAAGTGTTCATTATGACTGGAAAAATTGCACGTTTCATACATGAAAAGGGGGATCTTCTCCATGGTCCGCCATTTTGAATTTCCAGAAATAGCTGTAAAACTGACTGTACTTGGGCCATACTAGAAAATATTAGTTTATTTCTTAGTAAACTTTCATGAAAAGATCAACTTTGGCAACAGGCAGCCAGCCTAGTTTCCATGAGTAGCATAGTTGCAGTACCTTTTTTGACCATTTCCTGCACAGTGTCCCTTTAACGACATGGCAATATGTCCCAGCCGTGGCTTGGTCGGCTGGGCACTGGACTGCTATGCGGGCGAGCCGGGTTCCATTCCTGACCTCCCCCATCCCTCTCTCCCACTCATTTCCTGTCCCACTCTTCACTGTCCTGATAAAATAAAGTCAGAAAAAAAAAGACAAAGCGAAATATGAAGTTTGTGGAATAGATTACAAGAGTGTTATGAGACCAAGCATGACAAGCTGAAATAGTAGTCAACTCAATGTGTAAACCACCAACATAATGTCCTTACAGCCATTGCATCTATTTTTAGGGCTATGAGACAGTCATGAAAGAATTTCACACAACTATTCCTAAGTCTTCCCAACATGGACAGAGCTGAACTCTGTGGCTGTAGACTTAATGGGGGTGTGATTTTATCCAAGATAAATAGCAATGACAAACAGAAAAGGGACTTTCAGCAGGCATGCGCCGCTACTCTGGCATACAGGGCATATTCCTGGTGGGCGGACAGTTTGCCGC
This sequence comes from Engraulis encrasicolus, assembly GCF_034702125.1. Lineage (NCBI taxonomy): Eukaryota > Metazoa > Chordata > Actinopteri > Clupeiformes > Engraulidae > Engraulis > Engraulis encrasicolus. The sequence goes on along the minus strand of NC_085863.1, from coordinate 8,961,770 downwards.
GGAGCAATGCCACTATACAGCATGCTGCAATTACCCGGGCTGGACTGGCCCTCTGGCATAGCGGGCATTGCCCGGTGGGCATTTTTTTTCCAAAAACATTTCTGAAAATCGGGGCCCACGAGGGTGCGGGGCCCATCGGTGAGTCAGTTCTGCGCCACTCATTTTGAGGGGCCCCTTTAACCCCTTAAGACACGGCATTATAATTTAGCTGTTACCAGGATGGCAATGACCAAGTCGTAATGTATTACTAAAGGCCCCGTACACCGTCATAGTAGTGTAGTACTATAGTAGTTAACTTTCAATGTCTATTACAGAGTGCCACAGGAGTTACGGCGTGCATTAAGGGGCTACGCCAAAGTGCCCGGGCTCTATTTCCCCCCTTGATCAGCCCTGGCAATTACTGTATACGACGGTGTACGTAGAAATACAGTACCACACAGTTATTTTCTGAGAACCCCCGAGACCCATGTTACCTGCCCCCCTCTCTTATCTGTGGCCCCTCATTTCCACCTAAGTGGCAGCCCCCCCAGTGTGTGCTGGCCTGGGAGCATTGTGTTGGCGCTGTCTGGACGAGGCTGGGTTGGTTCCTGTGCACATCCCGGCTTCCTGTCAGCCAAGAGTTCCCCACTTCCTGTTTTGCCCCTTCTGACTCGAACGTCCTCACCTGACAATAACAAGTGTGTGCAGAGAGCAAACAGGACAAGAAATGAAATAGCTCTGCTGACCTCTGTCTTGCATTTCCGCCTGGCGTTCACTACTTAAGAAACAATCCTACATAAATAACATTAAATTACTCTATGACACTTTTGGCACAAACTGACTTAAAATCATGATCCAGATAAACAGAGGAACATGTGCTGAATAGTGCATAACAAGGTCAGTGCAGTTAAGGTAGAGGTCAGTGTTGATTATCAGTTAGTTTGTTGTGATAAGTCTTATAGATCTTATTCACTGGTGAGAGGGATAGTGTTTCCACGGTTAACAGACAACAGTGGAGAAGAGTGTCAGTAGAGGTCACTTTAGGAGAGGGCACGAGCAGACTGTTTAAATTTGAGCATCCCAGAATCCTGGAAGGGACATGAGTCTTTATTTATGTAATTATATGGGGCTTTTTATGCCTTTTAATTGGACAGGACAGTGTGACAGGAAATGAGTGGGAGGGTGGCGGGGAAACAGTCAAAATATCGAACTTGTGTCCCTGGATGTATGGTACGGCACTTAAGCTAATTGAGCCATGGCGCACCCGACATGAGTCTTTATTATAGACATTTTCCAATTCATCACTTTCCCCTCTATTTCTCCCCTCACTTCTCTCTGTGTCTCTCCCTCTCTTCTGTTGGTAACCTCCAAAAGATGAATAACGCTGATAGGTCCAACCTGACACCAGCACCATTGACTGTTTGATGCATTCCAATTACACTCAGACCTCAGGATGTTCTTATGGGCATTCTGTTGTGTCTTGCTGTAAAAGCCATCACTCACTTTGCTTTGTGGGATACTCACACCAGCATCTATTTTTATCCTCAAGCCAGGCCGGGGGATTCACAATCTGGGGGCGTAGCGAACAGGTGTCCTGCGACAGACCTTAGTCCCACATCACTACAGGCCAAGGGCTTTGTCATGGGACCTTCCAATAAGTCTGATTGCATTAAGGAGAGGTAATGATGAACAGCACACCCCCATGAGCTCCCTTTAATCCAATTTATTAAAGTGTGACGTTTTTTGGGAACCACACAGTAAACAGTGCTGTGTTAATTCAACATTTAGAGTCAATTTAAAGGGACACTGTGTAAGACTTTTAGTTGTTTATTTCGTTAATTCATGCTACCCATTCACTAATTAGTTACCTTTTTCATGAATACTTATCCACACCATCAAATTCTAAGTATTCATTATGACTGCTCCACCCCCTCATCCTCACCACCATATCTGCGACTGAACATTCCACCTGCACTACTACATCTGTGACTGAACTTTCAACCTGCACTAACTCAAAACATACACATGCACACACACACACACACACACACACACATACACACACACACACACACACACACACACACACACACACACACACACATACACACAAGCACACTGCACTTTCTGCACTAAACCCAAACATACACACACTGACACACAACTCATACTCACACACATACACACACACACACACACACACACATACACAGGTACACAGACACACACACAGACGCACACCGCACTTTCTACCTGCACTAAACACACACACACACACACACACACACGCACACAAAACACATACAAACACACACACACACACACACATACTGCTGCTGGTGTATTTAATAAACCTTTTTTAAATTATTTATTTTCTTCAAATGCTACTACTACTATGTCAGAACGCTATAAAGGACTTTTAGAAAAAGCACAACAAAATACCTCCTCTTAATGTATGTTCTCTACAAGTCTTCTGTTGTCCAGTCTTGCACTTTAAATGTCTGTATGAGCAATGTCTACGTCCATACTGTCTATGTCCATGTATGAGTACTGTCTATGTCTATACTGTCTATGCCCTTACCTAGATTAGTCTATGTCTGCATGGGAGAGCAAGAAACGCAATTTCAAATTCTTTGTATGACCAGTGCATGTAAAGAAATTGACAATAAACTTGACTTGACTTGACTTGACGACTGGAAAAATTGCACTTTTCATACATGAAAAGGGGGATCTTCTCCATAGTCCGCCATTTAGGATTTCCAAAAATAGCCATTTTTAGCTGCAAAAATGACTCTACTTGGACCATACTGGAAAATATTTGTTTATTACTTGGAAACCTTTCATGTTAAGATCAAATTTGGCAATAGGCAGCTCAGTTTCAATGAGCAGCATAGTTGCAATAACTTTTTTGACCATTTCCTGCACAGTGTACCTTTAAAGGAATATGCCACTATTTTGGGGCTTAATACAGTTAAAATCATTGGCTGGGGTTTATAAAGGTGGTAAAGTGTCTTATTTTTCATGTTAAGCGTTGTCTTGCTTCAAGACAAGTTAAAAGAGGGAGTATGACTCTAAGCTAGTGAAAGTCAATGGATCCGTGTAGCACGCTACATGCTACACGGATCCATTGACTTTCACTAGCTTATCGACATGCTCCTAGTTTTAACATGTCTTAAAGCAAGACAACGGCGTACATGAAAAATAAGACACTTTACCACCTTTATAAACCTTGGCCAACGATTTTAACTGTATTAAGCCCCAAAATAGTGACATACCCCTTTAATACGTAAGCATGAATGAATGAATGTATTTCGTCAGAGTACTCTGTGTTGAAATAACACTGCCTTCTTTTACTGTGAGCAGCCCTTCCTGAAGGTGGGATGTGTAGGACCACCACAGCCCTCCGTCAGTCTTGTAGCCCGATATCTCACACTTTAATAAAATGGATTAACAAGATCTCATCAGGGCGCTGTTCATTTTCACATCTACACATCTATTAACGTCTGGGGTGATGCTGCACCGATTTAAACTTGGATGTGCGTGCCACTTGGACTGTGTGATTTCATTCAAGTAGCCTAAACAATGAAAAAACTGTGTGGTACAGTGGCTTAGTTCCCATTCACACACACACACACACACACACACACACACACACACACACACACACACACACACACACACACACACACACACACACACAGCCCGGCGTCTCCTCTCCCCCACCCCACTGGGGTAGAGTGAGAGCACACAGCATTGCCTAATAAGACCATGAGAAGACGGGATGGCTTGTTTATACTGGCAAAATCCGTGAGGGGGTGAGACATCACACAGCAGCCATGAGCCCATGCTCTCAACCGAGTGTGAGTTGAATAAGAGGCCACTGCTGGAAAAACTTACACTTGTGCCACTGAAAAATTCTGCCCTTTGGCCCAAGACCTTGTGGAAGTCTGAAATGATATGAAATGATTCTAGGGACGGGCATTGGAAATTAGCCTATGGCTACAAATGCTATGATACTTATCTGTTAGGTTGTTGTACAGCCTACATGATGTGTATTTGTCCCTACTCAAATAAACCATAACTGAACTGAACTGATAAATGTTACCTATGTCATCAAGTGAATGTAGGGATTTTTAAAAGTTTCAAAATTTCTATGATTCTAAATTTGGCCTGCAGATTAACCTGTTAAGACACACCGTTATACATTTGCTGTTACCAGAATGGCAATGACCAACTCGTAGTGCATTACTAAAGGCCCTGTGTTATATCATAGTAGTGTAGTACTAGTTAACTTTCAATGACTAGTACAGCTTTCAACTGGTGGAACTGTGTGCATCATGGTGCTACTTTGACAGATTATCAGATGTCTGATTTATATCTGATTCACCCATGCAAATCAAATGCCCTGTATGGTCAAACGGCCAATATGGTCCTCATGAACTTCAGGAGTTTTCACAAACAAAAGTTTTCCCATGGCCACAAACTAAACTGAAGATATGTAGAATTACTGCCATCTAATGGCTCAAGCAAATCTGCTCGTGCTGTGACTAATTAAGTCAGTTGCTTAAGAGAGAAGTCAAAATTTCAAAGTAAATAAAACAAATTGTGTTACGAGTTCACCACTACACGCCTCTGTGTGTACACAAGTTTAGGAACTAACCCCAACACTTTATTTTTTATATATAAAAGACAAAGCAATGCAAAATGGTTGTATTTTGATAAGTATACAAAGAGGTCACAAAGAGTTGTAAATACATTCTTTCATTTATAGGGTGCTAATCAAACATAGATAAAGCATGATTAAAATATATTATATTACAGCTATTTTGTTCTACTGTACACATATGCAGGTCAGCGCAACATGCATCCAAACAAATTCAAAGATGCCAGAGCCAAAGTGAAGTTGGGATCCCCTTTCCTCTCCTCACCATTGTTTTCCTTTTCCTGCGTTTCTCGCTCATCCGGTGTTTCACACAGTTCCACAGGAGGCCCGCATGCCGGCTAGATTTCCTATTTTGGCACTTTTTAAATAAAATATGAGGAGCCTGTTTAAAGGGTTACCTTCTCATAAGTAACTGCAACTACATCACACTTACATAAGGCCAATGATATCAGTCTAAAGCACATACATAGCAGCATTTTGTTCAGAGAGGGAAAGCGAATTTGATATGGATGCAAAAATGGCAGGAAGATTGACAAATTAACAAACTCTCTCAGTTTTCTCTGCAGTACACACTGCACTATAAGTGAAGTGAATGCAATGTTTTGGACTGAAAAAAAAAAAACCTGAACACTGAAAAAAAAACACTGCACTGTAATCCAGACATAAAAACATTGCAATCTGGCAAAAGAAACCCTGCAGTGTTGCGTAGTGAGGTTTCCATTTCCTGAAAAAGGGGATTCATATGGGGATGTGGAAGGAGTCTTTTATCCACTGGTCTCGGGAGTTCTGGGTGGGCTGAGGCAGAGAGGAGCGGGGTGCATCCTGACTCTCTCCTCTTCCACCTCCTTCAGTCTCCTCTTCCTCCTCCTCTTCCTCGTCTTCAGAGTAGCCGTTCTCAGTGGTAAAGGAGCTCTCAGACAGCAGGGAGGAGGAGATGTCTTGGAAGGCGCCTTTGTATTCCTGAATGGACTCGTACAGGGACCAGAGCTGGCAGAGTAAAGACATGTCCAACTGCCTCAAGCCCACCTGTAGAGGAATAAAACAACATATGATATAAATCCCATTGTGTTTATCACAATACACAATTATTAGCCTACAGATGCTGCCCGAGTGTGAAAATGGCATGCCACAATTTCCACTATGCATGGTTATTACTGTTAAAATGTGATATGCAGAAAACACTACTGGATGGATATGGTGAATATTGATATGACAATTTCTGACATTTGCACAATTAAGCAAATTATACACAAACTGAATTTGCATGCAGACACATTGAATTTACATGCAGATGTTGTCGACAAAGCCTAACAGTGTGTAGCCTACAGTGCCAATCTACCCGAGTTCACCCTGTTCTAATACAGTATTTGTTGGAGTTTCCCAACTTACCATCTCTTTGCGCAGCATCGCCAGCGCTCCATCCAGGCTGGCTGGTTTGCTTCGCCCGAGAGAGTCGCTCACCCGGGACTTGCTGATGTCTGCCTGGATGCGTGTCCTCTTGCTGTACACCTTCTCGATGTCCCGCCAGGAGCCGCCGCTCGAGTTGAGGATGCCGCTCAGGCCTTTGGGCAGCGGAGGCAAGCCCTCAATCGAACAGACGCTCCCCGCGGCCGGACACTCCGTTGGACTGGGCTGCTGGAATCCGTTCATTGTCCAGGATGTGTTCCGTGACTATTCTTAAGACAGTGCAGACATTTAGCAATTGCATTACAGTGAGCATATTGGTCAATTTATGACTGACTACTGTGTTACAAATCCTGAAGTATCGCAAAACAATGTAGCGAGTTGCGAGTGGTCAGTTCGACGAGGTCAACTACATCAGCAGCCTTTACTGCGGCAACAAACGTTACAGCAACTGCTACAATGTGTCAACACAACGACACCGTATTTCATAAATCTGCTACAAAGACGGTATAGGATATTCTGTTCATTATCTTTGTAAATGTCCAATTGCGCAATACGATGTTTGACCAAACATAGCGGCTCTTACCTACCTTTGTGTTTCAAGTGTTTTGTTTATAAGCCAGTCTTCATCCCGTTATTGCTATGACCAGCCACATTTAACCCAAACTCTTCCTGCCCAATGCAGATGGAAGTTAACAGTGACCTACTTAGCGAATCTAGCGGAAATTAAGTTCCGTCCAGTAATTTGGCACACTGTGGTACAGGAGAGTTTTGGCTTTGTTTTCCAACGTATTCTTTTGTCTCAACCTTCAAACCTCGCCCACTGTGCTACTCCCGCCTTGGAAGGAGTAGCACTATGGAGCCTCACGGTGACGCTGTTTCACAAGTTACCATATCCATATCCATCCACCATACCACAAGGGATCTGCCGCAAAGTGTGTGGGAGCTAGAAAGAATGACTGAAGAAGACATGTAATTGTAAAATAAACAATATGGAGAATATTCCATATGACAACATGACAACAAAGCATTAGAACAAAATACATATTTATTTCCAAACACCCAGAAAAACACACACAATAAATACTTCTACAATCAAAAGCTTCTGGAGTATTGCCTGAAGTTGTTCAACAGTAACTATGGTGCTGAAGCAAGTCATACCTCAAATCTCTACAGCATATAACATTTAATGTGCATACACATTTACTGATCATGAACACAGAACATATCATTCACGCTTTCAGGTGCCACAAGGAAATGGGTTGACTACGAAGTTTATATTTGTTGTATCAATGATTATGTGCCATGGACCCTCTAGTTCCATGTAGTTTCTTTTGGGGACCTTTGAGACTGTCCTTAGTCCATAATATAATATGTAAACTGATTGACTAAATGGGATGCGATGATGAAATAAATTAATTCACTCTTAAGTTTAAGTTTAAGTGTCATGTCAAGCCAACACAAATGTTCATGAAGGTTGGAGCAGGCTTCAGCCAAACAGATTTCTCTCTTAATTTAGGGTAGGGTCTACTGACCAAAATAATGTTTAACTGAAAAATCAGATCACACCATGCATCATCTTTTTCATTTTTACTACACAGACGCGTTTCGGTGCTCTGCTTTCCTTAGTGCGTCACAAAAAAAAAGAAAAGTTAAAAAACCATGGTGCGACCTTTCCATCTTATTTGTCAAACCCACAAAAACCACATTCAGGACAGTGCGACAATTCCCGCCGTTTTGGGTTTCATCCGGGATGCCCCGGCGCTGTCCACGGTGAGCTCGTCCACGATGACGCTCTCCTCCCTCCACCCCACGTGCCAGAGCTTGCCACACCAGCGCAGGGTGTTCTCGTCCCAGTTCTCCGGGAGCAAGAGCATTACGTAGCCGGCCGCGATGATACCTGCCGCAGCTATCCTCACTTTGCTTAACTGGGTCACCGAGGAGGTCACCAAAATGTCCAGCGCTGTGGAGAGGGAACAATCTGTTTAGTTGTGTTTGACAACAACCATCATTCATCAGGACTGTACTGGGACCAGAAAGAGCCATTTTTGCACAGCCTCCTCTAAATTGTGGGCCAGACTCTTAAGAAAATACAAAAAACATAATAGCATAGCCCCTGAGGACTGTTGACCCACTGGGAAATGCCCCATATGCCAGATTACCTAGCCAGGCTGTGCCCTCCTAGTGACGCAACACTTTCAGCGTTGCAACTAGTCAGGTCAAGAGCAATGTAATGTACTTTCTGAGTTCCCGAAAATACGGGAACTCCTCCCACTTTGTTGGTAAGCAAACAACCATAAGCAAACCAAGGGAGGCGGGTCAACCATGCCGTTTGGGAAATGTTAATTGTTATGCTCTTGGTCAGACCAAGTCTTGAAGAGATTTGAACGTCGATGACAATCAGGCTAAGATTATCAGTCCAGGCCTGATCATGCATTTGACAGGTGTGTTGGTCTTTTAACATTAAAATGCTTTTTAAATTCATCTTTAAAAACAAACAATGTGTCTGTGAGATGGTTGACGGTATACAGTACATCTAAAATAGTGATGTGTCGGTCGCGAACGAAACGGCTCTAAGAACCGGCTCTTTGAAGTGAACGACAGGAACCGGCTCTGCAATGGGAGCCATTTTAGACTTTTTTTGGGGAGCCATTTTTGTTTTGTTTGTTTGTTTTCTCCTTCTCTCCCCCTCCCTCTTATTGTGTTTATCCTCTAAAAGTGCCAGTGGTTACAGCGCAGGTGTTACAGACACACTCACAGCGATCAGAAATACATAGTATGTATTAAAACCTTTTTAATTTACTTTGTATTTGGGTATGTTGGGTCATTATTTAAAGACTGATTATAGTAAACGTGTTATTCATAAAGGCTTTTACACAGCATGCACTGCCCAAAGTGCTTCACAATGTCAATAATGAAACAAAATGTTGTAAAATAAAATTAAAACTATTAATTTATTAATAATGTAAACATATATATAGGGAGCCGTTTGGGAGCCGAAAGAGCCGGCTCTCCATAGTAAGAAGAGCCAATAGAACCGCATCTCAAAGAAGAGCCAAAAATCCCATCACTAATCTAAAAAGGTTCCCTACCTGTGCTTGCTGGGATGCTGAGTAGGACTCCAAGGGAGATGAGGCAAGAGTACGTCAGCGCCACCCCAAGGTTTACCAACACGTTGAAAGCTAACCCAGGCCAGGAAGAAAATAAGAGAAGAACACAAGGTAACACTTTATTTTAGGGATACATCTATTAGCACCATTGTTAATGCCTGCATAAGTAACTTGTAAGGCAATGTACTAAGCAAATGCTACGGCCTACTAGGTCCTTACTAAGGTTAAATTGGTAATAAATCCCTTTTTGTGCATGGACAAGACATTTGTGAATACAAGCCTAACACATGTTTAATTGTGCTTAGTACATGCCTTACAAGTTACTTATATAGGGACATTGTATGTATTAATGCAAATAGATGTATCCATAAAATAAAGTGTTACCGAACACAAATAAGGAGACAACACAATACAGTCAGAAACAGCAGACATTCACCCACATTGTCGTTGTAAACAAACTAACACATTCCCGGGCAAGCCCACTAGGTCCAACTGAACTGAACTGCTTGCTTCAGTGAAATCAACTGTGGTATGAGAATAGGCATGCTAAGGAACTTTCCCTTCTCGAACCAGTTTGTCTGCTTCTAGAACCCTCTTCTATGCAGTTTGACGTGATATGGGTTACAGAACCACAAGCAGAGGTGTCAAATGTAAGAGTGAAAGTAAAAGTAAATTCATGGTATCAGTAAGTACAACACTGGGACATTATGTTACATAGCTGTTCGATTACTCCATTGTACCTGATAAGGTAAGCTGTGTAGTGAATGAAAAACACTGAAACCCTAACAAGAGCCCATCACAAACTTGACCCAACCAGCGCAGAGTCAGCTGATTGTAAGGAAGGAAACTATGATTTTTTACTTTTACTTTTGACACCTCTCACCACAAGTGAAGAAAATCTGCTCTCAGGAATACTGTGGAAAAAAAACAAAACAGAGTGAGACATGGTTACCCATCAGCAGTGAGGCCATGATGCAGAGTGTCCTCCAGGGCATGGCCTGAGACTGGGGCCAGTACTCCACGTGGGTGAGGTAGAGCAGCACACACACCCAGGAGTGCAGCACGCAGCTGAACAGCCCCACGCACGACAGCAGCACGCTCGCCGGACCCGGACGAAAATCCCCCACACGCTTCCTGAACAACACCTGCATGGCGGGGAACGTTAATGGGATCCCAGGTGAAAAAGTGGTTCAATTTAGTACAATAAAAGCATGACTGTACTTAACATGTTAAAAGTGCACTCGTGCCTTTTGTGCTAAGAAAAAGTATGTTTACAATATGCTTATTTAAAGTGTACTTAAAATTAGATGTAATTAAGTTGCTCTCAAAGAAAGTACACTTAGCGAACCATACTTAAAGTGGACTTCGAAGATGTTTGGCTAAAGTGTATTTAGAGGAATATACTAATAGTGTTCTAATAGTGAACTTACTTAAAGTGTATTTTTTAATAACATATTGCAATTGTACTTTTTTAAAGTGCAATATGATTACACTTCACCCAAATGTCTTCGAAGTGTGATTTTCTATAGTGCGCTTTAAAGTAAATCGCTTTAACATATTGCAAGTACACTTTTTCTAAGTGCACCATGATTGTACTTCACCCAAATATCTTCAAAGTGTGCTCACACAAAGTGCATTTACCCATCATGCACCATCATACATATCCCATCATGCACTGCACTTCTTGGAGCTAAATTTCTCAAACAGAAAGCCATTTATCTTGAAGGAATATTTTTGGTTTGCATGAAAATATTACTCATTGTTATATTCTGTGTTTATTGTAGGGGTTTTTAAAATTTAAAGTGGTACACAAAAAATGACCATGTTCCCACCGTCATTATGATGGTCACGTATATGTTCTGGTATATATAGGCTCACACTTCCCACAGTGTCATGGTGGGAGGTAAGTTGGAACTAGTTGTTCAAACAAAGAATAGAGTGTCACCATTAATCATCAATTCAAGTGATCAATTGCAGGAAGGAGGAACAAGATTGAAATAAAGTGAAATGTGTATCTGAAATCTCTGTAACAATGCAATGATTGTAAATGTCAGTCGTGCTAGGCATGCATACTGTAACACTACTGTGACTGTGGATGTGCTCTGAGGACCAGCATGGATTGTAGTATTACATTTATATCATGTCATGTACTTGGGACTGTACTGTAAATATACTTCAAGCATACCTGTTATATAGTTACAATACTTAATATGATATACTTTTTACAGACTTAAAATGTTCCAATCTAGTCCAAAGAAGCATGAAGTTAATATACTTTTATTGAACTTCTAGTAACAATAAAATGTTATAGAAGTGTACTCAAGCACACTCTTAATGCCATACGAATGCATGAAAAGCGTGTTTGGAGCATACTTTCAAAAGTATGCTTGTAGTGCACTTAAAGTTGTCCAAAAGCGGTGCCAATTTAGCATCCTCAGTGTGCTGCAAGTGTGCTGACGTACTGCTTTAGTAGTGCTTCAGCGCACTAATAGTGCAATGAAGCGCACTTTAAGTCAAAAAAAGTACACTTTAAGTATATGGGTTTTTCACCTGGGATCTCATTCACATCGAAACCCAACAAAGTCATAGGCTATGTCTCAAATCATGCACTTGTGTCAGTGCACTGACAGTCAGTGCATAGTGCACACAGTGCACTGAGGTCTTTAGTGCATAGTGTCGTGGAAAAAATTGAGCACTATGCACTGTGCCCTCGCTGGAAGTGATGGCTGAGCATGGCATTAGCTCGCCAAAATATGAGTTGGCTACTGTTTACAATGCACAGCATCTGGTGCTTGTATTTCCATTTCCTTCACACCAAAGGACAACAATCACACATACAATACTTTGGCTGGCATGAAAAGGTTGGTGTCCCATCAACATTACTTACAGAATTAGGAGACTGTTGTCCAAACTCTTCTACTGAACTGAATGCCACATTTCCTCTGTGTCATTGTCAACATGGCCGCCGTTTAGTGCGTGCAGTGTCCATCATTCAAGCACTGCATTTTTCCGCCATTGTTAGGGGATCATCCTGGCACTTTCAGTGCACTGGCTCAACTGAAATTTTCAGCGTGAGCACCCTAAGCACTGAAAAACAGTGCCCGAAGTGCACAAGTGCGGCATTTGAGACACGGCCAGTGATATCTGAGATTTAGAATTGACTTTTAAAGGGACACTGTGTGATATTTTTAGTTGCTTATTTCCAGAATTCATGCTGCCCATTTACTGTTACCTTTTTCATGAATACTTACCACCACCATCAAATTCTAAAATTGCACTTTTCATACATGAACTCCATGGTCCGCCATTTTGAATTTCCAAAAATAGCTATTTTTAGCTGCAAAGATGACTGTACTTGGACCATACTAGAAAATATTTGCTTATTACTTAGTAAACTTTCATGAAAAGATCAAATTTGGCAATAGGCAGCTCAGTTTCAATGAGCAGCATAGTTGCAGTACCTTTTTTGACCATTTCCTGCACAGTGTACCTTTACAGTAACAACCCCAAGTACATAACAAACTTTTGGTATGTACAACTCAACAATACAATCAATTAATTTCATCTCTACCATCAAAGTGGAAGCAAAAAATTAAAACGAGCAGTAACGGTAATTTAGTGTGTAGACCAAATATAAAGCAGAACAAATGGCTAAATCAAACAAAAATAAACAAGGAAATATATAAATTCTACCTCCATACAGATAAATTGGTTGAGCTCCCAAGTAAGATTTTTGATAGCTGGGAAAAAATGATGGATTCTCCTCTCTTATGGAAGGAAATCTTCAAAAATTTGTATGAAACATCATTAGATATAAAAATACGTTTTTTTCAATATAAATTAATTTTTAAATACTTAAACACCAAGAAAATGCTTCATATTTGGGGTATAGAAACAAATCCATTGTGTCGCTTCTGTTTAGAAGAAGAGGAAACTGTAGAACACTTATTTTGGTATTGTCCTTTAACTGTTACGCTTTGGACTGAAATAGAATGTTGGCTGTTAAACTACAACATCAGTCTATGCTTGGATCTCCCTACAGTGCTCCTGGGCGATGTGGCAAATGAAAGCCAGACAATACAAAATATAATTATTTTGTTGGGTAAAGTATTTATACATAAAACGATAAATTATAAAAAGTTGAAATTAAGAGTCTTTAAAAATTATGTTAGATATTATTGTAAAATAGAGTGTATAATGGCTTGTGAATCATGTATGCAGATAGGTGGTCTAATATAAAACATGGAGAAGGATGGCTTTAGGTACCTTCATTTTTCCTTCTTCTTTCTTCCTTTCTTCTTTTTTCCCTTTTTGTTTAGTTCAGAAATGTTTAAGATATAGAAATATCAGCGCAAAAGTAAGATATAATTCCTTTCTGGGATGGGGGTGGGGGTTGGGGGAGGGGGGGTAGTGTTGTTTAATTAATATATATATTTTGAAGCGTTGGGGGACACACAGATTGGTTTTGTATTTGTTTTTTCCTGTCTTTCCTTTTTTCTGTAACCTTTTATTATCCTTTATTGTATATTACATTCTGTTGTTGTTAAAAGGAAAACTTAATACATTAATTTGTTAAAAGAGAAATTAAAATAAATAAATGAATAAATTTAAAAAAAAAAAAAAAAAAAGGAAGACAATATAGGTCCCCCATAAGGGGGGTTGGTGGTTTGGGATAAAAAAAATAAAAATAGAAAAAAAAAAAAAAAAAAAAACTTTTTCTTTCTTTTCCCCTTGAATGGGTGAGAATTTCTGAAGTTCTGCAGTTAGTTCAGTCTAATTCACACAGTATAGTAATGATGATCAGTAGTTGTGTTGTGTTCAAGTCAAACGTCTTCAGGTGCTGTACTCCTGAACACAATGAGAACCTCAAGCACAAATGACTCACATAAAGTCAACCCTAAGCAGACAAGGTCTGTTTCAGAGTAATTTGTACAGTATGTTCTATACAGAAAGAATGGCTATCTGCTTTTGATTCAGTGTGTGTGAGTCCTTGCTGCTGAGACTTTAATGACAAAGCAGATGGCCAACATTTCGTTAAACAGGATACAGAGGAGTGTGGGGGTAGGCCTACACAGAATGTCTGACATCTCAAGGATGAGACTTAACTACCCACACTCTCAAGTACTAGCACTTGTTGTGTAAGCATCTCCCTCCTTGTGTGTGTGTGTAATAAGTGTGTGTGTGAGTGAGTGAGTGAGTGAGTGAGAGAGAGAGAGAGAGAGAGAGAGAGAGAGAGAGAGAGAGAGAGAGAGAGAGAGAGAGTGTAAGACAGAGGGAGAGAGAGAGTGTGTGTGTAAGAAAGAGAGAGCGCGAGAGTGTATGTATGTGTGTGTGTGTGTGTGCATGTGTATGTGCGCGTGTGTGTGTAGTGTACTGAAGAAAGGAGGCAGGCTGACCTTGTACAAGGCAGACGTGGAGGCAGAGCCCACTCCAAGAGCCACACCAGTGATGGAGTCACTATGGAAACCGTCAGCGTACGCCATCATGACAATCCCCGTAATGGACAGAATAGCTGCCACAATCTGCAGCGCATGACACACACCGGTCAGGTCACATGACAATGACACTGAGGACCGACCGACGGACGTTAATGTCTTTTATAACTTAATTTAACATTAGTTTAATGCAAAGAAATATTGTGTTACGTATAATCACATAATCTTGAAATACGAGCACACAGCCCATACAAAGTAGTGGTACATTACAAACAGCAGTGCATTTGAGTACCTGATGACATGACTTCATCTGTAAATCCCACATTATGAGCTGCATATCTGCATATCTAACACACATGATCACTTGACAACTTGGAGTTGCATGTAAAACTAGAAAAGCAATCAAATGCACAGTCCCTAGTGCAAAATTTGAATGGCACACAATTCTCACAATAACTTTTCAAAGTTTTAAAAATTACTCACTGATTAAGAGTGTCCATACACCTCCACTGGACAACATCATTTAATTAAGCTACAGAGTTGCAAAGCTACATTACACCTAGGTGACATTATTACACTTAGCTGACGCTTTTATCCATAGCCACCTACAGTTATTTACAGTTTCATTACATTCAGTACATTTCAGTTGCAACCAAGATATGACACATAATAGCACCTACCTGCAACATGCATTGCCATTAATTGACGTCAGTGTTATAGCAGCTAAAAATGGTGGCGATATGACTTGAGTACTGTGTGTGAACCCCAGACAATCAGTGCCTTGGCAGCCTCCAGGCCTGTATGTCTATGTGAAGAGCTCTTTTCCAAAATGAGATATATCCATTTTATAGAATGTTGGGAAATTGACATTTTTGTATTGGGCATTCCATTGAATTGCCTTACAAAA
Source organism: Engraulis encrasicolus (assembly GCF_034702125.1). Classification (NCBI taxonomy): domain Eukaryota; kingdom Metazoa; phylum Chordata; class Actinopteri; order Clupeiformes; family Engraulidae; genus Engraulis; species Engraulis encrasicolus. The sequence continues at coordinate 8,946,272 of NC_085863.1, read as the reverse complement.
TGCATTTTATAGAGGTTTAAAAAGCTTGTTCTCAAAACATTTGAATGGCAAGAATTCACATATAGATGATAGGACTACTTATCAGTCAATTCCAATATTAAAATGTAAAAAGTAAAAAATGGTGGATATAGCGTTTTGGAAAAGAGCTCTTCATGTGTATGTGCATGTGTATTTGAAAGCACTTTTGATATGGTGCGATATAAATACATGTTGTTGTAGTGTTGATAGAGCTTGAAAGTGACGTCACTTCCCCCGATTTCATGGGACCTCAACAGCGTTTTTAGCCGAAAATCGTAGCATGTAATCCAATGGTGGTATTAAAATGATATTGTGATCCCCTTTGAGTTGTGCCACGAGCTCCATACATGTTATTTCTGATATTTTTGTTTAATTTTTCGTACGAACCCCCAAACTTTTTAGAAAGCTGTGTTTCTTCACATTTTTCATGCAGACGGCCTCGGAACAAAACATTGATACTTTTGCATGAATAATCTTTATCTAGCCTCTTAAACAGCATATGTGTAGCCCAGCGCATATAATGACTGAGATCAGAAGATATTTACTCGCTACCATGTTGTTAGATGGTCAGCTTAGGTCCCGTGAAATGCGGAACTAAGGGGCGGGACTTTCAAGCTCTATATCTCCGAGGTGGTCGGTGCTCACCCGTACTCCCATGACGCGGTCCTTGTGTATGTGTATATGTATTTGAAAGCACTTTTGATATTGGTGCCATATAAATACATGTTGTTGTCAGGGCTCTAAATTAACTTTTTTCAACACCAGCCAAAATGGCTTGTAGATGTTAAAATACCAGCCAAACACAGACATACACTAATGGGTAAAAGACTTTAAGTGGCTAGTAAGTTGGGCTTTTCTACAAGCCAAATTGAAATTTCACTAGCATTTGGCTCAGGGGTTGAACTTATTTTTTTTCCCTCACCAGTCACTGTGGCAGGTACATTTTAAAATCTACCAGTCACTAGCCATTTTTACCAGTAAAAGTGACTGGTGGGTTGAAAAATTTACTAGTCACCACGGAAATTTACCCGTCATTGGCAGGTGGACGGGTGCTTATTTCCATCCCTGATTTGGCTGGTTGGGTGGTGCTAATTTAGAGGCCTGGTTGTTGTATTGTTGATATGTACGAGGTGCTCGGTGCTCGGTGCTCACCCGTACTCCCATGAAGCGGTCCTTGAGGCCGATCCAGGAGAGCAGGAAGATGAAGGCCTGGCTGCAGCAGAGCACGGCGCTGGTGTCGCTGGTGGAGATGCGGTGGAGGGCCAGCAGGTACAGGTAGCCAGACAGGCTCCACAGCACCGAGAAGGGGGCCGCACCCTTCAGCAGCACCCGCACCGACACGCCCCCATCCCACAGGAAACTGCTGCACTGCCTGGTGGAGAGGGAGTAGAGTAGAGACATTTTGATATTGACCCCAAATGGAAACAAAGGTGTCCAACAGCAGATACATATAACAGATCTTAAACAACATGCAACATCCATCCAACTTTCAGCAGGACCCGCACCGTCACGCACCACCACCCCCACCCCCCAACGCAGGACGCTGCTGAACTGCCTGGTGGAGAAAGAAGACTTTACTGATCCAAAAGGGAGTTAAAGTAAGGTGCACTACTCCTAGGCCAATATAACACACTTTTGAAAAATCCTTCCCCCAAATTTTGATGCACCCTTCAGGAGGGTTATATGGCGCTATTCCGACATGCCGCTATTCCGACATTGATGTCTATTGTCGGAATATCGGCACGTTTTCCATCGACCGTTGCCATTCCGACATGCAGCTATTTCGACATTGATGCAATATGCTTTTGTTGCATTGTCTTCATTTTTTTAAAAAGGCCTATTTTAAACCATTCTGAGAATGCTGCCACTCAAACTGTGAAGCCCTTTCATTATCTGGACAGCCGACATTTCCCTTCATATTCATTTAAGGCTGTTAAATCTAAAAAGGAGCTGTCCACACGTGTGGTGCTGAAATCAGCGACGTAAGACACTTTCCCACGATACTGCTTTGAAGGGATAAACTTTGTAGCCTACATGCCAAGTTACCCAATCAAATTATCTCACAACAATGTTACCAAAAACATGCAGCGACATGATGGAGCACACCACCCTTGTCTTTTTTTTTGTTCCAGAGCGAAGAGACACTTATACAAATTTGCTGTTCACAGAATGGCAATGACCAAGTCGTAGTGCTTTACTAAAGGCCCTGTGTCAGGTCAGTAATGTAATACTTCATAACTATTCAATGGCTATTACAGCGTTCCACAGGTGGTAGGCATGAATTATGGGGCCACAGTGCACTTTCCAGCAGCAGATACACACAACAAACACTGAACAAATCCAACATCCAAATTTTGCTGCACCCTTCAGCAGTATCCGCACCATCGTGCTCCCTTGTCTGCAAGAGTATAGAGAGTAGAAAAATACTGAAAATTGACCCCAATATTGATACCCGTAGCACACGCTGAACAAATCCAACATCCAAATGTTGCAGCACCCTTCAGCAGCATACACACTAAGGATAGACCGATATACACTGTATACATTACAGGTAGCCTAATTGTAAATTGAGGGGAAAAACAAGCAGTGCACAGAAAAAGCACAAAAGTGATCATATAGCCTACATTACACTTGCTACATCTTTACTAAAACATATTGGTCATTGGGCCATCTATACCTAAGCTGGTGTATTTAGGATGTCCAGCTCCTTTCTGGTATCGGTATCGGGCCGATATTTGCATTTTTAAGCGTATTGGTATCGGCCGATACGCGTGTGGTTTTGTCCGATACACAATATTTATTATTTTATGTCATTCAGGTTTTTTTTAAAGACACTTTAAGACACTTTGTTTTTTTATTACTTGATTGTTAGAGTGGGTGTTTAAATGTTACAAGTTCTACCTCAATTTGATAATGTTAAAGGAATATTTGTTTTTAACTTGAGACCTGAAATATTTGTAATTATTTTTTTAACCTTTTTTTAACCTGATATCGGAAATCGGGCATCGGCCAAGGGTGATGAAAATAAAATCTGTATTGCATCGGCCATTAAAAAACCTGTATCGGTCGACCCCAAATACACACTGTATGCTTCCCTTCCCCAGGACACTGCTGCACTGTGGGGAGTCTCTGAACACATGTAAAAGCCCTAGAGAAGGCCTGTTAAGACTTTTTAGGACAGCTTAGCTTCATAACAACACTAACTCTAATCACCTGTATTAACCTGCATTTCCCTGTATTTTGTAGATTTTCATCAAAATGTCTGCTAAATGTAATCTCATAATGTGAAGAAGGGTGGGTTTTTTCCAGATGCCCTTTCCTTAGATGTCAACCTCAGCTTTAACAATTATTAAAACAGTTGGAGGCCAATCAATGCTGGGACTCAAGGCACAGCAGGGGTGATACATTTCTACAAGTGAGTATTAGTGCATTAGCTAAATAAATGTTGCTTCCTGCAGAGCTAAGAAGATTGAACACACCAATCAGCTTACCTCAGGGAGGTACCGTACGTGCCATTTTGTTTTTAATTACACAGACTTTCAGTTTAGGAAACCTAATTTTGCTCATACATCTTCAGCGGACTGCCATGACTCAAAATGTGATTAGTAGTACATTACTTATAACATGTTCCAAGTTAGACGTGTTAATTACTTAACAATGAATGTGTTTTATCTTTCTTATTAGCTTGTTACATTACACTCAGCTGACATTTTCAGCCAAAGAAATCTACAGTTACTGGGTAGCAGGGCTTTGGTCTACAGTCCATGGAGAAAAGTAACATTTGATATCTTGCTCAAAGGACTGTAACCTGCTGCCTTCTGATTCCAACTCCCTAACCATTGCACCATAGCTGCACTAATAAACTTCACATAGCACGGTTGCCTACAGTACGGTTAGGCTCTGTCTACCTGAAAGCCCACCACACAACTTTTGCCACAGCGACACAGTACTCAACACTGCACACAACAAAAGTGCATGTATGACTCACCTGGGCAAGCGGGCAGCCACAGATGGTGCTCCAAGGGAGCAGTGCGGCAGGACAGTACCATGTGCAGGCTACCTCAAGGGGAAAGCACTGGTTGAGATTACTCTCCCTCACTAACCTGGCGGCTCCAGAATCAAACTGGCAACCCTTGGGCTACAAGCCTACCCCAGTGTTTCTCAACAGGGGTGCCGGGGCACCCTGGGGTGCTGCGGGGCCCCCTTAGGAGTGCCGCGGAAATGTGGCCGATAAATAAATAATGTAATATAATACATATTTGTCTAAATTGATCCTTTACGCACAATAATTGAGCCATTTACGCACAATAAAGTAAATATAGGTCGCCCCAGTCAGCTGCAACTTCGAACGTAGGTCATTTGACGTCTCCAAATGTGTTACTTTTCTAAGCTTGTGTGGTATCGGTTGCAATTGAAAGGGTGCCTCGGCCTAAAAAAGGTTGAGAAACACTGGTATACCCTATACCATGCCCTGTCCTACCTGAAGCAGGCGCTGGGCCACTGCCTCTGCTCGGCCCAGGACAGGGCCACGCAGCCCTCCAGCACCACGCCCCAGGTCAGCCTCCTCAGCCTTTTTCAGTGTGTACCCTATACCATGCCCTGCCCTACCTGAAGCAGGCGCTGGGCCACTGCCTCTGCTCGGCCCCCAGCAGGTGTCCCAGGTAGTAGATGGGGAAGAGCAGCAGGTTCCAGACGCTGCAGAACCAGGTGATGAAGTACGGGGCGTGCAGCGCGGCCAGGGTCTGCTTGGCGCTGTGGGTGGCTCCGGCCCAGGACAGGGCCACGCAGCCCCCCAGCACCACGCCCCAGGTCAGCCGCCTCATGGCCCGCAGGGGGCATCTGGAGCAGCAGTCTCTGGCTCCCCCTCCGGCCTCGCTGTCCTCGTCCTCCTCGTCCTTGACGCTGCTCTCCCCGTCCGGCGAGTCCGACAGCTGCTCCAACCGGGATCGACCATTGTCACCTGCAGTGTTGGGAGGTAATGCATTACAAAAGTAATTAATTACTATAATGCATTATTTTTTTACTGTAATGCAGTAATGTATGGCATTACAGGGCAAAAATCTGTAATATTTACCTAGTTACAATGCAAAATAACCTAAGTTACAAATGCATTACAATGACTTGGATTTTAGTGGTATTCAGTGTGGTGGGTCAGGAAGAAGCTATTCCTGAGCCTGGTAGTTTTTAGTCTGCATGCTGCCAAAAACGCCTCCTAGGTTGGAGATGAAAAAGTCATGACTCATGAGCGTGATTTACACTGTAATAAATGGCCAGATCCATATTTAGGCCTACAGTTCTTTTGGCAAAAGTAACTAAAGTAATGCAAAAGTAGTGTAATGCCTTACATTTTAAATATAGTAATATTGTAGTGTAAGGGATTATTTTGAAAAGACAGTAACATGTAATCAGTAATGCATTACAGTTTTGAGTAACTTTCCCAACACTGGTCACCTGCAGGTAATCACACACCAAGCTGTATGTGCTGCATCTGATCATGGTGAAAAACGTAGGTGGATAAAAAAACTGAATTGCCTTCTTCTGGGGTTGAAAACCTTGACTTGTTGTAGCACTAGACCCACACTGACAGCAAACAAATTTCACTGCCTTTCTCAACTCGATTCAGTGTGGGTCTCTAGTACAGAGTTTTACAGGGTTTCAAGAGGGACATTTTGTTTCTTTATTCAGTAATAGTCCTGGTGCATCAATAAGGTGGACAGTCTAATATAGGAGGATCACTGCAGCAACACATCGTATAAATTACAGGTAGCCTAATTGTAAATTGAGAGGAAAAAAACAAGCAGTGCACAGAAAAAGCACAAAAGTGATCATATACATTACATTACACTTGCTACATCTTTACTGTAACATATTGGTCATTGGGTCATCTATACCTAAGCTGGTGTATTTAGGATGTCCAGCTCCTTTCTGGTGACTGATGATGAGCAACAAATAAACAGGCGTGGTAAGAACATAAGAAAACCATATCAGTCTGACCACAAGAAACCAAACAACAAAACCACCAGATAAAGCATATCAAAACATCAGATGAATGTGTACTCACCCCGGGCTGAGGGAAGCTGAAGGGTAATGGGACCTGGTTCAGGTGAAGGGGAGACCTTGGCCGACAGCCTGTGCATAGTCCTGCGGCTTGGCGGACACTCCCTTTGTTTGGGGATTGAATGGGTAAAGCTGTGATTTGGGCGAGCATCACCTTCTCGAGTGATAAGCTGATTAAAAGTGAGAGGATCTACCCAAATGGATATTACCCTTGCGGTAACATAGCTTGGAGATTATGTCACTTGAGTGAAAGGACAGTATTAAAACGATGAAAAATTAGTGAACATATAATCGGGTGAAGGATAGTTTTATTGACAGAGTTATAGATTTTTTTTCTATTTTAGTTTAAGTTAAATCTGTAGGCTACGTTTTGGGCACAATTCCTTTTGGGTAGCCTAATGTGAGCGTGCTCTTGCCAAACAGATCAGCCCACTTCAGACAATTGGTCGTCTGCGTCATCCTTCACAGAAACTATTCAGATTTGTGATTTCAAATAGACAGAACAAATGACAACAAGCATGATGCCCATCTGAAATATATTGCAAAAGAAACGTACCTCACTGTCAGAACATCGAGGCTTGAGGTTCTGGCTACAGCCATGACAAACATGTCCCAAACACAAAAACGTCGTTCATACAATTCATATGCCCAGTTTTAGACTTCGAGTTATAATATTGTGTTGAAACATTCGAAAATGGCAGGGTTTTTCAGGAGCGCGCGCTATCGCATGCAAATTGCACACGCTAGTCGGGATTCCCAATTTACTTCAACAAGCGCAACGCTCTTCACGTTACCAGGGTGACAGCCTTTCATTAGCATTTCTTTGTTTTTTGTCCAGGAACGTCTCTGCTACAATATACAGTTTGTTCCATGAACCTAGTCGCACGGTAGACCTATAGAAACTTTCAAAAAATGTTTAAATAAGATATTCATCCTCTTGTGCGTAAAACGGTGGATAGGCTAGACTGCACGACATTTCAGAAGATATTTTTTCTGTTCAGCAAAGAGTTAATCAATATTTATTTCAGCAGTGACCAAATGTGCTTTAAGATCCAGGAGGGTACTTCGCATGGCTTCGTTGACTAGTCAAAATAAAGTTTCCAAACGGCAGGTGAACCTTTGTGGTTCATCAAGTCCCAGTTATAGGCACCAGTAGCATGTGACCGGTATGGGACCAGTAGCCATGTGTGTAGGCCTACATGTGACCACTGTGACTAATTGACTGACTCTTGGGGGTAGAGTCTAGGGGCCCTACCTAATTGCACATCCCATTCTGGATAGAGGCTTGAATTAATGAATGAATGAATGAATTGCCTGGAAATTGACCACTCTCTGCAATATCCATCTATATTACACTCTATAACACTTTATAATTTATGATTTTTTTTACAGTTTGTGAGCCATAATATGTTTCCATTACTTCCCAGTGCAATTGTACTTATAGTTAGGCTGCTTATAATCTTAGCATTTTAATGTTATATCATAGCATTGTATTATTATTATTATATAATTAGGCCTATGTATAGGCATATTATATTAGAATTATATTGGATTTGTGCTGTCCTTTAAGGTTGTGTTGATGGTGGAATTATGTGAGATCTGTGGTTATGATGTCAATCCAACCTTTTTCTTTACTTACTCACAGTTTAACTTTCATAGAAGTTCAAGGTCAGTATCAGGCTGTGGGAGCCGCCTGAGTCTCTTAAATTCCACCATGCCGTATACCCAAGGACTTCTGAGGAACTCTGTGAAACTCTGAAGAGTTTGGGCCTAAAGTCATCACAGGAACCAGGGCCGCTGACAGCTTTAAAGGACCAGTTCAGTCAATTTCAACATGCAGTTGTAATGCCCACACTACCCTGGACTTGTTGTCAGTTTTTTTTTTCTTCTTCAGCCTTTTCCGAGATCTTGGTCATTGTAATGGGGGCAACGCTTTGTTTACATTTCAAAAAAACATTTGTATGTATTCCCAAAAACATCCGCAAGGTTATACAACATCGGCAGACAGCAAACAGTGGTACCATTTGGGAAAATATTTGAAGTAGGCCTGTGTTAATTATATATTTTTAAAATGTAAACAAACGCTGCCCCCATTAGAATAGCTCATAACTTGGAAAGGGCTTAGCCGAAAAATGTGACATCACCGGGTACTGACAAGTCAAGGGAAGCGTGAGCAATACAACAGCATATTGAATTGACTGAACTGGTCCTTTAACTAGGCCCAGGAAAAAGTCATCTGAAAGAGCTCCACCCAATACATTCAAGGTAATGAGGACCCACCCAACTAAATCCTGCATTCAACCTGCATTCGGCATTCAATCTGTTACCTGCTTTTCTGATTAAACCTAATTTGTGTTTTAAATTCTGTCCTTCACTTGGTTCCAAAGTTGTGGTCAACTGAATTTATCAATGATTTGAAATGGAAATAATCACAGTACAATGTAATCTAAATGCATTAGAGTGCTGAATGTTTTGTCAATCAGGGTATGAGTCTTGAATAAAAAGTGTGAAGCTGACAATGGTTAGTACATTTTATTAAAACTTTGCATTGTTACTATACACATAATGATCTGGACAACACTGATATGCCTACTCAAGGAAAGAAAAGTTGTAAAGGATGTTGCAGTACATAATACAGGAAATCAAATCATACAATCTCATCAAAGAGGGGTTCCCAAACATTTGCATACAAGTGTTTTTGCATATTTACAGCCAGGTGGGTGACATTGTTTATACAGGAGGTGACGAAACAATGAAATTATATTTGTAATTTGATCACATTTGAAAATTAAATGATTTTAAACAATGCATAATTGAAGAAAGGAAATCTGCACACTGTTACTGCTCACCGATTTATTGAACACAACGTTTGAAAACGTAAATATCTGACTGCTACAAGACTGTCACGTAACTTTTTGTAAGTCTTAGTGAAAGCATGCGTACCAGTCTTACCTGTTGTGCATCGCTATTTCTGTTTTGTATTTCCTCCAGTTTCTTAACCTTCTCCTCATCTTCCATCTCCTTCATCTTTTCAATGAGAAAGTCAAGATGAATAAGAAGGCACATAGAATCTTTTTTCAGTGCAATGTCTTCCAGTTTGAGAATACAGTCGTAGGACTCCTCTAGCAAATCCTTCATTTGAACTTTTGACTCATTTATTTCTTTTTCAAGGTTTTTGGCGATGTTCTCTTGTTTCCCATATTTTTTTCTTAAATCGACAGAATTCTTTCGGACCAAACGCTTTTTGGGCTTGTAGAACCATTTCTCCTTCACATGATCAGAGACAGGGCACTTTCCTCTACACACAGTGCACCTGCCATCCTTCATGACGCCGCACCTGGAGAGGTCTTTCACCCACCAGCAGCCTGGATAGTGGCAGTTCTCCTCACAGGTGGTGCAGCACATTGCTTTCTTGGTTAAAAGGCCTACAAACCATGGCAGGTCAATTGGAGCCTTGTCCATGAATGTCTCTTCAACTGGAAAGGTAAAGTTTTCATTGTTCTTGATTCTATTTTTATTTTCCTCCAAAGCCTTTTGAATCTGCTGAAGCTCATTCTGCTTCCCTTCTTCCATCTCAATGTCATTTTTTAGCTTGGAGACATGGGCTTCCAGACCTTTTCGTTCTCGCAGTACGTCTTCTGTCATCCTCACTTGTGTTTCATCTGAGTCGTACAGAAACTTTAAAAAGAGCTCCATGTTGTGGTATCCCAAGTCCCATGCACTCCAATGAAGGGCTTCACATCCTTTCTCGTAGGCCTCTGATTGACGGTTATTGAACATGAAATAAACCGGATTCCCACTTTTACTATCTTTGGCATAAGGAACTGCAGCTTTGTCAAGGGAAGCAATTACATTATCAACAGACATACCATCTGAGTGTGTTATAAGTGGCACTATGCTTTTTCCTATGTCTTGGCCAAAAAGGGACATAATGGCACTTAAGACATATGTTTGATGGTCTGTGAGGTGATTCTGACCTGCTTTTACCACTAGACCAACAGCAGTGATCTCATGAACTCCGTCTTCTGATCTGAATAAACCCAACAATGACTCAGCAACCTCTAGATCAAACTCAATCCCACCAGTGCTTCCATAACCTGGAGTGTCTATAATTTGTAGTGACAAGGAACTTGCTTTCACAAAAACATCATAAACTGTGACCACTGCTGTTTGAGATTCAGTTTGTGACTTCTTGTTGTCTTCTGTGATCTCAAACCAAACTCTATCTTTAGGCTCCACCCCCAACATGTAGTTGACCATGGTGTTGAGGAGAGTTGTTTTCCCTGCTCCTGTTTCTCCAACTAGAAGGATGGTTTTGATTATACTTTTAGAGTCTTTTGCTCCAAACGTCCGTCTCCTAATGTTCCCATCTTCACTGATGCTGCTCTTCTTTGTTGGTAGTTGATAGCAGTTTAAAGAGCCCCTTCTAATTAGGTGCTCCTCTACAGCCAGTGTTTCTTTGGGGAAAGGGTCTCTGGGGGGAAAAACAACTTTTACTGAGTGGTAAAGCATTCTTAGTAACGAAACATCTCAAATAGTCTGAAAAGTGATGGCTGCAGCTGCAGAAAATCACTCCCCTACCACTCGAGAACGTGGTAGTACCACTCTGTTTTTTAAAAGTTGCTGCATTACTGATAGGCCTATAAATTATGGTGTGGAAGTCACACTTGGTGAAAACTGTAAGGAATAACATTTGACACATTTGTTATTTTAGGCTAGACCTTAAAATTATTTGCTATACTTACTTCAGAAAAGGAAATTTCTGATGATGCAGTGCCAGCTTGTCTTCCCCTAAAGTAAATATATAGATATTAACAAACATGGCCTGTATTGATGAAGCCAACAAATCTTAAAATGTTCTTTTCCTTGAGTTGCACAGGTGCCATATCAAAGGGGAGGGAAAAGTTCAGGGGTGCATTTCTGAACAGTGCCACCAGACATCTTCTAGTAGAGTAAGATAATTCAAGCTCCGCCCACGCAATGCAAAGGAGTGTGCTCAAGTTTGGTCTCCTAAGGGGGTGTTGTCCCCTCCTTCTTCTTCTTTTTCTGTTGCATTTGGTGATGGCTTGCATAAGATGTACTCTACCGTCATCTACAGCGCCAAGGGAACTCCATTCATTCTCAACCTAAAGTCGCCAAAGGTCTCCTAACCGAAGGTCTCCTTAAGGGGCATTCACCTGACATCACAGGGATCCAGGAAACGCACAGGCTTGACGTATCTTACTCTACTAGAATAGGCCTATGTTTGGTGCCTAGTTTCACATTGGCAACCTACTGTAGTTGCTGAGTGGTTAGCAGTGATGCGTTTGAGAAACATGGTCCAGACTTAAAGCAATGGTTCAGAGTAGATTCACCCTAATGCCATTTGAACCGTGACATCCATCCAGTAGTCCACCTGAAGTGTTTAGCTTGGGCGAATATTGGCAGAGTTACCAAGTTATTATATGGTTATTCCAAATAGCTTGGCACAACCAGAAGCACGGATGGATCCTGGTAGTATCTCCAAACTTACCCCACAAAAATCACGTCATGACACCAAACTTCTACTGTACAAATATGGTCTATACTCACAAAACCAAGCATCTGGAAGTTTGTAAATAGTCCAGGAATTTATTATTATCAACACAAGCCGAATAGCTTCTCTGCCGCTAAAGCAGAAGTTGGCAATCTCTGATATTGGCTAACACATGCACACACACAGCTAAAGAAGAGACTGCCATCAAATTGGCAGCATGTTAGACAAAGGCCTCTTGAATTGAACTTGAATTTGAATTGCATTGTCTTTCTGCAATGTCACGCCAGATTTCAGTAACACCACAGCTACTGATGTGGGCATGCAAAAATATTCCCAAGAGAACACCAAAAACGCTGGAACACTGCAGTAGCAGACACTGTAGCCTACAACCACTGTGTGTTGCAGTGTTTCTGTTAATGCCATCTGCAAAATAATTCCTTTAGCTAACAAAAAAAATGGAAGACATGATGATGAAGTATAGGCTATTAAACAAACTAGTAGTCAACACATACCTGTCATAGTGGATGATCCATATTCTTTCTTTGCCATGTTCTGTAAATAAAAGTACAGCGTGTACAGTATAATGAAAGTACAGTATTACTTGTTAAGATGTAATTCAATATTATCAGTGTATCCATAAGATTTTACCAGGTCTGTTATTTCATGTCCAACGTGTTGTAGAGCACATATTGAGCACACTGGAGTCTGGTCCGTTTTGCAAAACAGCTCAAATGGTGGGTGGTGCTGCAGACACAGTCCCTGCCCCAGGTCTTCAGTGGCCTCCACTAGCTGATGCTTCTGCAGTGCTGGAAGTATGTAGTGCATCTTCACATGTTCTTCACAGAACGAGGCCATGCAGGTGACACAGGACTTAAAAGCCCTCTCTGGGCAGACTTTGCAGAGCACACCTCTGGATTTTTCCATGGGGATACTATGGACAAGAGTTATCTTGCAATGAGAAAAAAAAATATAGCAATACTGTATATTCTCCTCTGCAATACCTGCATCTCTTATTTACTACATATGAACATGATTATACAGTTAAAACTTTCCATTGACCAGGAAAACAAGACAAAAAGTGTACTGTCCATGTCAAAATTAATCATGTTTCAAGAATGAGTGCAGTGGCAACTAATAACATTTGCTCCATGACTGAATTACCTACTGTAATCTCTTTCAACTAACCTTTCTGCAGCCACATTCTTATTCATTCTTCTTTTGACTGCAGCGTCACTGCGCTTATCCCCATGGCCCCCATGTGGTTCCTCCACTGGGCCTCTGCTGCTGTCTCCATGGTCACTCATACTGATGTAATGTAGTGAACCTTGTGTGATATATCACCTGGGTAGAGATAATACAGACATGTACAGTATATACATGTGTTAGGTGGTTGCATGTGGAAATAAACAGCACACTAACACATCCACACCACACGGTAGCGCCACCTAACTTTTGAGGTTCTGGGCCTTAAAGAGCCACTTGGGGGAGCCACCTGCAGAGAGAGTCACCTGTGGAAGAGATGGTGATTTGAGAGACTCTGGTCTTGCATGCTGGGCCTTGAGGCTGGCATTGGAGCTAGCCTGCTCAAAGTTTAGAGACTGGCTGTGTGCGTGTGAACTATTATTCCTTGTGTGGATATCCTTCAGATTTTATATATTTGTCAGTGGAGTGCTCAGGACAGAGCTGGCAATCGAAGAAGACATGTGCTTGTGATAGTCCCTGGGGTTGATACGCTTAGAAGACCCCTGTACTGCATCCATACATTAGTATCACACATGCATACTGCCACGTCAAAATGCATAGGCCTACACCTTAGAGCTACAGATGTTGGGGTATTTAGAATCTTTATAACAACATGTAACATGAAAAACATGACTTGTGCTTAAGGAAAATGTCATTCATTCAAACATCTTAGTTGCAATTGACATGATCTATTACTATGATCTTTCACTGATGTACCTTTTATAGAGGGGCTAACTCACACGATATGGTGCAAACCTGTGCTCCCATTAGAAAGTTATGGTGCAAACAAACGTCATCTATCTTTTTGTGTATCCTTTACTCAGCAGTATAGGTTGTGGGTTTAATTGGAGATGGGTTTGAGGATTTGAAGAGTTCACTGTCTGATTGCATCATGCACAACATGACACCACAGGTGCAAGAGGGTCACAAAAAAATCAAGATGATAAAATAACCTACCACAATCATAATGAAAACAAAATTATTTGGAATGAAAGGTAAAATAAGCAACCAAGAAAATGGCACAAGTGTTACTCTAATCTACTCTAACTCTTATCAAAGCAAATATCCAGCAGCTACAAGCAATGACAGAATGTAGCCATAATGCACAGAGCTGTAATAGTCAGTGAAAAGTTAACTACCATACAATATTATAACATAACACAGGGCCTTTAGTAACACACTTTGACTTGGTCATTGCAGTTTTGGTAACTAAAAAATTATAACACTGCTTAACGGTTAAACCCTATAGCTCATGGTAAACTACCTGACAAACTGTCTGATAATTAGGCTACCACTCACACATCAGCCTATTGGCATAGCATGCTGTAAAGTTACTATAGTTTTAGGGGGGTGCTGTGGCGCAGCGCGCTAAGCCTCCCACATTCGGGCTTGCATGCCCACCCTCGGGGACCCTGGTTCGAGTCCGGCCGAGGTCATTTCCCGATCCTCCCCTGTCTCCCTGCCCCATTCGCTTCCTGTCACCATCTTCAACTGTCCTGTCAAATAAAGGCATGAAAGACCCTAAAAAATATATTTAAAAAAAGTTACTATAGTTTGTTACGATGACAGCTGATAGTTTATAGAAAAATATCTAGTTTAAAGGAAAAAAAACCCTCTTTTCAGCTGTATGAGTAATTTTAACTTACTGTAATGAAGACATGGTTCTTCTCTGCCTTTTAGTTTGTTTGCTCCACTTGCTCACTGATACATTTTCATTCTCAGGTAAACTGAAGAGAATGGGTTTCAGCCTCTATGTTTAGGTCGGTCAGGTCTTCCCATGAAAAGAATTTAAAACAGCGTCAGTATCTGAGTGACTTGTCGCCCACACATTTTATTACATACAGCACGTTTCCAAAGTCCACAAGAGGTAGTAAAAGGCATTTCGCCAACAGACAGATTCTCTTTGAGGTTCAGCGTTGTTCATTTCTCATACTGATGTTCAATATCATTTTAAATTTAACCTTGGCATGGGGTATGCCAATGCTAAGTTTTATCCTTTTTTTCACTAATTTTGCCATTTTATGCCCATTGTCTGTATTCTGTAAGAATGATGCAGAATGGCTACATCAACATGTGTGTACAGTATAGGCCAAAAGACACAGATCATATTATATCAGGGTACAAACAGTTCTTTATAAATTTATGTTGAACTTATGAGGAATTCATTGCAACCCAGAGAGTTTGCAAATTACGTTTCTAGCCCCTGTTCTCTTCAAGGATATTTTTCTTTCACACACTAAATCTGTGTGCAAAAATGTTGCTTTTTGAGCAATATGTTATGTGATAAAAATGTGATCAATTGAAAAGATTAATCACAAAGCCGCTGATTAATTAAAGTATTATTTTATCAAGTCCCACCAATACGCTTTAAAACTGCTTTAAAGATATAGGCTAAATAATTCAGGCCATACTCAAGGATTCAAGGATTCAAGGATATATATTTGTCATGTACATAGAGACACTTTCGTGTCACTTGTAATTAAATGCATGGCCGGTGCAAAACAAGTGTGCAGAAGAAGGGTGAAGAAGAAATAAAATAAAAATAAAAATAAAAAGTAAAAAGGTGTGTGTGTGTTCAATCAAAGTAATTAGGAGGAATTCAGTAAGCAAATGGCATGAGGAAAAAAGCTCAGTCACCTTCCAGATCTCAGTTTTTTAAATAGTCCATATCCTGGGTGTGACTGGTCTTTGAGAATGTTATGGACCCTAGATATACACTCTCTTTGTGTATATGTCTTTCACGGCAGGCAGAGGTTGACGAATACAGCGCTCAGCAGAGCGCACTATCCTTTGTAGTTCTTTCTGTTCACGCACTGTGGCGTTTCCATACCAGGTGATGATGGACCCTGTTAAGATGCTCTCCACTGCTGAGGAGTAAAAGGCTTTTAGGATGGGTGTGGAAACTTTGAACTTTTTCAACAGGCGCAAAACGTATAGTCTCGGCCTGGATTTCTTTATGATATGGTGTGTGTGTTGTTTGTCCATGTTAAGTCATTTGTGATGTGAACACCAAGGTATTTAAAGCACTCTACCCTCTCAACAGTTTTTTTACAGATGGAAAGTGGAGTGTAGTTTCCCCTCTTTTTCCGAAAGTCCACCACCATTTCCTTAGTCTTGCTTACGTTTAGTGCCAAGTTGTTGTGCTGGCACCATTGTGAGATGTTAGAAACTTCATTTAAGTATGCCTGTTCATCGTTATTATAGATCAGTCCCACCACTACAGTGTCATCAGCAAACTTGATGATGAATTCTGACTGCTGCTGGCTCTGCAGTCATGGGTGTAAATGTTGTAGAGTAGGGAGCTTAACACACAACCTTGAGGTGAGCCAGTGCTGATGGTGAGGGTGTTAGATGTTGTGCCACCCACTCTAACAACCTGCGTGCGGCTTGTAAGAAAGTTTAACACCCAGTTGCATAGAGGTAAGTCTAGCCCCAGTGACTTCATCTTCCTGACAAGAGTGAGGGGAATTATGGTGTTGAATGCTGAACTATTGAACAACATTCTCACATAATTACCCTTTCCTCTGTCTAGATCAGTGTTTCCTGTTGTATTATGAAGTAACTGATAGGATAGTCGTTACTGCCCCCTGGAGGTTAGTAGAATGTTACTGTACTGGGAACCGAACACGAACCGAACCGAACCGAACACGCTTGAGTAAAGCTCCGAGTCAACCTATTTAATGTGTAGTCTCCTTCTGTTCCACTTACCACTATTCTACATCAAGTAACATAACATGGTGACAGAAGTGGGTCGGCGAAGAACTGTGTCAATCCGGTCGACTCTGAAAGGAAAACGCAGTTTGTGAAGCAGTGCGGGAGCGGCGTGCGAGCTAGAAGAGCTAACCTGAGGGGAACCAACTAGCTAGCGGTGGAAGAGAGGAGCGAGCATGGAGCGGCTACAGATCCCCCCGCCACCGAAATTCGATGTCACGAAGCCAGAGGAATGGCCAAAGTGGAGGAAAAGGTTTGAAAGATACAGGCTAGCATCACGGCTCGATGAACAGCCGCAGGAGAAGCAGGTAAACACCTTGATTTATACTATGGGAGAGGACATCGAGGATGTCATAACGTCCCTAGCTCTAACAGAGGAAGAGGAGGAAGATTTTGATGTGGTAATCGACCGACTCGAACGACACTTCGTAGTGAGAAGGAATGTGATATTCGAGCGTGCAAAGTTCAACCAAAGACAACAAGAAAGCGGCGAGACAGTAGATAGTTTTATCACTGCACTTTACTGTTTGGCAGAACATTGTGGCTATGGCGCCTTACACGACGAGATGATACGAGACAGACTCGTTGTGGGGCTACGTGACAAAAAGCTATCAGAGCAACTTCAGATTGACGCTGAGCTAACGCTAGAAAGAGCAATGACGCGGGCTCGTCAAAGCGAGCTTGTAAAAAAACAAGAGCTCATGAAAGCGAACTTCAAAGCTGAAACTGGTGCAAACATAGACAGTCTCCAATTCCACCAGAAATCATACCCGTCAAACCAGGACAGACCGCGCATGCAGTTTAAGAACAGATTCATTCCTCAAAAGCAACAGTTTGCAACTGAGAGCAATGCGTGCTACCGATGCGGCAGAACACCTGCCCATAGCAAACAACAATGCCCGGCCCGTGATGAAAAATGCAACAACTGTCACAAGAGAGGGCACTTCGCAAGGGTGTGCAAGGGCAGAGCAGTGAGTGAAATAGAAACAGTGCCTGACGATGCAGAATATGAAGGGGCCACAGCATATCTGGGCTTAGTCAATTCAGATAACTCAGAAAATGAATGGATAACAGAAGTAAAGATCAACGAGCATAGCGTACAGCTGAAAATAGACACTGGAGCAGATGTCACAGTTATCCCAGAAGCAGAGTATACAGCACACAAAGCCTTTCCACCATTACAGAGGGCTGACAAGGTGTTATATGGGGCAGGTATGAACCGTCTCTCAGTTGAGGGGAAATTCAATGCCAAACTGACAGGTAGCCGCCAGAACAACAGTAGCCTGCAAGATGTGCATGTTGTGTCTGGATTGAAGTCAGGATTACTGGGCCGCACAGCAAGTGTAGCACTGGGACTTGTAGCCAGAATTGACGCCACTTTCTGCCCAAAAACGGTTATTGAACAGTTCCCACAGTTGTTCAGCGGCCTGGGAAGAATGGAGGGGGAATACAAAATTGAGCTCAAACCAGATGCAAAGCCATACTCCCTCTCAACACCGAGACGCATACCACTACCACTCATGCCCAAAGTCAAAAAAGAGTTGAAACGCATGGAAGACCTAGGGGTCATTTCCCGAGTCGAACAGCCTACTGACTGGTGTGCAGGTATGGTTCCAGTCCCGAAGGCGAACAACGAGGTCCGCATATGTGCAGACCTGACGAGGCTGAACCAGTCTGTGCAGAGAGAAAAACACATGCTACCCTCGATGGAACACACCTTAGAGGGAGCCAAGGTCTTTTCAAAGATGGATGCCAATTCTGGATTTTGGCAGATCTCCCTCTCCGAAGACTCAAGGCTGCTGACCACGTTTATTACACCGTTCGGGCGGTACTGTTATAACCATCTGTGTTTTGGCATTTCATCCGCACCAGAACACTTTCAGCGCAGGATGTCCTTCATGCTTGAGGGCTTGGAGGGTGTGGTATGTCAGATGGATGACGTACTTGTGTATGGAGAGACACAGGAAAGCCATGATGACCGCCTGTTGAAGGTGCTGAAAAGACTTGAGGAAAATGGAGTCACATTGAAGGCAGAAAAATGTGAGTTCTCCAGAGACTCAGTGAAATTCCTAGGCCAAATCATTGACTCTGAGGGGGTTCGAGCAGACCCAAACAAAGTTAAAGCTGTGACTGCCATGTAGGAGCCAAGAGACGTCAGCGGCGTGAGACGTTTCCTTGGCATGGTAAATCACCTTGGGAAGTACATACCACAGTTAGCAGCGAAGACACAGCCACTGAGAGATCTTCTGAGGGAGAGAAATGCCTGGACATGGGGACACGCCCAGCAGCGGGCTTTTGACAGCATTAAAAGTGAGCTGAGCACCACACCCGTTATGGCACTGTACAACACACAGGCACATACAGTTGTGTCTGCAGATTCATCCTCGTATGCTCTGGGAGCAGTCCTACTACAGCAGCAGGAGGATGACACACTAAAGCCAGTGGCGTACGCTTCTCGCGCCCTAAGCGACACAGAAAGAAGATATGCCCAGATTGAAAAGGAGGCGCTAGCCACAACATGGGCTTGCGAACGCTTCTCCGACTTCCTGGTAGGCATAGACTTCCATATTGAAACCGATCACAAGCCACTTGTTCCCCTGCTAGGGTCAAAAGACTTAAATGAACTACCGCCAAGAATACGAAGACTACGCATGAGACTTATGCGATACAGGTACACAATCTCGCATGTGCCTGGGAAAGACATGGCCACGGCAGACGTCCTGTCGAGAGCACCTCAGAAAGATATGAAAAACTTGAGACAGAGTTGAACCTATACGTCAACATGGTGATGGATAGCTTGCCTGCCACAGAGAAAAGGCTGCAGGAAATAAAAGAGCATCAAGACAGAGACGAAATACTGAGACAGGTAAAGAAATACTGTCTAGAAGGGTGGCCTGACAAGTTTACTCTGGATGGGAGTTGCCACCAGTATGCACCCTTTGCAGGAGAATTGACTGTGGAAAAAGGCCTGCTAATCAGAAACAGTAGACTGGTCATACGCAAAACACTGCAATCTGAGATGCTGGAGAAAATGCATGTGGGCCATCTCGGCATCGTGAAGTGTCGCGAGAGAGCTAAACAAGCCGTCTGGTGGCCAGGACTAAGCACTCAGCTCAAGAACCTAGTGGAGAAGTGCGACATCTGCACACGAGAGAGAAGCCACCACAAAGAGCCACTGATTCCCTCTGACTTCCCACAGATCTGTTTGAGTGGAATAACCATCAGTACCTCCTAGTGGTTGACTACTTCTCCCGTTATGTGGAAGTGGCTAAACTGTCTGCTACAACATCGGCAGCAATCATTAACCACCTCAAATCAATCTTCTCCCGTCACGGAATTCCTTCTACCTTAAGAAGCGACAACGGGCCACAGTATTCCTCTGACCTTTTCAGCCAGTTTGCAAAAGAATGGACATTTGAACACATAACATCAAGCCCCAGGTTTCCCCAAAGCAACGGCGAAGCCGAGCGCGCAGTCAGAACAGTCAAAAGACTGCTACAGAAAGAGCCAGACCCCTACCTGGCCCTTATGGCCTATCGAGCGACCCCCCTCTCCAATGGGCACAGCCCAGCTGAACTACTCATGGGAAGACGCATCCGAACGACTCTCCCTACCATGCCATCCTCACTTCAACCGGAGTGGACTGACCTGGGTCGGCTGAGACGGGATGAGGAAGAAAACAAAAGAAAACAACAACTGAACTACAACAGACGACACAATACTTACCCTCTGCCTCACCTCCGCCCAGGAGATCATGTCTGGGTGTCGGACACTAAAGAGAGAGGAACAGTGTTGAAACCAGCTCACACACCAAGATCTTACCTGATCGAAACCCCTAGCGGGGTGCTCCGCCGAAATCGATACCATCTCACAAATACACCTGTGGCTCCAGGGGCATCAGGAAACTCGACTGACACCCCACCAGGGCCGACTGTAGCAGAGCCACCGGCAGCTGTTCCTAGGTCCGCTGGACCTACTGCTGGGCAGCCTGGTAGCCCTGAGCCAAGAAGATACCCAGCGAGAGAAAGAACAGTGCCCGAGTACCTGAAGGACTTTGTTACTGGTTAGCAGGTACTCCGTGGCTGTCTGAGTGGCACAAGGGGCAGAATAAACCCCTCACTCAGCTGAAGGATGGGCAGTCTACCCCACCTTCTTAGGAGAAAATGCAAAAAAAAAAAAAAAAGAAAGAAAAAAGAAAAAGAGAGAGAGATTTAAATGTGTTACGAATGCATGTTTAAGTGTTCATGTTATAGTGTTAACCATTGTTAAGGTGTTATTGCTACTGGAAACCTGAGTTACCCATAAGAACAGACAGGAATGCTTTTAGTAGAAATAGCATGATTGTAGCCATCCTTTGAACAGTTACAGTTTATATAGACAACTTTGCATACAAATAAAGATGTTAATTTCAGAACTTAAAAAGGGGGATGTTGTGTTATGAAGTAACTGATAGGATAGTCGTTACTGCTCCCTGGAGGTTAGTAGAATGTTCACCTGTACTGAGAACCGAACACGCTTGAGTAAAGCTCCGAGTCAACCTATTTAATGTGTAGTCTCCTTCTGTTCCACTTACCACTAGTCTACATCAAGTAACATAACATTTCCCAACCACTGTGCCGCGTCAGGTGTGCCGTGGAAAATTCTTGCTTTCAAAAAAGAAAAAAGAAAAAAAAGAATTCATTATTATCAGCAAATAGCAAGTGCGTGAACTCGAGTCAATACAAAGAGAGTTACATTTCATTTGGATTTAGGACTACCGGTAGGCCCTACTTGTACGTGGGATGCAACGGCACCGATTCCATTGTGCTTGGTAGGCCAATGTACCGGTAAACGAAACACCCTTAACAAAACAAGAGTGCAGGCTATTTAGTTGGCCTGCGTAAGCAAACAGAGAACCAAGCAACATTTATGAGGGAAGGTAAACGAGAGAACCTTAAAAGCTAGCTACCACGTAGCTGAACTTGTAGCTAAATCAAAAAAGTCACAAAGTGGCAGATACGCTATTATCTGCCTGCAAAGCCATTGTAAATGAGATGCTTGGACCTGAAGCGGTTAAAGAAATAGCATACCTGCCGACCATTACGCATTTTGTGTAGCAGATACGGATTTTGACATCAAACTACGGCGCTGTCACTTCAAAATACGCGAAAAACCAATAACAAAGTGTGTTCATGGGCCCTTATAAATTGCTCTGTAGACTTGCAACCAGACAGAGCCGTGGCTCTGCTTGCAATTGTCTCGCGCTGGCCTTTCCATTGGCCAGCAACGTGTGGGGGGGAATATTGACCAATCAGAGCGCTAGTCTAGAGGTCTTCATTTGTTGTGCTGCGCTCCTCTCGAGTGAGTCGAGGCATCAGCTGCCGATAGAAAGTTTGCTTCGAAGTCACACAAGCAGAGAGACTGGGTAATATGTAAGGGTTAACGTTCGGCGAGAAGGTCGCTACCGTGGAATAGCAGCACGACAGAGAGAATCTTTAGACCCCGACGCGGAGCGGAGGGGTCTTGTTCTCTCTGAAGTGCTGCTATTCCACAAAGCGACCGACTCGCCGAACGTTAACCCGCTTATTATATGGATATACTTAAATGATTCACACATGGCGGGGACATTTCTTTATTTAATGTTAAGTTTATTATAATGTTTCATGTCAAAAGATTGTTGCTGCGCAAAACAAAACAGTGCCGTTGTGGAACACCGCTAGGCAACAGGTAGCCTAGACAACAGGTGTTGTCTATCACAGCAGCTGATTAGAGTGACAAAAGACCGGAGCCCCTGGGGAGTGATATGAAACATTTGCTTTAGCAGTGAAAAGTCTTGTTGCCAATAAGGGCGTTCTTGACGGCGTCTTTTCGACGAGGTTGAAAATTTGCTAGGCAGCGAGCATGCTCAGTGTGTCCGCGTGAAGCATCCTGGTTAAGGGCGGGTTATGCTTCCTACTTGTGCCACAGAGTGAGCTTGTCGCAGCCATGATGCAGTTAATTTTGGTTTATGCCCTGTTTTGAAGCACGGTCTGCGCGATGTCATTCCACGCTCAAACTGCCTTCAATACAAAGAGTAACCTAGACGTGTCGGTTGTTTTTTTTCGCTTCACAGACTCGACGACAATGAAAATGAAACATTACATCTTTATATCACGTGCACTGGCAGCCACCGTGGTAGTTTGGAACAAAGAAGTGGCTCATTTGTCGAGGACGAAGCGGAATGTTTCCTCGACCTCGGAACCACTGTTCAACTGTCCAAATAACGTCAGCGTGGTAACTTGCAAGCGCAAGTGTTGTCTTTGGTTCGTGTAAATAAATCAAACGACAAAGCACGGGCAACTTATTTAATGAAGAGCTCACAGTCCGTAGACCGACGAAGGTTAGAACAAGGAAGTAGCTTGTTCTCGACTCGAGGACAGAGCAGGCTGGTCGAGAGGACCAATCAGAGACCTATTTTCGCCCTTCACGCCGTCGCTCCCTGCGTCGAGACACAATTTTGGGGAGGTGCCCCAGAGTACCTGCGTGATGGGGGGGGCCTCACTCCGTTAATTGCGCGGCTCACTGCATCACGACGCAGGGACGCTGATCTCGAGGCATAAACCACCCTTTAGAATTTGCCGTTCACGACGCAGTTGAAGGGAGTGACCTCTGCGCGGCAGTCGTGTCACATGGCGTTGAACCATCGCGGGAACAAAAGTTTTGTCAAGCAGCCACGCAGTAACAAAAACCTACTGCGCTGGGCAGAAGACCTCCTCCATGATGTGAGGAATCTGCCGTGATTGGTGTTCATAGCTCATGTGATTCATGTGTGTGTAGTTGAACGTGCTTCATTTTCTACATGCTGAAATGCATTTCATGCTCAAATGCAGCATCCATATGTATGGTCGCACAACCCACTTACAACAGTAAAAATGAGAAACAAACCACCCTGTCGTCAGATGCTCCATCTTCGCCACGTTAGGAGTGTATGCCGTAGGTTACAAAACCAGTACTATTGCCTGCTCGACGGTTAGAGTAGTGGTTGCGTGCCTGACTTCCATTCGTGAGGTCCCCGGATCGAAACACAGGAAGTCTTAGTTGCTGATGGTTAATGTGGAAACAGACCCTTTGCAAGTGACTTATTTTGTCTTTTATGTATGAAAGTGCACGAAACAGAGTGGCCTTTGTGGTTGGCGCGCCATGGTAAAGCTACATATTGAACACCTCGGTAGGGCTGTCCCTAACGATTATTTTTCTCCCGATTATTCTATCAACTATTTTTTTCGAATAGTCGCGATTATTATTTAATTTTTTTGGAAGGCAAAAACTGTGATATGCCACTTAATTTTGACCTGAAAAATAATAGACAAATAAAGCAGAGTGCACCTAGGGCCTATTAGGACAATGATTTCTAAAAAAGGGGACATTTTATAAATTAGTCACAGACTAATAAATACAGGCCTAATATATCTATTTGTTTCAGTTCAAATCACTTATTCACTTAGCGTAAATGCAAAACAATGAGTATAGTATGACATTGGCGCATGGAGAAACTATAGGCCTAGGCCTACATTTCAGCCACTTATATTTTGACAAACAAGGCTACATAAGATTTTACCTATGACATGTGTATATATAATAGTAGTACATTGTCATTTATATTTTAAAAATACAGTACAGTGAATCATTTATGTTTACAACACAGTTTCATTCGTCCCTCATGCAGGGGTCTATGTAATGAAAAAAATAATAAAACAAAATAGGAGCAGAGATAAGAATTTAAGAGCACTGTGAAATTGTTAACGCATAAAAAGGGTCTAAGAGGGTAGGCTATGCCTTTTCCCCCACACAGGCGTACAGTTTTTCAAAATTCCTCCCATTAAAAGGGCTGAACAACATATTACACATGTATGTCTATATTCGCATTCATTATTTCTATATGCAGCCCGATGTCTCCTCTGCTGTGTCAATGAAGGCCTGCCACCTAACTCATTAAAACTGTCCCTTCTCTGAAGGTTTTTTATATCGCTCCCAAACCCAAGTTAACTACTACAACTTGACTAGACTTGTGATCCCTGTCTTTCAAGCACTTGTGGTTTTCTCTATAGGATGCATTTACTCCAGGAGGAAAATGCTAAGGAAATCGTAATTCAAATCATTTTTAACAAAAACGGAAATCCTTTAAAAAAGAAAAAAAAGTTAAAAAAAATAATATATATATATATATTTTTTTTTTTTCCCGCAAATCACGCAATCGACGGTATGTTGAACACGCCGACTTATTTACGCAATCGACGTAATCGATTACGTCGAATAGTCGGGACAGCCCTACACCTGGGTTCAATCCTCGCAGGATGGGTTGGCGCTGTTAAGTCATTTTAAAACGGTCCTATCTGAATGACGACTTTGGTCCCAAAACACAAAATGAATAGCCTAAAGTGAGTACTAATTAACTGAATTATTACATGGAAGTGAAGCCAAATCATCACAAATTTAACTAAGACTTGTACCATGATTCACTGAGTGGTAACCTGTATCTCTACCACAAGACCACCCGATTTCTCTCCGAGACGCAGAGAGAGTCTCGGATTTCACAAGCATGTGCCGACGATGGTAAGCGCGTCATGGAATTAGCGCCATGATTATTTAATTCCACGAGAGGGCGCCCTGGTACACCCGCTGTCAAAATAGGTAGATCCACCCACAGACCTATAGATCCACCTTCTTTGCCGCTGTTGAAATCTCGTCGTCCTGATGTGTCCAGCTTGGTTGCAACGCAGGTATCCCCTCCTTTTTATGACCAAGCAAATCACGTTTTGATCAAATCTTTTGCTGCGTGATTGCAAACGGGCCTATTGACAGCGGTCTGTTATAGACCAACTCGTCCTTTTTCTCAAATATCAGACGTGCGAACGTTGGGGAGCCCCATTGAAATGAATGGAGCATTCGACCGATGACGTCACACCATATAATAAACTCATAATCTCTGACACAAGTGTCCTCCTCCTGTCATCATAATGTTATCCATTTTGGTACTGTCGCTGCAGTTTTACAAGTGAGCACCGTCAAAAAAAGGTAAATGGGCTTTGAGAAAGGTAGCCTGTATGGGAACAGTGAATTGCGTCCAGTTGCTAAATCCTTAAACTTACGAAAATAAATAAAGGCCGAGGTCTGCCGTAATGGTTCACTCAATGTTTCGCCGTATTTGACGGCAATATGTTGTTGCTCGTTTTGATATTGGACTGAAACGAGATTACTTCCGAATGAGAAAATGTGTCGATGACCGCGCTATAAATTACCAGATTAGCAGCAAACTAAATTCGGTTTCCCTTTTTGTCGGGTCATTTTAGCGATAGGGGCCTAGTTCTAATAGTCTAGTCATTATAGGGGGTCCACGCGCACCCCTCGTAATTGTTGTTGACACCCATTTTTTTAGATTCCTTACTATGCCTAGTTAGCAATAAAAGATGTTAACATTGCTGCAAATTGTCCATGACTGCTTTTCAGAGGTCATCTTGGAATAGCCATTTGTTCAATTAGGCTATGACATTTGACTATTCACATAACTTTTGAACCAGACATGGTACGTGGTAAGACAAATGAGACCACTTTGCCACATAATTCCAGCATGGGGAATTGATTGGAATGGTCATTAGGTTCATTGAAACATGTTGAGATTACTTTGTAGAACAAAGATGACTAAAATATATCAAATATTCTACACAATCGGACAGGACTTTTGTAAGTTTTGAAAAATAGAGCAAAGATGACAGTAATTGCAAGCATTTATGACTAAATACCGAAACGGTGTAGCCTACTTCACTTTTTACCCTTTTGTAAAACTGCCGACGTGGTGACTACACAGCATAGCCTCTGCTTTGAAGGGCAGTAGACTTTTACTGGTGGTTTGGTAACAATGTTTTTAAACCACTGTCCCGTGACAGATCATGAGGAAAGATCATTGACAGATCATGTGCTCTGGAAAAATGACATTTTAAATTGGTGGTTTTGGCTTGAGATTTTTTTCTTTGAAAATTGATTGATTGAAAATTGATGGCTCAGAAATATCTTGAACTTCTTGCTTAGAATGTTCTCTGAGGGAAGCAATACAAGTTGAATGGTTAGCAGCAAATGTGCCACTGTGTGTGAAGCAACTGTTGAATTACTTCATACTTAATTATGTTTGATTTTCAGCATTTTCAAGTGTGTTGCTTAAAACTGTTCAACTGTTTTCATACCATAGAGGAATATCAGCATGAGTGACGCTGGAGACAGCAGCAGAGGCCCAGTGGAGGAACCACATGGGGGGCATGGAGATGAAAGTGGTGATACTGCAATTAAAGTAAGACAATGGACACAGTGGAAGCTAGACCATTTTAAGCATTCAGAGAAGGCAAGGTTGACAGAATAAGCTCAGTTAAGGAATTGTCTAAATGTTCAAGCATCAAAGGGTATGTTGTAGCTATACGATGGCAACTAGTGGCTAGCATGTGTTGAGGAATGTTGAGGAATTCCTGCATCCTCATGGACCATCTCCATCCTTCACATATTCCGATAGACATGCTGTCATGTGATATTACTATGGTATTACCATATTATTACTAGGTGATTTGAATGATGCCATATTTTTGAGTCCCATTATCTCTGAAATGAATAAAGAACCAAACACCAGCATTTCAGGTGTTGTTCATGACATTGCAAGTAACTGGCCTTTTAAAAAATATAAGTTTTTTTGATATTCAATTTTTAATTTTTCAATTTATGATAATTCATATTCTGAGGGTTGTTGTATTCCATGATGTTTGTGTAATTTGTAGAGCCAGAAAAGAGCTTTCAAATAACACCACAGACATCTTTTTGTGACTTACACTGACTGATATAATCAAGGCTGAATGCATAGTGTCCTACCCTCATATGTAAACCTTCGCTAGTCTGTTTCTCCCTTAATATTACAGATTCACACAACTCCAGTTCTGGGGTGCTACCTTGCTGCTAAACAGGCACAGCAAGTTGAAATCTGTGTCGGTCGGGTCCCAAAGTGTCTGATTTCATATGAAGTGACCCAAATGTGTATTCTGAATGTGTTCGTCATCGTTTTCAGCAAGCCTGTCGTTGTCATGAGGACCTGATCTTTTCACTGAAAACATGCTGTATGGTTGCAACTTTAAAAAAATCGCGTTGCGATGTCATCTGGCCGGGGCCTTATAGGAGTGGTGATTATCGGAGGGGAGACCGTGTGCTGACCGACTCTATATGATAATAGCAGAAGGAAATGGTAGTAGTATATCTGAGTTCATGAACAGTCTGTCAACTAGAATGTGTGTAAATTCAAAGATGCATGTGTCTTTGTTTTCACCCTGGTTGTCTTTGGCCCCGGCCAGATGACATCGCAACGTGTTGGTTTTTTTTTTAAACAAGTTGCAACCGAGTTGCAACCATACAGCATTTTTTCAGTGAAAAGATCAGGTCAGGACAACGACAGGCTTGCTGAAAACGATGACGAACACATTCAGAATACACATTTCTTAAAGGAGAATTCCGGCCAGTTTGGATTAATATCCCATCTTGGGTGGACCGAGGGAAAGGGATGAAAGGCAAAACCGCGAGAAATTTTCATGCCTGCTGCGCAAAGTTGTTCAATTGCGCTGTTTTCGGTTAAAACCTGGCCCTTCGGGCACGTATTTGACCTGTTTTAAAGCTCCTAGCGTGCATTAAAACCCTTTGGCCGCAGTGTGTGGGTCCATAGAAGTCGATCTAGTGGTTCACAGTTCCATTAGGTAGCACAGGTACGATACAACAGGAGTTTTCAAAAGTGGCGCACCTACCTCTTTCAGCTTCCGCCTTCCAACTACGTCCGCAAAATGGTTCGCCAAAGTGATACTTCATAGTAATCCATTTTATTTTTGTCCACCAAAGACGAGCCACAAGAAACATATTCACACGTTTTCATGTCCTGAGTTGTTATTGTCTCGCAGATTCACTTCTCTGTCACTGAACGCAGTTTAGTGACGTCACGGTGTCACATGACTCCTGGAAGGAACGCCATTCGCTCATCCAGTTATTATACATAAGCGAGAAAGAGAGGCGCTGTCGTAATATACTGTTTGATATTTTGAGATGGATCCTCCGTTGGGGTAGTTCAATTGAAGAGTTTGGTGGCCATGGTTATCTTTTTCGAACCAGAATATTTGTTACAGATAAAGAATTATTCCTTCCAGGAGTCATGTGACACCGTGACGTCACTAAACTGCGTTCAGTGACAGAGAAGTGAATCTGCGAGACAATAACAACTCAGGACATGAAAACGTGTGAATATGTTTCTTGTGGCTCGTCTTTGGTGGACAAAAATAAAATGGATTACTATGAAGTATCACTTTGGCGAACCATTTTGCGGACGTAGTTGGAAGGCGGAAGCTGAAAGAGGTAGGTGCGCCACTTTTGAAAACTCCTGTTGTATCGTACCTATGCTACCTAATGGAAATGTGAACCACTAGATCGACTTGTATGGACCCACACACCACGGCCAAAGCGTTCAAAAGGGTTTTAATGCACGCTAGGAGCTTTAAAACAGGTCAAATACGTGCCCGAAGGGCCAGGTTTTAACCGAAAACAGCGCAATTGAACAACTTTGCGCAGCAGGCATGAAAATTTCTCGCGGTTTTGCCTTTCATCCCTTTCCCTCGGTCCACCCAAGATGGGATATTAATCCAAACTGGCCGGCATTCTCCTTTAATGTGAAGTTGTTGAGAACAAAGTATTCGCTAATGGCCGTGATCGCCCATAGTCTTATCAGGCTAAAAACCTGTCACGCAGGGTAGTACGTTATTTTTATTGAATACAGCCTGCAGGTTTTGTATGGGACGTTACACCAGTCTCAGACAGTGCCAGCAAGTTTCAATTTTTTTGAACAGACACAGCATATTTTGTTTTAGATCTACAGACACCTCCTCTTAATGTATGTTCTCTACAAGTCTTCTGTTGTCCAGTCTTGCACTTTAAATGTCTGTATGAGCAATGTCTACGTCCATACTGTCTATGTCCATGTATGAGTACTGTCTATGTCTATACTGTCTATGTCCTTACCTAGATTAGTCTATGTCTGCATGGGAGAGCAAGAAACGCAATTTCAAATTCTTTGTATGACCAGTGCATGTAAAGAAATTGACAATAAACTTGACTTGACTTGACTTGACTTGAGACAATGACAGGGCTTGTTAAAAAGCTTTTTATTACTAAAAACGGTACATTTCTAGCCTCTCCCATTCCGAAGTTATGTCTAAAGCGACGGATAGTTTAACCAAAAAATAGCGTCATTCACCCCTTTATAAAAAGCGAAAGATGGTTTTGTTATGCACTTTACTCTCCGCAAGCGCGTAAATATAGCAGGTTCAGAATATCAGAATGTGCAAGCTGCATAATTGCACATTACGAGATGCCACAGAGACAAGTTAGATAAAACAACAGCCTGTTTTGAGACATGCTGCTTAGCACCATGCTTCGTGAAAAAGTTGCTGCCCTAACAAGAATAAGCACGCATGCTGCAGCCTCTGGAATATTTTGAAAGACATTAGAACAATTGGGCAATGTAACCTTGTACTTCTTGCTCAAGGTGAGCAATTCAGCTGTGAGAGTATTCCAAAATTCTTAGTGATATGCTGTATGTACAGGATTTTAATATGCACCTTTCTGAATACCAGGCCTACTCCTTAATCTAGCATTCAAAAAAAATATTTCCAACCAGCCTTGCAGTTACCATGTATTTTAGCACAACATTGGAAGTCAAATGTTGAATGCTGAAATCATTACGGTAGAATGTTGTTTATAGATTTTACATACTTGTATCCTCATAATGCAAATTCATGTGCTGTTGCGAAAACTTGTTGAGTGGAGTAATTCATAGGGTAATGCTCTGGCTGGGTTTGTCTACTGCAGCAGGGCGATTTGTAGTACCTGACTGTTGGGACCTGTCTGCTTCTCAAGTATCCAGGCCATAAAATGCCTATTTTTGTTTAAGTCCAAATTCTGTCACAACTATTGAAATTATTTCACAATTGAAAGTTTCTCTTTCCCTATTGTTTAATATTTTGAAGTTAATTTGCAGCTTCAAAATCTGAACAAGAGATTAACAGATTTAAGGATTCTCCAAAAGGGTCCCCAAACGTTCTCCTATGTAAAGTTAAATCTGGGAATAGGCCTACTTGACATTAACTGTAGATCTAGATATATTCATGAAAAAGCACACTTTGGCATAAATATTACGTTATGATAATTTATTATGGCAGCACATTTTTTTATTACAAACACCTATTAAATATGATATCTAGGTATAGGCCCTATTCCACAAAAAAAATGTTTTCCTGACTCGTCAGCATATTTATCTTCTCTCTACAAAAAAAAGAAAAAAATGTCCTTGGGGAAAAAAATGATTAAAGCACCGTCAAATTGCAAGCAGGTCATGAGACACATTTTATGGTTTAATTGTAATCTTTACCTCGATGAACCTCTACTGCCATTTTTTTTGCAGAATAGAATTTTTACTATTAGTGTTTTTCAAGCATGCTGACCAAATATGTACTCGTAGCTGTAGTTGAAATGATGAGAGTTCTCATATTTCTAATTCTCATTAACTCTGGCGAGAGTAGCCTATATTGTGGATGACAAGAGGTTTTGTAGATTAGTCATGTCTCTGCAGATTGTAAATGGTTCACCTTTGGAACATCGTGGCACAATAACACACACGCGCACACCCACACGCACGCAGACACACTGCATGCATTGAGTTCTTCTAGTGTTATTTTATTGTTTTGGACTTCTGAACCCTGGGCTGTATGCAATAAAATGTTCTAGAGTTTACCAGATCTGTAATTCAGTTTGACAGAGAGGAAAGCCATATGACAAGACAAAAGTAAGAAGGAAGCTTTATGGTAAGTAAACAGAATCATAGTGTTGCATTAGTTAAAAGATATAGAAAAAAATACATCCGAATCTGTTGCAGAAAATGTTGCGTTTCTGTCGCATGAAAGATCATATACACAGAAGAGAAGTATTGTGCATTGTCTGCTTGGTGTTTCTATGCTTTCAATATGAAAGGTTTTCTTTCTTTCTATCTTTCTCTCTTGTTTTTAAAGGCATTACTCATACCGATTTAGCTGACTTGTCGTTTTGAAACACCGTTTTTGGACAGCCTCATTTGTGATGGTATGTGGATAATCCCTAGAGCCCAACTGAATATGTGATTACTGTCTGTCCTGACTTTGCAGCCTTAAAGTTTTTCTCATGGAAAGGGCTTTAACCTCATCTCGGCAAATGGAGCTTAACTTTGCTTTCCCAGGGTTTTGTAATACAAACAATTACAGTAGGCTATATAAAATAACCAACACAAGTGTCATTATTGTTGGATTCCTCAAAGATGTTAATTGCCTCAACTCAACTACCCAAGTGAGATCCCATAGCAAATAGACAATGGGGTGACCACTCTCCTGGTCTGCTTTCTACCACAAAGTGGGGGCTACATGCAACACATAGCTGTGTGTGATTCACTTATACTAAGTAACTATAGTCTTTTAATGATTGCTTACTACTAAAATAAAATGTAGATTAGCATGTTATTATCGGTAGACTACATGAGGTGATTCCATTTTGGAGGCCTCAAATGTTCAAGATGGCAGTAAGTAGCCTACTAAGCAGAGCTTTGAGGGTTTCAAGGTTACCTCTGGCAATCAGGAGTGCATGTATAGACTTTGTTGCCTGAAGCAACGAGTGGAAGCAAATATGGTGTTTCTCTCTGTAGGAGAACCTTGCTTTAATTCACAAATGTTAGGTAACCTAGGCTAGCAATTGCAAGTCCTCCGTTTAATGTCAGTTACATAGAAGAATTTGACAAAATACTCCTGACTTGACTCTAAGTATTTTAAAGGCAGACATGACACAGAGATATAGGCTACAATTCTGAGACCCGCATGGTTGATCACCTTGTATGAAATTACCACGTGCAGGGCTTGGTCAAATTAGAGGTGGGTAAACTATGAATTTTTTGATCAGACAGACCGTGACGCGACACAGCAAAAAGCAACGCAAGGTGTCGCGAATCTGTATGGCTGTCCTGGCCATATTCCATATCAGTTAAAGTCATATTAAATCAATGACAGTCAACAAATGTGTTTTGTAGTTTGTAGTTTATTACATTTCAAACTTCAACAGTAAAGAAAAGTATGTATAGAGTAAGAACTATCTACAGTAGATATGGTGTGTGTGTGTGTGTGTGTGTGTGTGTGTGTGTGTGTGTGTGTGTGTGTGTGTGTGTGTGTGTGTGTGTGTGTGTCTCTGTTTCTTCTCTTACTCCTCTCGCACTACCTGTTTCTTCACCTCCTATTTCATCTTTCTCTGTTTCCTCATTCTCTGTTGATCCTCTTTCATGTCCTCCTCTTTCCTCTTCTATCTCTATCTGATCTCCTTACCTGGTGTTTCTCCTCTCCCTGTGATCTCTGCCTCATTGCCTGTACCATCACTGCCTGACAAAAGTAGAATTTAAGAGTTGTGGGGCTGAGAACACCAGTTAAGCAGCCTGCCAATTACACTGACAACATAAGTTAAAGGATCACTCATGTAGGCTATAACTACCTATGTCAGCATAAATAGCCTATAGGCCTACAGCATGTTTTTTGTTATATTGTTTTATATTTAGAAAACATAAGATTGCTATTTTTGTTTTACAGGTGCCAATTCAATGGCTGTTTAAAAAATCAAATTATATATAAGCCTAGCCATCATATAAATCGTATTTTTGCGGTAGGCCTATTTAGAATGACAATTGACCTTTTATTTCATTTGCTATTCTCATTTCACGGTCTCGTGCTGTAAAATTATTGTTGGCATTGCTAGCTTTCATGATGTAGAATGACTAGCGATGGGTGACGAGTGCAATACAAGGATAACATGACTACGCATTAGCTAATCCGAAAGCTCGTTCTGTCAGTAGGCTCGGTCGCAACCACCCAGTAAAAGATTTGATCAAAACGTGATTTGCTTGGTCTTAAAAAGGAGGGGATAACTGCGTCGCAACCAAGCTGGACACATCAGGACGACGAGATTTCAACAGCGGCAAAGAAGGTGGATCTATAGGTCTGTGGGTGGATCTACCTTTTTTGACAGCGGGTGTACCAGGGCGCCCTCTCGTGGAATTAAATCATCATGACTCTAATGCCATGACGCGCTTACCAACGTCGGCACATGCTTGTAAAATCCGAGACTCTCTCTGCCTCTCGAAGAGAAATCGGATGGTCTTGAGGTAGAGATACAGGTTACCACTCGGTGAATCATGGTACAACTCTTAGTTAAATTTGTGATGATTTGGCTTCACTTCCATGTAATAATTCAGTTAATTAGTGCTCACTTTAGGCTATTCATTTTGTGTTTTGGGACCAAAGTCGTCATTCAGATAGGACCGTTTTAAAATTACTTAACAGCGCCAACCCATCCTGCGAGGATTGAACCCATGTGTTCAATATGTAGCTTTACCATGGCGCGCCAACCACAAATGCCACTCTGTTCTGTGCACTTTCATACATAAAGGACAAGATAATTCACTCGCAACGAGTCTGTTTCCACATTAACCATCAGCAACTAAAGACTTCCTGTGTTTCGGTGCAGTTTCGAACCGGGGACCTCATGAATGGAAGTCAGGCGCGCAACCACTACTCTAACCGTCGAGCAGGCGGCCCGCGGAATAGTACTGCTTTTGTAACCTACGGCATACACTCCTAACGTGGCGAAGATGGAGCATCTGACAACAGGGTGGTTTGTTTCTTTTTTTTTACTGTTGTGTGCGACCATACATATGGATGATACCACTCTGAGTATGCTGCATTTGAGTATGAAATGCATTTTAGCATGTAGAAAATGAAGCATGTTCAACTACACACATATGAATCACATGAGCTATGAACACCAATCACGGCAGATTCCTCACATCAAGGAGGAGGTCTTCTGCCCAGCGCAGTAGGTTTTTGTTACTGCGTGGCTGCTTGACAAAACTTTTGTTCCCACGATGGTTCAACGTCATGTGTCACGACTGCCAAGCAGAGTCCACTCCCTTCAACTGCGTCGTGAACGGCAATTCTAACCAGGATGCTTCACGCGGACACAGTGAGCATGCTCGCTGCCTAGCAAATTTTCAACCTCGTCAAAAAAACGCCATCATGAACGCCCTTAAAGGGGTATGCCACTATTTTGGGGCTTAATACAGTTAAAATCGTTGGGCAGGGTTTATAAAGGTGGTGAAGTGTCTTATTTTTCATGTTAAGCGTTGTCTTGCTTTAAGATAAGTTAAAAGAGGGAATATGTCGCTAAGCTAGTGAAAGTCAATGTATCCATGTAACATGCTACAAGGCTACACGGATACATTGACTTTCACTAGCTTAGCGACATATTCCCTCTTTTAACTTGTCTTAAAGCAAGACAACGCTTAACATGAAAAATAAGACACTTTACCACCTTTATAAACCCCAGCCAACGATTTTAACTGTAATAAGCCCCAAAATAGTGGCATACCCCTTTAAGTATGTTCAACAATATTTTTTAAATGACACCAAATTTATTTTGGATTATTCCAACGGCAGATCACAAGGCGCAGGGAACTTTGACGTGCGTAATTGCCATTAAGAGCTGCGTAAACGCTATTTAGAGGTGGGTAAACGCTATTTATAGGTGGGTAAACGCTATTTCCTAAATTCCAGAGGTGTGTAAACTGCGTTTACGTGCGTTTACCCTCCACTACAGCCCTGACCACGTGGTAGAGAAGTGTAGATATTCAGTAACTAAAAGGGGGAGAGAGCGATATAGCCTAATTTATCGGTTACTTACACAACAGTGAGGAAGACATCACGGTAACATAATTTCTGCGGAGAGAAAATGTAGTTGCTGTAACTGTGATCATGTATTATATAGGCACCTTGTTCTCTCTACACAGATGTGATATCATGCTGGATTCTGATTTCATATCCATGGATATCATATCCTCACATGTAATCACTGAGGTGCATCAGTATGAGTGACCATGGAGACAGCAGCAGAGGCCCAGTGGAGGAACCACATGGGGGCCATGGGGATAAGCGCAGTGACGCTGCAGTCAAAAGAAGAATGAATAAGAATGTGGCTGCAGAAAGGTTAGTTGAAAGAGATTACAGTAGGTAATTCAGTCATGGAGCAAATGTTATTAGTTGCCACTGCACTCATTCTTGAAACATGATTAATTTTGACATGGACAGTACACTTTTTGTCTTGTTTTCCTGGTCAATGGAAAGTTTTAACTGTATAATCATGTTCATATGTAGTAAATAAGAGATGCAGGTATTGCAGAGGAGAATATACAGTATTGCTATATTTTTTTTTCTCATTGCAAGATAACTCTTGTCTATAGTGTCCCCATGAAAAACTCCAGAGGTGTGCTTTGCAAAGTCTGCCCAGAGAGGGCTTTGAAGTCCTGTGTCACCTGCATGGCCTCCTTCTGTAAAGAACATGTGAAGATGCACTACATACTTCCAGCACTGCAGAAGCATGAGCTAGTGGAGGCCACTGAAAACCTGAAGCAGAAGGTGTGTCAGCAGCACCACCTACCATTTGAGCTGTTTTGCAAGACGGACCAGAGGTAAGTTGGAAGAATACATGAATATGTATTGTTAGAGTTTAATTGTTTTTACAGTATATAGGCTACCTTTTGTATGCCTGAAACTGTCATCCAAATGTTGGTATTGAATTAACTAAAGACAAAATGAAGCGGGCATCTCAAATGCATAAAACCTGAACAGTGGGGAAAGATACGCAGTAGGAAACACACAAGTTGAGTAATGTCACCCACTTCACTTACCAATCGCAACATTGAAACCTGCTCATTTGATCATGGTCAAACGTTGAACCTCGACCACATTGATAAAAACCCTCTGAGGCCCCCTCAATCGAGCATTCAATTAAATCTCGTTTTTACAGTAATATCACGATTAAGTAATTAATTTGATCCATTTGATTGCTAAAACCAGGCTGTTTCCAACAGAAGTCATGATGACAGGTCATCGGGTTTTAGTGAAATGTCCAAGCGACACTCTCCTCAGATGGAAGGGGAGCTTCAAAGCACAAGGTAGGCTATACATACATATGGATGGGGGACTGTGAAGATAAACATTCATCCAGGTCATGTTTAGCCTGGTTTTAATTGGAGTAGTTGAGTTTTTCTCCCCAAAACATTTTAGTACTGCAGAAGTGTAAGCGTATAGAAAGCAAGCTAGACTATGAATGCTGTTCATTTCTTGAGTAAAATAATTGTCATGATTAGGGCCGCTGACAGCTTTGGCTGGGCCCAGGACAAAGTCACCTGAAAGTTGCAATGGGCAACATAGTTGCAATACCTACTCTGGCTGCTTCCCATACAGCAGTTATGAAGAGAGGTCTTCTCCAGTGCCCAGTGTGATGTCAATGAAAAGTGATTGGTCCAGACGACTCCCTCCTCTGTTTGCAGGGGAGCATCAAAGCACAAGGTACATATTAGTGAACCATTTATTGGAATGTATCTGAAATGTAATATCCGTCCATACTACTGCATTTTGATATAACATGGACGAAAAGGTGAGAATATACAGTGTGTAAATTAAACAAGTACACATAGTGTTGTATACATACATGTTGCAAAGCAAATGACTTCTGTGTGAAGTGAAAAGTTCAGAGAGAATTTAGATGTACTAAGTAAGAATATCAAAGAACAAGTTACTTGTTGATGAAGTTGAAATATGAATTTGCTTATTTTACTATACCTATGTTAAGCCACATCTTTGTATAATTGGATGAGTCATATCATTTCAAAAGCACAGAAAGATCATAATTGTTTTGAAGCCAGGAAATGAATGCTCACTTGTCCATAGTGTCTCCATGGAAGAATCCAAGGGTGTGTCTTGCTCAACATGCCCACAGAAGGCATTCAAGTCCTGCATCACCTGTCTGGCCTCGTTCTGTAAAGAACATATGAAACTGCACTTCTCAACTCCAGCGCTGCAGAGACATCGGGTGGTGGAGCCCATGGAAGACTTAGGCCAGATGCTGTGTCAGGAGCACAACAGACAGTTTGAGTTGTTTTGCAAGACTGACCAGACTCTAGTGTGTTCGATATGTGTTGCAAAACAACACTCTGGACATGACATAACAGACCTGGAGGAGCCTCTGAGATCCCCTTTTCAAACGTGCGTACAGCATATATTATCATTAGCAGCTAATGTGAACATCATTCCGTGAATCCAGTTTTACTTCAGATACTTCGGATAACTCCAGACAATTTCAACATGCAGTTGCAATGCTCACACTACCCTGGACTTGTCAGTACCTGATATTGCTTTTCCTTTTCTTCAGCCTTTTCCGAGATCCTGGTCAGTGTAATGTGTGCAGGTGTTTGTTTATATATATTTTTTTTAAATATTGATTTATTCCCAAGAACATCCAAAAGGTTATGTAACATCAGCAAACAGCGATAGCTTTTGGGAAAATATTTGGAGTAGGCCTAAGATTTTTTTTAAATGTAAATGATATGTAAATGTTTAAATCTGCTCCCATTAGAATAGCTCATATCTCGGAAAGGGCTGAGCCGAAAAATGCGGCATCAATGGATACTGACAAGTGAAGGGTAGTGTGAGCATTACAACTGCAGGTTGAAATTGGCTGGAGTTATCCTTTAAATTGGGTCGATCTCCGACAGGAATACAATAGTTTAAAACACTTACATTTGCCAGAGAAAACTGGCACAATTTATGTACAGTATTCCCAGGCCTTTCAAATAATTGATTACATGAGATTAATGTGTGACGTGATTAAAGGTATATATTGCCACAAGAGCTAGTAACGTGTGAGATCAAACATGCAGTTCCTGTTAATGTGAAATAGCATGAAAAGCTGAGTTTAACCATGTTTTTACAATCCAGTTTTGTTCATCTTTTTAGACGTTCTTTCCCAAGAGATCAACTGACTGTACAACGTCATCTGATTAAAAAGGGTCCACCTGATAGTTACCGGCTTCCAACAGAGAAGACCAACATTGGTGGAGACGAAGATGTCAGAAGATTGACATTTGGCAAAAGAAATTTGAGTAAACCTCTGCACACCATTCTTCTAGTTGGCGTAACAGGCATAGGGAAAACAACATTAATCAATGCTATGGTCAACTATATGTTTGGGGTCAAGTCTAGGGATGAAGTCTGGTTTCAGATCACAGAGGAAGAGAAAAGGAAGTCTCAGGTAGAATCCCAAACAACAAAGATCACTGTTTATGATGTATTTGTGGAAACAAGTTCTCTATCTCTCAGAATAATTGACAGACCAGGTTATGGATCTGCTGATGCGGCTGACCGCAATGTTGCAGAAAAATTGCTAGTTTTGTTCAGATCTGAAGACGGAGTTCATGAAATCAATGCTGTAGGTCTGGTAGTTAAGTCAGATCAAAATCACCTCACAGATTTTCAGCATTACACTTTTGATGCCATTCTCTCCCTGTTTGGGAAAGATCTAGAGAAGAACATAGTGGTGTTCGTCACTCATTCAGATGGAATGTCTGCCGGCAATGCCATTGCTGCCATCAAAGAATTAAAGGTTTCTGGACACGGCCATTTGAAACCACATCATTTCCTTTTCAACAACATACAGTCAAAGAGCTATGAGAAGGAAAATAGAGTTCCTTACCAGAGGGCATGGGATTTAGGATATAGGAGCATGGAAAAGCTTTTGGCATTCTTGCATGATAGTAGTGAAAAACCGTTAAAGATGACCGAAGATGTACTTGACGAGCGCCAAAAACTAGAAGCCCGTGTCCACAATCTACAAGATGGCATTAAGATGAAAGATCTGAAAGAAGATGAACTTCAGAAAACTCTAACCGTCCTGGAGGAAAATAAAAATTAAGTTGGAAAATAGTAAAGATGTCACTTATGAGGTTAATCAACCTTGCAAAGAGAAGATCCCAATCCCATCATCCTGGTGGTGGTTAACAAAAGAAGCAACATGCTGCACCACCTGTGAGGAGAACTGCCATTATCCAGGGTGCTGGTGGGTGAAAGACCTCTCTTGGTGCAGCGTCATGAAAGATGGCAGGTGCACTGTGTGCACAAGGAGGTGCTCTGTGTCTACACATGTGAAGGAGAAGTTTATCTACAGGCCTAGCACCAGAAAGGTTGAGAAGAATACTGCCGATTTGAGAAAACAGTATGGAGAACAGGTGGATATGGTCAAAGCCCTGAAAAAAGAAATAAAGGAATCAGAAAATAATCAGAAGGATTTATTAGAAGAAGCATACAGTTGTATTGTGAAGCTGGAAGAGATTGCGCTAAATACAGATTCAATGTCCACCCTTTACCATCTTGAGTTTCTAATTAAACAGCTTAAAGAGATGGGAGATGAGGACAAAGCTAAGAAACTGCAGGAAGTAGAAAAAAGAAATAAGAATGTACTTCGAAGCCCACTGGTTCGCATGCATTCAGCACGACTCAAAAACACGTCACCTAAATAACACGATAAGATGACATTGTATAATGCCCATCAAATATAAAATATAAATTATCATTGTAAATCTTAGAATCTCTACTCTCAGAATCTCTGATCAACTCAATATGCCTACTTGCGGCCTGGCTGGTCACATTTCTGGAAGATGAAGAAGTATTTGTAATTTCAGATATAATCATTCCTGCCTCTTGTGTATTCTTTCTTGCTTAGCTTATTGTTTCCATCTTAGGGGTGAAGGAAGTGTCTCACACATAAGTTTGATGCCTGCCTGATACGACAATCCTTGGATGATTTGTCATATGTGAAACATTTTGTAAATTGTCTTTTTTACATTAAAATTGTGCATTTGTAGGCCTTTTGCTTACTCAAGATCAACCCATCTTTCTCATCATCTATTATAACGGCATTTAAGACTTAGGAGAATGTCAATATTAATTCTGTCCACCGGATGTTATTCTTTTTTAGAATAATTTTGTCTCATTTTTGTACATTTACAGTATATTGTTATAATTCACTTCAAAGTGTCACGATGGCACAAGCTGTTGGTTAATTACCACATAGGCTACAGGCTACCTTTTATATTCATCACTTTGAGTGCTATGCATTGTACTGTAACTTACATGCCGAATGTATTTGTTCTTCTGTTACGTAATGTGTGAAGTGTTGCAATGATTAAAATGTGTTTGACAGGAACTGGCATTTGTATTAAGTTGTTGATTGTTTCCTGAGGTTTGAATGGTTACCATTGTCTGACCTCATGTCTTAGCCCAGGTCCATATTCCTCAACACATCCAGTCTATGCTGCTTGCTCAGCAACTCTCACCATGCCCAGGGCACCCCCATCACTTTGCTCTCCACCCCCTCCACAATAATAACAGGTTGGTCACACCTCCTGCTGTTAGAGTTTACCTCTTAGGATGGTGGTCCAGGTGTGGGAGAGCATGTATGCCCCCTCACACAACATACAAACACCAGTAAAACCACACGCCAAACTATGACAGCTGTTAGTACACCCCAAGGACAAAATAGATAAACAAAACAAATGCAACTTCATATACGAGATTCCGTGCCGGTCATGCAGTAAAACATACATTGGGGAGACAGGAAGGACTTTCAACACAAGAAAAAAGAGCATAAAAAAGAATTTGAAAGGGAAACAGAACAAAGACATACATATACAAGAACAATACAGTAGAAAGCCACACAGGAGAACCTCAAATCAGCAAAAACAGGCCACTGTAGAAGGGAAAATCACATCATGGACTGGGACAAGGCAAAGGTCATATAGCAAGAGAAGAACAGATACCACAGCTGGATTAACGAGTCTAGATCAGAAAGCGTAGCCCAAAAAACATGAGCAAGGATGCTTTGCTTGCATTAAAACATCTTTAGCCAAACTTTAATAACTGATTGTCGTGCAATATAGGCCTGTCGACATGATGGCAAGAATGACTCTCTTCAACACCATAACCTTGTTGAACGCCTGTAACATGCACAACTTATTCAGTACAAATTATTGTATTTCACTGACCTTTTAAATTCAATGAATTTCAACAATTATAAATGCATATAACTGGGTGTACATGATGTTGTGCTTACTCAGCAACATCCATTCATTTTTACATTGTTTGCATATCGGGGTGTCAGAAAGCATGTGACAGAGTGCAGGTGACGCAGAGACGTGCAACAGGTGAGACACACATTTTTACTTCCCACAAAAGACATTCAACATTCATGAGCATCCAACAGTTGTTGAGATTGCGGTTTCCTTTGAGTTCTTGGTAGAGTGACCCTTCCTTTGGTTTGCTTATCATCTTACTATCTATTCCGACAGCCACATGAGTGAACAAAAATAGACAGGTATGAATACTGGCATCCCATTCAAATGGCACTAAAAACCAAGTAGCCTATTCCCTTTTTGGTACATGAAAGCAACATGCAAACCATGCAAACAAAGCACCAAAGTAAAATGCCTCTCTGACAGTCCACTGTCAGAACACTAAACTAGGATTGCTTAGCCTTTTCTTTTAGTTCAGTGGTCTGGAAACCTGACACCAGGGGCCCTCTCGTGGACATACAGTAAACTGGACGAGATGACAAATCTTGCCACCCTTAATCTCCTATGCTCTCTATTGCTATTATGTTTGGAAGTTTTAATGTCCGTAGTGCAGAAGTACCAGACCATCTGAGTCAAAGAAAGGATCCATGCACAGACAGGCGCAATAGGCTACATGAAGAAGTTTATTTTCTGTTAGATTAATCATTGGTCTTGTACATCAATGATTAATTTAATATAACAATGTTCTTTTGCATACATCAGTGGTGTAAGCACAAATAGGCCTACCACGGGAGTCATTTTAGATGTGGATTGTGCGGACATTTCTATACCACTTTGTCCCCACCACTTTTTCACAAATATAATGCAAAAATAGCATACCTGGACAATTTGCCATTGTAATGTCCCTTCAACTTTCCAAGCCAGACCTACACCTTTTGAGGCCTACCATGGCTGAAACATGAACGCCATAAGACTCTGTGATGCCTTGTAACGAGGCGCCCTCTAGAGGCTAGTGTTGTAGCATACACACCATCCAACCCTTGAAACTAAAACATGAGGACTAACATGAGAACTGTGAAGAACAACTACATTTTAAAGATAACACAAAGCTACACATAACGGATCACAAAGACAACACAAACTGTTTTTGAGGTGCGTGTTATTATTATTATTATTATTATTATTATTATTATTATTATTATTATTATTATTATTTTAGAAATGTAAGATTTCATCCATGAAAATTGGACATACAATTGCTATGAACACCTGGTATAAACTTTTTTTCAAATATATAAAGTAGATCTAAAATATATGAGTAGGCATTTTGAATTATAGTCAAACTGATGAATGAATCATTTTGAGATTACGGTCAAGGGGCAGGGCAGGCGGAAGTGAGGTCATTGACGGATAAGGAAGTTATGCTGGAATTTGAGTGAGCGCATTTGTCTACTGTGAGCGCTGCTGAGGCTGCAGGCAACAAGATTCTAACACGAAGGTATGTGTAATGTTTTTAGTTTGTTTTGCTTAAACCAGCGTTACCCTAAGTGGTTGTGGACATAAACGATACGACCATGTAGATCCTTGATGTTAGTACATTCAAGTAAGGATGTAATATGACAGGACGCAGAATGAGATTCTGTAGCTTGTAGCTGTAGCCACCTGGTAAAGCTAGATACTTGGATGATTGTGTTATATACTGCATTGCCCTACTGCGCTTTGGTTAGCTACCTAAGTTGCTAACAAAGTAAACAAACTTACCAATGCTATCTTCTCTCAAATGTGTATGAAATGTGTCTTGGATATATGCAATTCATCGTAGCATAATCAGGTTGTCTTGTTCAGTTCTGGATGCCCCAGTAATTTGGCGCGCAGTTTTCATCCGATCCCCGTGCCCGCTAGTTTTTAAAAATAGGACCTAATGGGTGTGTGTGAACATGTTAGACATTGTGCCACATTGAATTACTACCCGCGTTTCCAACCATTTGCCACATTTCATGCATGAACTACTTTGGGAACACGACGTCTGTCCTTCTGTCTTGTCTCCCTAATTCCAAAGTTAGGAAAATGTTTCTGCTTCAGGTTTTGAGTTGCCAACGGGTCACTAGTTGGCTTTGAAATATTGAACTTGAATTTCTATCCATACAGTGTGGACATGCTCCAGAAGCAATCTTTAAACTTGATGGCAATCCTGCTAGGTCCATGCATTCTATTTCCGTACTAGACCTATTAACTTTCAGTTTCATTATGTCAATTTGATTCAGCGTTTGCTGCAAGCGGCAGTCCGTGGGACGAAATATAGTGCTCTATACGAATCATTTGTGCCTTGGTCTTACAGACGGTCATTACATAACCAGGACCAAGATGTCGTCCACCTCACAAAAACATAAAGACTTCGTAGCCGAGCCCATGGGGGAGAAGCCGGTGACGAACCTCGCAGGCATCGGAGAGGTACTGGGAAGCCGCCTGGAGGAGAAAGGTTTCGACAAGGTAAGATGCCCACATTCAGGTTTTATCTTGTTGGAAAGTTATTAATTTGGCAACTTAATGAAACGCACGTGGGCCCACGCTCGGTCAACATTGAAAACTTTTTTAACCTCCAAAGTACTCAACACGCACGCTCGCGCAAGTTGTTGTAGGAGTCAATATCAATCAATCAACCAATCAGTCAATCAAAAATATTCATATAGCACATTATCATACCTAAATGTCATTCAATGTGCTGAAGAGTAGTGGAAAGAGAAGTGTGTGTGTGTGTGTGTGCGCGCGCGTTGAAATCAAATTGGGGTTCCTAAGACCTAAGAAGACATAGGGTGATACTGCTTAATCTTATTTACAATATATTTAGGACCTAAGCCATTCAGTGACTTATAAACTATCAGAAGAGTTTTTAATCTCTATTCTAA
This sequence comes from Engraulis encrasicolus, assembly GCF_034702125.1. Classification (NCBI taxonomy): domain Eukaryota; kingdom Metazoa; phylum Chordata; class Actinopteri; order Clupeiformes; family Engraulidae; genus Engraulis; species Engraulis encrasicolus. The sequence goes on along the minus strand of NC_085863.1, from coordinate 8,901,781 downwards.
ATCTCACAGGAAGCCAGTGAAATAGTACTGACTGGAGTGATATGGTCCCTCTTCTTTGTTTTAGTCAGAATATCTGATACAGCATTTTGGATTATAAACCTTGTTTAAGTCGGTCAACTGCTTGATGAAGGTGAATAGTTGCATCATGATTTTGTTAATATGACTTATCTGTCTGTAGTGGATCTGTCCAGTAAAAATGTTTTACTGGGCTGCTCTGCTTTCCTGTCTGAATTTTTCATTTTTATTTACCGGTACTCATTTCTGCCCGTTCAAAACCAATGGTGACGTGGTGATAGTTGGATTTTGAAAATGAATTTGAATGTGAATGAATTTGAATGAAAACTCCCATTGTCATTGTGACAGTGAAAGCCCACTTGGGAAACTCCCATTTTCATTGTGACACAGCACACAGTGCTCAATGCACTTAACAAAATTGCATTTATGACACTTCCGTGGAGGGGAGCAACCCCTAATGGCACAGTGCAGCGGGACAGTACCATGCTCAGGGTACCTCAGTCATGCAGGAGGATGGGGAGAGCACTGGTTAAATACTGCCCCCACCAACTTGCAGGCTGGGTGTTGAACTGACAACCTTTGGGCTACAAGTCTGACGCCCTAACCGTTACCCATGACTGCCCATATTATATAGATTATATGAACAAAATGGAAACAACATGGTGCAAGTGATCCCACAGATACAACTTTGCATGTAATCTTCCTCTTTATTCCATGTGTTTATTTTCAGGCATACGTGGTCCTGGGCCAGTTCCTGGTCTTGAAGAAGGACGAAGAGCTCTTCCGTGATTGGTTAAAAGACACATGCGGGGCCAACGCCAAACAGCAAGGTGACTGCTATGGCTGCCTTCGGGAGTGGTGTGACGCCTTCCTGTAGATGACAAGCAGACTGTTGGGTTTTTTGATTGTTTTTGTTTTTCCTTTTTATATATATAAATATAATTCACACATGGTTTACCTCTAATGGACACAGACCTCCTGTGTTGACTGCTTGCGAGTGACTTTGGATTGGTAGTTAATTAGCCTCACTGAGCAAAGACTTAAGATCGTTTAGTGTATCGTAACCAATGATCTGCAACAGCAGTCCACCTTCATGTCTAATTTAGCTCTAATATGTATGCAGAGCATCTGCGTAGCACCTGATGCTGTTATTGGGGTGTTTTATTTGTTTGTTTGTTTTTTTTTCCGGAAATGATTTGTTTGAGTTTCAGCGACCATGGCGTTAATATAGATTGGGTGCATTCACCAGGGCTTCGTCTGTGCTTCTCTACTGATTGTCATCAACTGCTTGGTCCATCACGTTTTTTTTTTTTGTCCAGTACTTTGTCAAATGGCTTCCCTCAGCCACAATGGCCTATTAGCAAGGCTGTCTTTTAGTGAATGGTTTTAATATCTGCAGCTCTGTAATACCCCAGTCTATAATGTAAAATGCAAGGGATGTGTCACACGTGGTGTTTAAATGTTTCAAGAAGCTGAATGTGGTGGCACTCACCCCTGTTTAAACTGTAAGATGCCTTAAAGTACCCTGGAAACATACTGTTGTTTAACTATCATGCCAGCTAGCCAACGTGGATTGGAGTTTTTTTAAGAGATGTTGAAGGATGTTTTTGTTTTTACTTGAAGTTGTTCAAATCCCACTTTTAAATCGGGTGTGTGGAGCCATCTGTTCTTCCCTGGATTCAAATGTCACTGGCTGGCCCTTGCTTCTCTTCTTCTCAACTGCTAACAGTGAGTTAACAGAGCTGAGTAGTGCAGCGGCACTGCAGTAGAAAGTTGTGCTGTTACTACCAGCGTAAAACGTAAACGTAAAACACGCAGGTGATCACTCACGTGCACACACATACTGCTGCCTGTCAATGTTGGCCAAACTGTGAAGATCAACAATATCCATTTTAAGACTTTGTATCACTTGATTTAATTTTGCTTTCTCACGAAAAGTCATAAGCCTACATAATTTTGGCATGTATTGTATGTAAGGTTTGTGTATTTTTAAAAAATAAAGACATGTTAGGAAATAATAAACGGCAAACATCATTTTGTGTGTTGTCTTACTTTCTCCACAAAGTGCTTACTACAGACTTACTACTTGACCAGTTACTACCACTTATTTATTTCAGATGTATACACAGCCTTCTGGTTATGCGCTTAGGGAAGCTAAATATAATTAATCATTTTTTAACACTATACATTTGAAATTCTCCCAACAAGTTTTTCAATATTTACAGTGCATCAGGTTGATGTTTGCAAAACTAAACACCTGGCTCAATTACCTTCTGTTATTCTTTCCATCACTGGCCACGTTTTGCCTGGTTAACACCAGACCTAATCACAAGTGAGATTTCAGATCGAAATGATTGTGTAGAACTAAAGGCAGTAAGGGATTTCCCAGGGTAGACCACATTTACATGATGTTTTAAATTGCAAATTAGTACAGAATGAAAGTTCTGTTGAGTTTATATCGCAGTATCATTTTCTTCCTAATTGTGAAGTGTTTGTATATGTTTTCATAGCAGTTTTCATTAATTCATAGGACGTTTTTTTTTCAGAATGAATGAAATGTCTGAATTAAATTAAACCTGAATTAAATGCCTCATGTAAAAGAGGCCATTGTGGTTAACCAGTGGTTTCACTTCTTGGCCACCTCCTGGCTGAAGAGTTACTGAATGCCCAGATTGCCCAGAGCTGTTTCCACAAATACTTCAATACTGCTGTTATGTCTAGTTGTTCCAGATTGCATTTTGGTGAGGACACTGGTCTGTGGTCTCTCTGATTCTTGTCCATTCTGAATCCAGACATCGTAGTTTGTGTGTAGTAAAGTTGCATGCTTTATGTTAGGCATCATGGTCCAGGTTATCAGAAGGGACACTTGAGTTTGTGGTGAGGTGTTTTTTTTATTTGGATATAGTAAATGTCTCACATTTGTTACAGACAAAATCAAAATTGGGTCCATAAAAATATGGCAAATAATTGTTTGAACCGAGGTGTCCCTGAAATCCATAGATGATTGAACTGCTCTGTTGGTCAGAGATACAGATGTTGCCATATAAGGGGGTGGAACACATGAGTATGTGGCCAAGATTTTGAATACCTTTAACTGATTTAAAACAAAATAACAACAAAAACTTGTAGAGCTGTTTTCCCACCAGTTAGACACTAAATCATACAGCGTCATACAGCCATTCAAAATTTAATCCATTAAATTGCCAACGGCAAAATAAAAGATCCACACACTCTGTAAGGTATGCCTACCACACCCATCTCTCTGATGGTGAAGCAGACAGTTTACCTCTTGGGTTGAGTACATACAATAGACTGCATGTAAACAACAAAGCTGAGACCAAGTGCTGCGGTATACAGCCAGGACTGACTTGAGTTTTGGCTCTCATCCAGCGTTAAGGTCACAGATTCAGCGTTACTTAGTGGAATGTTCATACTCAAGAGCGGGGTTTGCATGCAACCACACATCCAAAAGACATCCGGAACTGCGGCGTAGACCACCAGTCCCAAAAGCAAGGGGCCAAATTTGGGCAGAAATAATAATCTCACATTTAGCAAACGTGTACACAGTTTCAGTGATGGAGAAACCTGTATTCAGAAGAGATATCATCCACTGCCAGATATTTCAAATGACCTTGTTTTTTACCTGTCTTAGCCCCTTAATGCACGCCGTACCTCCTGTGGCAAGCTGTAATAGACATAGAAAGTTAACTACTATAGTACTGTGCACGGGGCCTTTAGTAATACATTACGACTTGGTCATTGCCATTCTGGTAACAGCTAATTTATAATGCTGTGTCTTAAGGGGTTAATTAATGCAACCAAAGTTGTTTACTAAGATAAAGCAACATTGGTGCAACTGGCCAGGTAAAACGTTGAGGTTTTTTAGGAATATGTGGCACTAGATTTGTAGCTTCTGAATTCAGGCTGCCCTTCATTGTCTGTAGTGCAACACAGTCTTTCAAGGCCGCACCTCGTCATGATAACCAAATACTAATGTAATTACACACTCTCCCACCATGCTACTCTAAAACTAAAAAGGCAACATACTTACAGTATATGCAATGAGAATGGTTGAGCATATTGATTCACAGAAAAAAAAGAAAATAACTTACATTAGGCCAATGACCGGGCACAGTATTAGTAGTAAAAGTTTCACGTAATTACAGTTTACACGGCTACCTCACCATTTGATTATCCAAAAAATGAAGTGTGCTTGCTATTGTTGTGTGTGTGTGCTTGCGTGCGTGCGTGTGTGTGTGTTTTCATATGTACATTAGCCTGTTGGTCATGTACTGGAGTGTCTCTCTTAATTTGCTCTCACAATGATTTAATTTTAATATGTGTATTTTGTTCTTTTTGTATTTTGTTACTGATTTTTATAAAGGTCGAAGTATAACTCTAGTGATAAGAATTTGGTTCAGTAACTTGTGTGTGTGTGTGAGTGTGAGTGTGTGTGTGCACTGCAGGTTTAAAAATCTGCGACCTATAGAGTAGGCATAGTATTCCCCCCTCGTCGTCGTCTTTGCTCTCTTCTCCCTCGGTGCCCGCGTGTCCTCCTTGCATGCGGATCACAGGAGGGCACAGAAGAACTTCTTTTCCCTGAAGGGGTTCTCGGAGGTGGGCACGGGGGTGATGAGGGGATCCTCACACACGTGCGCGTCACAGTACGCCATTAGGTCCGCCGCCGCCTTAGAAACCTACAGGAGACACAGAGGTCAGTGAAACACTTTTATCATGTATTTTGTTCACTGTGGTATGATGCTGTTGCAGACATCAATCCCACTGCCTTGGATGTAACCAATGGTTCAAAGTACTAGACCAATATCCAGTAATAATAATAATAATGCATTTTATTGAAAAGCGCCTTTCAAAACACTCAAGGAAACTGTACTGAGAGAAACAAAAATAAAGCAAGACACATAAACAGAATTTTAAACAAACAAAAATATATATGAAAATATGAATATGAGATAAAATAAAACAAAACAAAAGTTAAAGAATAGGCTATCTGAAACAGAAACAGTAGTCCATTTCGGTTGGTCAGGCCTTCCCTCGGGTGAGCTGAGGTAAAAACTCAGCCTTAAGATGTGAACAATCGAAATACTGTGAGTGATAATAATGCCAATGTAATGGAGTGTACTACACTGAAATGTGTATTATACTACGTATAATGTATTAGTGTTTTTTATCTGCTAAAATGTTGGACTTAATTACTGGTTGGATTGTGGACAATAGGTAGACTAACTTCTAAACAGCTCCGGCATAAGTTAAGGATGAAATAAAATGAATTAATGAATAAAAAACACTCCCTGGCTGGACCCAGAAACCAGCAAAAGGGTGACAGTTATTGGATTGTAAGGCTCCAGGAACTCTTACAGTAGGCTACCGTTAATGTTTCAAACATGTCTATAGCATCAGTTATGTGCATCTTTTATGTGGCTGTTTTTAGAAGAGTTCAACATAACACATGGACTGAAAGGAAAGTGATAAAACATCTTACATTGGTTCTAAAAAAATATTTGCTTCAAGGAACAGCCAAGTGTTCCAGAGACTATTCAAGGCCAGAATATGAGGTAAATGGTCTGGATAATTTACCTCTCCAACCAAAACAAAGCTCCTTTTGACTATATTATCTGAATCTCTGCCTCTTTCCTATTTCTAGAAGAATAGAAGAATTATACTTAAAACTTGAGATTTCAAGTGTACAGTGTTTGGTTAATTATTGCTTGAAAAAAGACAGGCAGGAAAGCAGACAGACAGACCTTTTATATGTCTCCTAAGGGAAATTAAGGGAGGCCCAAGGAAGACTTGCTCTCCCGGGGGCATGTCACCGAACTCTTAATGATGTGGTACAGTAGCAATTAACAAAGACATGACAATAGGTTTTTAGGACATGTACCACATGGGTTATGGTTTTTAACCATATAGGCCTGCCATAACCATTAACCATGACCATTAATTAAATATAAAAAAGGATTAGCAATTTGATGACCGATCTACAGTAGTTTTAGTAGCTCAAATTGCTGAAAAGGCATCCAGCCTTGATTAGACAGTGACATCATTCACTTCTCTAAATGTTACCACATACAAGCTAAGACATACAAGCACACGGGTCAATGACGTTTTAGTACTAGTGCATAGCACCTGTCAAAGTGGTGCAACCACAGCTTATTTATTTTACCACACCCCTTTATTTATTTATTCATTTTTTCCGTTTGTTTTTAGTGGATTGTCTAAGAAGCACATCTTTACTGGACATTCACTACCAATTACTAATTCATCTATGGGTATTAGCTGTGGTTGTACCATGTCTGAGCCCCAAAAATGTCATTGACCTGTCCCACACACACAGTCAACCTTCTGCATTGCGCAACACAACTGACAGGCAACGTGTACTGTGGAAGAAGTAACACTCTTTTGAGACATGCGTGGAACTTACTCAAATGCTGATTATGATACACGTAGGATATTGATTATGGTGTTAGATCAGAAAATGGCGCCTTGGTTATTAAATTACCATTAGCATTTAGACACACTGTAGTTTGTAACACCATTTAAATGAATGAGGTTGCCAATCTGTTCTGTGACAGTCCTCAGCGCTTCCTTACACCCCACCCAACTCTACAAGTATGTGTCTATTGTCTACTCTATATTGCAATAGCTGCATGGACACAGAGATATTCAGACAGACGAAGGGGTTATATTGTCTGCTGGTGCTGGTGCAGACAATATAACGTGGTGCAACGTTTTGATCGTAGATCTTCTTCAGGCATCTTCATAGCCTGATTATCGTCGACTTTCAAAACTCTTCGAGACTTAAACACAAGCAGGTAATTGGAGTGCTTCTGGGTCTTCACCTTTTTTCCTTGGTGCTCATCAGTGTAGGGGCTCTCAAACTTGGTCCAGAAAGACAGATGCTGAGGCGCTCAAGGTTGCAATTTTTTACTGCATTTGGCTACAGCCAAGATAAGTGCCTCAGCATCTGTCTATATTGGACCAAGTTGCTGAGAGCCCCTAATTTCGACTGATGAGCACCAAGGAAAAAAGGTGAAGACCCAGAAGCACTATATAGCACAGAAGCACAAATAAAAAAGTAAAAAAAATTGCAACCTTGAGTGCCTCAGCATCTGTCTTTCTGGACCCTCTTTCGCTCTTGGTCTGACCAAGAGCACAACAATTAACATTTCCCAAACAGCGTTTCCCAAATGGCCTCCCTTGGTTTGCTAATGATTGTTTGCTTCCCAACAAAGTGGGAGGAGTTCCCGTATTAACGGGAACTCAGAAAGTACTTGCATTGACTCTTGACCTGACTGGTAGCAACGCTGAAGCTGTTGCGTCACTAGGAGGGCACGGCCTGGCTAGCATCTTCAGGCAATTTCGACTGACCACAGTGCATTTTACAACACTGCGTGTTACAAGTGTTGCAAGCAACGCAGGGCTTCCAGCTTCTGGATAAACAAGGCAACCAACATAACACCACTAGCCACCCCTGTAGAGTGTCAGAATCCCCGACGAGTGCACAAGATGCCCATGCTTTATAACCTCAGTGGGTGGACTGGCTAGTAGAGGGAGAGTTGTGAGACAGGAGCAAAGAGGAGATACAGGATAGAGTGAGACAGTTGCTTGCTAGTACGTAGTGCGGTTTAGTGTGTGTTCTGGGTGGTACACAATGAGCCAGGGAGTGATACATTACAGAGGGGTGAAACTGGCAGAGGGTGAGTGATCTGTGAGATAACTATTGGCTGTGGTCTAGGCAGGAGGGAAGGGCAGTGAGACAAAGACAGAGGTGCTATGGTGAAGGGGAGAATAGTCGCCCTGCTCGACTTTGAACCCAGGCCTACGTAGTGGACTCTTGCACTTATGGTGTCCCTCATGCAACTGCCATTCACTTTATATATGCTTTACCCATCTTTGAGGTTCTTCACAGCAGGGTCACCTATCCTGGAGGTCCCTCCTCGTATGGATTTACGCTTCACACAGTGGATGTACCTCAGATGGCCTCATGGCCCAGCCCTCCCATGTCTGACACCACATTTGTAGCGAAGGAGGGAAGAGATGGCCCGTCCGGCTTTGAACCCAGGGAGCAACTCTCCCATCACTCCGCTACAAGGTAAGACAGGCATCTGGCCATGTTTTTTTTGGATATTAATGGGCAATCTGGACACAGGAGAAGATGGAAGGCGGGATGAGAGGATCTAGAGGCAGACACGATGGGGTAATGAGAAGAGAGACACTGGATAGATTTGAACCACCTGGCAGACGAATTGGGACAGGTAAGAGAGAAGACAGGCTTGGACCTTCCTGGATAGATAGGAGAAATGAGGAGAGGGGACAATGGGAAGGAGAGAGAGAGAGAATGAAGAGAGGAAAGAGGGAAAAGAACAGATACGGGACAGGCGTGGTCCACTGGGCAGACATACTGTATTGGGACAGGTAAGAGAGAAGGGACATGAGACAGGCTTTGGTCCTTCCTGGTTAGATATGAAATAGATTAATGAGGACTTGGAAGGTGGGATGAGAGAATGTATGTAGAGACAGACACAATGGAGCAGAGAGATAGAGAGAAGAGACTTGGAGACCAGGCTTTTGGTCCATCAAGGCCCTCATCTCACCTTGATGCGGCAGAAACTGGCTTCAATTTTGAGCTGCTCCACCAGCTTCCTGGCCTGTCCGACACTCATGGTGCTGTTCACGGGGGTATCTCCTTTCATCCTGCCAACACACACACACACACACACACACACACACACACACACACACACACACACACACACACACACACACACACACACACACACACACACACACACACACACACACACAATGGCCAAATAAGAACATTGTTTTTTTGAGGTGTCTAGTGTATCTGTTGCAGTTAGACATACTCCATTTAACACTGTATATCGACTGATACATTTGCCATCAATTCAAACATGTGCATGTGGTTAAACCGAAGTGTATACGCATGGTGATTTGTGTTCACATTTCCATCTAAACCCTTCTATTACTCTCTCTTTCTCTGTCTCTGTCTCTCGCTCTCTCTGTCTCTCATAAACCTCACAAACAAAAGACTCAAGACAACACACACACACACACACACACACACACACACACACACACACACACACACACACACACACACACACACACACACACACACACACACACACACACACACACACACACACACACACACACACACACACACACACACCAACTGTTTCTTCCTTGCTCTCCAGGGACTCTCCTCCATCGGTGTCATTGCTGCTTCCTATTGAGTGCTGCTTGCCCTAGAAAGCCTAAACTTGATCTTAAGGATGTGACGAGGTTGTATATGGAGTAATATCGGGCCACACATAAATAACAATGTAGTAAAGCTATGCAGGGCACACAAATGAACTCTGGCATGGTTAACCTTAAGATAATGGCAAACCTGGACAATCAGTCCCTACGTAGACCAACAAGCTGTCCATATCCACCTAAGACTCAACATCACAAGTGTTTCACATCATTTTACTATACATTTTCCAAAATGACCTGTCATTGGCTAAAATTGAAATAATGCTGGGCACCATCTTAAATGAATTTATTCTTTACATTTTAGACTAATGACAACAATGAATTATCGCACACAACAATAGCAATGCTTTAGAGATACAGAAATACTGTAGAGCCAAGGCAGACCGACAGTGTACTTTGTCATATTACATTCTAGACACAATAATGAACAAATCTGAACAACACATGCACTGCAGCAATCTAGAGGTTCACAAGTCCGAGTGTGAGAAAATCTGAGAAAAATAATTCACATACAATTGTAACCCTCTTGGCATTCTGCTAAGACCGTTCCGCCTCTGTGTGTTTGACCGTGTGTACATCTGTGTGTGTGTCTATGTGTGCTTGTGGTTGATGTATGATAGCTACGGCGGTGTCTCTATATAAACCTACCACCACACCTTTAACCCGAGATATCACAAAATGTGTCAAGAATAAAATATTCAAATGATGAAGGGAATCATTTTTTGGGTGAGTGAGCGTGAGGGAATGAGGGCCAGAGAGGCAGGTATAGGGGAGGGAGGCAGAGACGGGCGGACCACAGGAGGTGTAAATTCCTCCCGGTCTGCAGTCTCAGGCCTCCTCTCCCTCTCCCTCTCTCTCTGTCTCCTCATTCTACCCCTCTTTCCCTTTGCATCCCCCCAGCTTCATCCCCCCTTTTTCTTACCCTTGTTGTATTCCTCTTCTGGTGTAATCTCTCCCTCCTCTTCTCTTGACGCCCCTCTCTCTCTCTCTCTCTCTGTCGTTTTCTGTCTGCTTGGTTTGTGTGTTTGTGATTTCAAGCCAGCCGGATGGACCCCACCCTCATGGACGATGTGGATGCTCCCTCGTTCCGTGCAGTCCGGTGCACCGCAATTCTGCTACACTGAGCAGCGAGTCTGTGGTTGTTACACGCAGCCCCCCCTCTGCAGCCGGTGGAACGTGCCAAGATGAGGGGGGTGGTGCCATTGGAATGAATGTGTCTGAGCTGGGCTGGGTCGTTCCATGTTGAGGGGCAATAGGGGGGAGTGCGAGGATGGTGTGTGGACCCCAGGAGAATGGGATCAATAACATGAGGCTGAGCAAATGATGCTAAAGTGAAAATGGCTGCCTGTGTGTGTGTGTGTATTGACGCTGTTAAAAGCCTCAGCTGTGAGTGCCGTGTGTGCTGGCTATGGTTTCAACCCTGCATTAGTCATTACCACCACCATCACCCATCCCCCCTCCCCTCTCCTCTCCCATCTCTTGTTACCATGGGAACTGCTGCAGTCTCAGCCTCTTTGTCTTTGCGAGCGCCGAGCCGAGCATCGTGGCACCATTTTGCTCTGATGGTCTCTCCCACCTTGGCGGAGATCTTATAAACCTCCCCTCTTGAAGTCGTGACATCATTCCTCTCCTCAGATGGGATGGTAACCCTCTCCTCTCCTCTCCTATCCTCTCCTCTCCTCTCCTCTCCTCTCCTCTCCTCTCCTATCCTCTCCTCTCCTCTCCACCTGAAGCCATCCTGTCTTCCACTCCTCATCATACACCCCCCCCCCTCCTCCTCCTCCTCCTCCTCCTCTTTCTCTTGGGCTCTCACTTGGGTTCCAGAGAAATTGATTTGGACAGATGATATCAGACTGGTGGGTAGGGGAATGGGAGAGCAGGACAGAGGCAAGGTCAGAGGAAAATGATCAGGAAAGAGATTTTTTTTTTACATTTAAAGACCTCAATATTTTAAATTAGTTCATTTGAGTGATTGTTGAGGAAAATCCAGAAATCATTTATATTGTGAAATCTACACCTGATTTAATATCAATTCATCTTCTCTTTAACTATGGCCATGTATTAATGTAGGCCACATGATTAAATATATGATGCCATGTATGATTGAAGATACCTTCAAGAAATACAAATACCAGTAAGTTTCATGTAGAACAGAATGTGTGATGATCAATAACATTATATTCTCTTATAATAATAATCATCATCATCATCATCATCATCATCATCATCATCATCATATTAATAATAATAATAATAATAATATAGAAATAATAATGTTATTTCTATTACTATTAGTCATTCATTCATCCATTCATTCATTCATTTTTTTTTATTTTCTTTTATGTATTTATATTGTAGTTCTTTTAATGATATTCCTGGTGTGACATGTCAAGACAGGCTGGTCACGCGTTGCTTCAGATACGGATTTCCCATTGTACCTTCTCAGTCGCCGTAGTTACTTGGGCTAGTTTTCAAAACAGAAAACACACGCGAACACTGGAACATACTGTACTGTCTTGGTAACTTGTTTTATCTAGTGTTAATAATTGTGGTATATGCACCTTTCAAATAGGGCAAGCTACGTGTTTGCAAGGTTTGTTAAAGAGACAACAGACACGAGTAGGATGGTAAGTGTGGGGAAAGTTCCTTCTGTTAGAGTGAATTTAGCTATTAAGCCGCGTCTGGTCCTGACTAGCTATCGGCTAGCAAATCAGACCTTTCTAGCGGTAGTTTTTACATTCTTACCAAGTTGATGGAAATTAATTTAGCAATGCACTATATGGTGCATGCATTGTTCTTCCCCTTGTGCTGTCACATGCTGGTCATCACGCTATGGCGTATTTTCCCCATACGACGTATTATTTTGGATGGTTTTCAGCTGTGAAATTTTCGTGGATGATGTATTCCTACCCATGAAGTTTGTATCTGAGAAACGTAAATGCTCCTATTATTATGACTGCACAGCTCTGTCTCATAATATGTCTGCGACACTGTCACAGGTTTTCGTTCATCTTCTTCCATCTCGGTGTCAAATTGCGATTTTCTCCCTCTGGCTCGTGCACATCTTGTGACATGCCAGACGCTCAGTGGAATTTTGGCTAGAATATCATGCCCAAAGCGTAGCATCGCTTTCCTTCAGAAATATGGATGAAGCAACCATTAGATTTTATCTAAGGACTTCTTATGGATTGAAGAAATTGCCGTACACACGGTGACACTAGTGTGCCAAGTGTGATGACACTAATGCCATGTAATGAAGAACTAACTATCTTGTACTTGATGTCTTCTGCTCAGTGACAGTATAGCACTGTTTAGCCTACTCTAGACAATTTCTCAATTTTACACCTTTCAAAACGGCGTCCTTCCGACACGACAGACCAATGGCATGAGTAGAGTTGACTGTGGTACTCCAGACTAGGCTCTGACCAGTGAGGGTCCCTGGTGAGCCCCTTCAACAGCTGCTTATTTCTCTCAGGTGTGTGACGTGTGACCGCCCCCCGACCCCAGGACAGGTGAGGGGCGGTGGGTGGCACATCATCTCATGCAGACAGAGGAGAAGAGGCCCCTGGCGTCGGCAGAAGAACCCCAGGTAAGACTCTCAGGGAGCAGAGGCAGAGCCATTATGCTTTTGTTCTTACCTGCTGTGTTTTATGTTTTTTAGTGATGCGTTGAACTACCTCTATATGAACAGAGAAAACACTAAACAAGCATGAACAATTTTATGCATAGTGCAGACTTCTCCCCACAGTCTTTCAGGTTATATTTTGGTCAGCGTTTTAAAAGAGGACCCCAATCATTTGGCTGAAGCCTGCACCTACCTATGCTTATGAGACTTTCCCCCACTGTGTAAATATGCCGTATAAACTTGGCTTGCCAGAGCTGAAAGAGTAGGCAGCAGAAGCAGGAGCTCGGCTGCAGCAGAGCCTTAATACTTTTGCCCTGACGTATTTACTCCAATTTACTAATGCCTGTGTTTTTGTGAAGGACACTCAGCAGTCACTGAGTGCATTTACATGTAGGGAAACAGTTTCAAACAGAACATTGTCAATATTGGGTTTCAAGTTCCGGAATATTCCATTTACATGTGTGGAGGAGTGCGGAATATTTCCCGTAATATGGCCACATTCCGAATGAATAAAGAGTTTTCTTACGTCACATGGGCAAACTGAATACTAATATTCTAATTTTAAAATCGGAATATTCTTTGCATGTAACTGCATTCTCTGTATGAAATGCTTTAGGTACAAAATAAGCTTCCCTTGCATTGGCTTTGCCAGAGTCCAGCGACTAGGTAGCAATAGATGCAGAAGAAGAAGGACATGGGTACGATGATTGGGCCCGTACTGCTGTGGCTGTCCTCTTTATTTCATCTGTTGTGATTTAACCTCCAGTGGCACGCTGTAATAGTTGAAAAGTTAACTACCATAGTACTACACTACTATGACATAACACAGGGGCTTTAGTAATGCACTACGACTGGGTCATAGCCATTCTGATTACAGCACATTTATAATGCTCTGTCTGAACGGGTTAATGTTTTTTTATGAATTCCATTGAACTGCCTCTGCTCTGTGAGTGTATGAAACAAAATGTGTTCATAAATTTTTTTTTTTTAAAACTGTATTTGCCAGAGCCCAACGACTCGGCATCAGCAGAAGCAGCGGGAGAAGGAGAGAGACGTCGGCATGGGTGGGGTGACGGGTCCGGTGCTGATGTGGCTGCAGGACGTGGCGGCGGTGACGCTGCTGAAGGCCAGGAGGACGCTGCTGCAGGTGGCCATCGCCGTCTGCATCCTGCTGCTGCTGCTCTGGGTCTCCATCTTCCTCTACGGCAGCTTCTACTACGCCTACATGCCCCTGGTCAGCTACGCCACGCCCGTACACCTTTACTACAGGTACACACACACACACACACACACACACACACACACACACACACACACACACACACACACACACACACACACACACACACACACACACACACACACACAGCCCTCTACTACGCCTACATGCCCCTGGTCAGCTACGCCACGCCCATGCACCTTTACTACAGGTAGGCAGACGTGTGAGCAGTACGCACGCAGACACACACACACATACACACACACGCACACGCACACGCACACGCACACGCGCACGCACACACACACACGCACACAGACACACACAGCCCTCTACTACAGGTACACACACACACACACACACAGCCCTCTACTACTCCTACATGCCAGGTCAGCTACGCCACGCCCATGCACCTCTATTAGAGGTAGTGAAGCACACAACCAATGAAACACCTATAACCACACACACACACACCCACACACCCACACACACACCCACACACCCACACACACACAGAGCCATCCACTACTTTTAAACTTTGACTACGATGTCATCTCTATGAAAATCCCACAATCCTGATTGATTCTTTTTTTTAAAGATATTTTTTTTGGTCTTTTTGATTTTATTTATGATAGGACAGTGAAGGTGGAGACAGGAAGCGGGTGGGGAGAGAGAGACGGGGAAGGGTGCATGCAGCCGCATGGTAGACGAGTGCCCTACCATTTTGCCACGGCAGGGCCAATGCTGATTGATTCTATCACGTTGCGATCTGGGAGCAGAGCGAATCTGAAGATCCTCCAGACCCTCGTGCGAGCTCAGTGTCTGGCGAGAGTCAAGCTAAAGGAAGGGTGCTGTATACACATACACATAGATTTTGTACTGACACAGAGCATATTTGTTTGTTATTAATTAGGTATAAAGTCAGTTCTAGAGTGATTTAGATATACATGGTACGACACAGAATTCAGGAGGTTTTGTTCTGCACAGCATTTTACAATGCTTGCCATCCTTTGACTACGGTATAGTTTTGGACCGCAACAATGAGTAGCTTATCAGTTACCGTTATCTCTGTACCCACACGCATACACCCATGTACCCTCACCACACCACATGCACATATGCAACAGGCAGATTATGCAAACAAGCCCAATCCTCTGAACCTCTTCCAGTGGGGAAGTTGTTGAGGGGAAGATCAGATTAGTTTGAACACAGGCTGACCTATGACCAAGATTGTTTTCGAAAGTCCACATGTGAGCAAATGCAAATTAAACAGGAAGTAGAATGTCGGCCCTTCTTGGACTTCTGTAATTACAGCCGTGATTCCGCCATGCTTCCGAAATTAAAGGTGCATTATGCCACATTTCCATGTTAACTGATTACCTTGGTGAACCAATTGATGCTCCTGAATGAAGACTCTCCTGATCGCTCGTGTAGTCTGTGGACTGAAAACCACACATTGTGAAATCACACATTCATCTGAACGGCAGTGTTGAGGCAAAGGAAGATACAAAGTTGAAGGGGAAAGCCCTGTTGGTCAGAGCTTCTATGCAGCGGTGAGTTCCATCTGAGCTCCAGAGTGCTTCTGGGTAATGGCACAGGCAGACACCTCAGGCTCTCTGGGGGGGAGGAATCACTCAGACAGCTGTAATGCAGCCTCTGCTGAAATTAACCGGCTGGACGTCTCTGTTTTTTATTTTTTCAATTATTTTTTATTTTATTTTATATTGAATTGAATTCAATTTGTGCAATGAATGTACAATTCTATCATGGTAGATTTATGTAACTGTTGATTCTTACGGCACACATTCTACTACTTTACTCATGGTGTGCACACCCTGAAATTGCTGGTGTGGGGTTGCAGGTTAACCATTTTACGAAAATGTGCTATTATGACATCACGTTGGGGGTTCCGCAGGCTCATAGGAGTCTATGTAGAACCTTAGAATCCTGGGGGAGTTCCCCCAACGTGATGTCATACCTGCAACCCCACCTTTAATATGTGATGTGGTCAGCAGGAGTTAGTTGGGTGCACATAACTGTGATATTGTGTTCATATTGCTCCTTCAGTGACACACTACTGCAGGATTTGGTAAATGCCCTGTCCTCTGCCCATATGGACAGCATGCCTATGAACTGGAGGGTTGTGTGTGCCATTTGCTCCTGCAGGACCGACTGCGTCTCCAGCGAAGGAGAGCTCTGCTCCTTCCCCAGGGCCAACATCTCTCTGCTCAAGAACGGCAAAGACCAGGTGGGTTGTTGTAATGCACAGACAACGCTCACCTACCTAACACACCTGCAATGTTATATGAATGTACCTACCCAGTCCTGTCCTCTGGGCAGTTAGCATGATGAGGCACGCCTTTGTAGTGAGATGGAGAGAGTTTGGCGAGGGCTGGTTGTGTCTGTGTCATATACCCTGTGATCAACTATCTAAAGAAGCTGTTCTCAACAGGGGCTCTGCAGTTACATTACACTATGTTACATTGCATTTGGCGGACACTTTATAACCAAAGCGACTTTCAAAAGAGGACATAATGAAGCCAACATCACAAGCAAATACAAAGTGCACAGGAGATATACAGAACAACAAGTGCAGTTGCAAAGAGGGGTTAGTTTAAAAAAATAAAATAAAGAGTAAATACTGAGTAAACACACACACATACACATATACACACATACACACATACACACACACGTACACACACACACACAAGCTAAACTAGACATCATGTCAAGAGGCTGCCCTGGGGATAGGCCAGCTCAAGCATTAGTCTAGTTGTGCATGGTGGGGCATTAGTCTATGTCATTTTTTTAAGCTAAGGAGGGCGTTGGGGGCCTTATGATGAGCTCACGGGGGCGTTTGTTCAAAAAAAGGTTGAGAACTACTGGATTTTTCTAAAGGAAATGAACCGGAGGCCTTCGTGGAGCTTGATAGTTCAGTTGTTTACAGCTCCTCTTATTAATCCTCACTGAATAAAATGTGCTGAACTTGATTCCATAGCTTATGTCATATGCAAAGACCAGGTGGGTTGCATAGACATCGCTCACCTAACATGCGTGCAACGTTACATAAATGTACCCAGTCCAGTCCTGTGGGCAGTTCCCGAGTTGACAGTGGCACACCTTTGTGTAACTATAGAGAGAGGACAGTCTGTATGGCGAGGGTAGGTCGTGCAGCAGGCTAGTAGCTGGCAAGTAAATACGACGGGAGGGTGTGGTGACCAAAGATAGATCTTTAATTGATCCCGGAGGAGATGTAGGCACCCAGTAGCTTTATGAGGTATTCAAAGAATGCTGCTATCTAAGCAGGACAAACACCAGTCGTGCAAAATGAACATCTAATGCCAAAGTAAACACAACACCATTGTTACAATTAGGGCTGCTCGATTATGGAAAAAATCATTATCACGATTACTTTGGTCAAAATTGTAATCACGATTATTAATCACGATTTTTTTGAAAATTATAACAAGGTGAAATATAACCAAGAATGAATTGTATACGGGATGAGCAAAATAAAATGAATTGTAATAATTATGTAAAGGCAATAGCATGGAACTTAGATGGACAGATTTCTGGCCAGAAACACCAGCCTGTCAAAGGTAGGTCACTATTGGCACGATTAAATCACGATTGAAATCACGACTTCGATTTCACGGTTTTATCACGATTTTCGATTATTTTCGATTAATTGTGCAGCCCTAAATACAATACATAACAGGGACACAGCTCCATTCCCATCTCTCTTGTTTTGCCTCTCTTCCATCTCCTCTCCTCTGTTCACTCCTCCCCTCTGTTCCTCTCTCCCTCCCATATCTCTCCTGTCCCCATCTCACTGTCCTCTTCCCATCTCCCACTCTCCAATCTCCTCTTCCCCTCTCCTTTCACTCGTCTCCCCCTCTCTCTCTCCCTCCCTCCCTCCCTCTATTTCTCCTCTCATTTCCTTCCCTCTTCGCAAAATGAAACGATAGGTCTGTCTGGTGAACTTTGTACTGTGGGGTCAGCGAAATTTGCAATCTGGCTCACACGTGAAAAAACAAAATTCTAGGCTTTAGCTCCCAAAATCCTATGGAGGGGTTTAAGGGGTTGGTAATGAGGCGTATAAAGATTGAGTTTGCTTACTACAAAATGATCCATGGGGCATTGTGTGTGTGTGTGCGTGTGTGTGTGTGTGTGTGTGTGTGTGTGTGTGTGTGCGTGTGCGTGTGCGTGTGCGTGTGCGTGTGCGTGTGCGTGTGCGTGTGCGTGTGCGTGTGCACGTGCACGTGCGCGTGCGCGTGTGCGTGTGTGGGCAAAATTTGGAAGGATGTGGCTCATAAGGGTTTTTATCTGTGTGAAATCTGGGATTTTCTACTTGATAACTACTTGATTGATGTATGATTCATAAGTCGGTTCTCCCTATATCATCTCCCCTTTACCTCCCTTTCTTCTCTCTCCTCTCTCTCTCTTCTCCCACTCTATTTTTCCTCTCACACCATACTCCCCTTCTTTCCTTCTGTCCTCCTCTCTACCTCTCTCCCCCTGTTGCCCTCTCTCTCCATCTCTCCCTCACTTCTGCTCTCCCACTTTACTCTGCACTTCACCTCACCTCCGCACTTCACCTATCTCCATCTCTTTTTCCCCTCTATCCCCTCTCTTTCCTTCTCCTCTACTCCCCTCTCCTTCTCCTCTACTCCATTCCTCTCTTCTCTCATTCTCTCCTCCTTTCCCCACTCCCTCCCCTCCCCTCTCTCCTATCCTGCTCTCCTCTCCTCTCTCCTCCCTTCTCTCCTCTCTCCTCTCCTCCTTCTCCCTTCTCTCCTCTCTCCTCTCTCCTCTCTCCTCTCCTTTCCTCTTCTCTCCTCTCTCCTCTCTCCTCTCCTCCTTCTCTCCCCTCCCCTCTCCCCTCTCTCCTCTCTCCTCTCTCCTCCCCTCCCCTCTCTCTTCTCCTCCTCTCCTCCTCCGTCTCAGGTGATGGTTCCAGGTCAGCCGTACCGCGTCTCTCTGGACCTGGAGATGCCAGAGTCTCCAGTGAATGAGCAGCTGGGCATGTTCATGGTCAAGATGTCCTGCTACAGCCGCGAGGGACACACCACCACCTCCGTCGCACGCTCTGTAAGGCACAAGCATCCACACACACACACACACACACACACACACACACACACACACACACACACACACACACACACACACACACACACACACACACGCCTCCGTCACACACACATACACGCATACCCACATGCACAGACTCACACACACACACACACACACACACACACACACACACACACACACACACACACACACTCACTCACTCACTCACTCACTCACTCACTCACTCACTCACTCACTCACTCACTCACTCACTCACTCACTCACTCACTCACTCACTCACTCACGCACGCACGCACGCACGCACGCACGCACGCACGCACGCACGCACTCACGCGCGCACGCGCACACGCACACGCACACGCACACACACTCAGAATATCTGTCTTTTGTTTCTTTCTTCCTCTTTCCTCCCTTCCTAAAATGGTTGTTCCATTATGCTAGTCTTTCTTTCTCTCTCCTTTCACCTTGTCTTTCTCAGATTCCACGTTCGTCTGTGTCACTGATCTCGTGATGCTATTTGTAGCAGTGTGGTTTAGATTGGAAAAGCTATCCTACAGCACAGCCATATGTATATCACACACACACACACACACACACACACACACACACACACACACACACACACACACACACACACACACACACACACACACACACACACACACACACACACACACACACACATAAAACAGTGATTTCATTCAGCCTGTTTAGATGACTGGATCATGACACTAATGCTGTCGATGCCCCGTGATGGCCATGGCCCATGTGGTCCCACTAGTCTCCAGTTCGCTCCTCTCTCTGAGATCTCTCCATGCTGATAAATAAATGCTTTCATCATTATATCTGGTGGACATTTTACCCATTACTGTAGTCACTTGTAGGGATGTAAAATCGAAATGTATCGGAAGTATCGGCCGGCGATTTAATCGAATCGCATCGTATCGTGGGGCATTCTTAAGAATCGAAAAGAATCGAATCGCTGGCCCCTGTGCAATGCCCTAGCTCCATAACACAATAGTAGTGGAAAAGTAATTGGAAAAAATCGAATCGAACCAAATCACATCGTGTCGTGGGGAATTATTTAGTATAGAAAAAAATCGAATCCCTACTTTAAGAAATCGATACTGTATGGCGTCGTCATGAAGGCTGTGATTTACACCCCTAGTCACTTGCAGTTCCTGCATACACGTACATACTACAGACTGCTAACTACACTGTTCACTGGGGTGAGTGGGACTGGCATTAGTCTATTTTAGGGACGCACGATACCACTTTTTTGAAAATCCATACAGTGATTTCTGTACTTGCTGATACCGATACAGATATTGATACTTTTACCAGCAACATACAATGAAAATAAATGCATACCCTTGTTTTTTCCACCTGTGATATTTGTTTTTTTGTACATTGATATGTAGATTTAAATGTTATTAAATGTATGATGCGGTGCTTTTTCCCCGTGCTGCTTTCAAGTTGACAGAATGTGAT
The DNA here is from genome assembly GCF_034702125.1 of Engraulis encrasicolus. Taxonomy (NCBI): domain Eukaryota; kingdom Metazoa; phylum Chordata; class Actinopteri; order Clupeiformes; family Engraulidae; genus Engraulis; species Engraulis encrasicolus. The sequence continues at coordinate 8,881,031 of NC_085863.1, read as the reverse complement.
GAGATGTTCAGTTGTTCTGTGTAATAACAGCGTTGGTGCCTGGTATGGGCAAGTGTTAGACAAGTACGAGTATGAGTACGAGTACGAGTACAGTGAGCCGAAAGTATCAGGGCCGATACCAGTACCGATCCCTAGTCTATTTAGATTTTTAAAGATATTTTTTGGGGCTTTTTATGCCTTTATTTGAGATGGGTGAGTGTGACAGGAAACGAGTGGGGAGAGAGAGATGGAGAGATGGTTCGGCATTGAACCCTGGTCAGCTGTGTAATGGTACAATGGTGCAATGGTCTTTAATGGTGTGTGGTGCAATGGTCTTTAATGGTGTGTGGTGCAATGGTCTATGCTCATTGAGCCACTGCGCCCCGTCTATTTCCAAAAAGGTTGAGAACCACTGTGCTAAGTTGTGTTGTGTTGAGGCCTTATGCCTTATGCCGTATGTGACTTCCTGTTTCCCATCAGGCCATGCTGCACTACCGCTCCAGCCTGCTGCAGACCCTCAGCACGCTGGCCTTCTCCCCCCTGCTGCTCTCTGGCGTCTCCGAACAGAAACAGATGCTGGAGGTCGAACTGTTCTCCGACTACAGGGACAACTCGGTAAGTGTGTGTGTATCATGTCTTATAATATTGTGTACGGCTGTTTGCGTACTGCGTAGTTGGTCTGATATAGTGTGAGGTGTGTGCATGTGTGAATGTGCAATTGTGATGATATTGATGTTGTCTGTGTTGTATGTTTGTGTGGTTTTATGCTTGTGATGCACTTTTTAATCGATGTGTCTTGCGTGTGATTCTTTTGTCATCATCAGCTTGTGTGAGATGTGTTCACTCACCATACAAAGGTCTCAGGGTCTTAAACACTAGCTATCATGTTATGATGTACATTGACTGTGAAAAAAGTGGCAATGTAGTTCAGAAACGTACACTCACCGGCCACTCGCTAGTACCGGGTCGGACCACCTTTTGCCTTCAGAACTACTTTAACTGCCTGCAACAATACTCAGGTAGGCTGTGGCAATGCCAAAATGCTGAATTTGAACTAAGGGGCCCAAAGTGTGCCAAGAATGTATCCCTTACACAATTACACCAACAGCCTGAACTGTTGATAGAAGACAGGGTGGAGCCAAATTCTGACCATACTATTTAAGCGTGTCAGCAGAAATTGAGACCAGGCAACATTTTCCAATCTTCTATTGTCCAATTTTGGTGTGCCAGAACTAATAGTAGGCTCAGTTTCCTATTCTTGGTGGACAGCAGTGGCACCAAGTGTGGTCTGCTGCTGCTGTAGGAGGATCAGGAAGCGCGCTAAACACCTTGTCTTCTTATACTTTACACTGGGTGCTTAACTTCGTCGATGAATGAACTCAAATCTCAAAAGTAAGTGAATAAAGAAGCACTCATCAGATTTCTTTTTTCGTTTTTAAATGCCTCACATCACAGACGTTTCGGGCTTACACCCTTCTTCAGTGTGAAATTTCACACTGAAAAAAGGGTGTAAGCCCGAAACGTCTGTGATGTGAAGCGATTAAAAATGAAAAAAGAAATCTGATGAGTGCTTCTTTATTCGCCTACTTCTGCTGCTGTGGCCCATCTGCCTCACGGCTTGACTTCCTGTGCATTCAGTGATCTTCTTCTGCGTTGCTCTGTTGTAAAGAGTGGCTATTTGAGTCATTGCTGTCTTTCTATCAGCTTCGACCAGTCCGGCCATTCTCCTCTGAACTGTGGCATCAACAAGGCATTTTTGCCCACAGAACTGCATTGAATATTTTCTCTTTTTCACACTTTTCTCTGTTAACCTCAGTATATCAGCAAATTCTGAAATGGTCAAACCAATAACCATACCATGTTCAGAGTCGGTGAAATTATCTTTCTCCTCCATTCTGCTGCTCAGTTTGAGGTTTGAACTGCATCAGATCATCTTGATCCAAATGTATTGAGTTGCCGCCATATGATTGGCTGATTAAAAGAATCTTAAACGTGCGTCAATGAGGAGTTGGACAGATGAGCTTTATGAAGTGGCCAGTGAGTGTGCATGTACAGTAAATGCCCAAACTCTGCCATTTTACAAGTTGTCCACAATCGCTGACTTGGCTTGTTTGTGTATTGTACAGTATACAGTATGTGCACTGTATTCTCACTGAACTGATTTGGAAGAAGGTGCCCATTGTTCCCACGTCTGGTGTTGCCACATCCAGTATTTCGGAGGAAAGTAAATCCCTACTGTTTGCTTTGTGCATACAGCCATGAAATAATACAAGAACACAAAAAGGATTTTAAGTGTGCGGACCTCTCACTCCGAAACTACAGTCAGCCTTTGTCCTGCACCTTTTCCTGGGATGTGCACAATTTTCACCTTCAACTGCTTTGTGCATAGAACATTTTGTGTTTGAATATGTCCAGATTTGTTTTGGGCTCATTGACGTTTCAGTAATGGCACGCGTCAGGGTGGTGCAACCACAGCTAATGCAACTATTGTATGGATTTTTTTGTTTTTGTTTTTAGTGGATTATCTAAGGAGGATATTCATTGAAGTGCTTTAATTACCAATTACGAATTCATTTATGGGCATTGTACCACGTGACGTCTGAGCCCAAAAACACGCCATTGACCCTTTAACATTTTCCCTTAGAGTGGATCTGCTTCTGGTCTGGTGTGACTCGCACTGAGATCATATGCATCCACTTCCCCTTATTGCTGTTTGTGTGTTCAAATGTGTCACCGGCATATCAGGTTTGTGGTATTCTGCCCTACTACAGAACACAGTAACTCAGCTTACTGGTAAACTGAGAATAAAGACTTTAAAGTGTCCTTTCTGGAGAGACAACTGTGTTGGAGGTAAAGTGGTGATGACACTTCCAAATAATATTTCGACCATTTGCAAGTTACTGCGTTCTGAAATTGTACAGCAGTATAGTTGTCAAGGCTCCGGACTTAATTATCTGCTGAAAAGTGTTTCTAGCAAGATGGTGCCTCCCTGATTTAGGAAGATCTCCAAGCGGGAAGGAGGGCGTTCATTTGATGTAGAGAATGAATGTGGTTCCACAGGTTGTCTGTGGGTAGGGCCATAAGTGAAGTCTGACTGAGATTTTAATCTTGTTGCATTTTGGCATTAACACCATCATCCAATCACAGACTGTCCCTTTGAAAACATAATTGGCATTACCGGTATTGGCTTTTGTGTTGCTTTTGTGCACAGTTTATTTTGGTTGTCATAATGTCTCCACCCATCACCGATCCATTTTTTGCATCTTTGCTGTATTCTCCAGAGGAGGGCCTTTTAACTTTGAGCACCAGCCACCCCCAGAGGTCTCTGCAAGTCTCTGCTGTAGTGCCAATTTATAGACTAAATGTTTTTTAGATCATCAACTTAGAGCCCTCAAATTATGCTGACCATAGGGACTGGGGACAATGTGTGTGAGTTGTGTTTGGTTTTTTTATTGTTTTTATTTTTTATTGTTATTGTTGTGTAATATTGTTGTATTGCATTTATTTGAAATATTGTGTGTGTGTGTGTGTGTGTGTGTGTGTGTGTGTGTGTGTGTGTGTGTGTGTGTGTGTGTGTGTGTGTGTGTGTGTGTGTGTGTGTGTGTGTGTGTGTGTGTGTGTGTGTGTGTGTGTGTGTGTGTGTGTGTGTGTGTGTGTGTGTGTGTGTGTGTGTGTGTGATAATAGTATCAGCCTGCCGTGGGTGCCATGATTGAGATCCACTCCCGTCGGGTGCAGGTGTACTCCGCCCAGCTCAGGATTCACGCCTACTTCACTGGCATCCGGTAAGATGCACTGGGGGTTGTTTACAGTAGTGATGTTCAACATATGGGCCGGGGCCCACTGGTGGGCCGTGAAGGTATTCCAAGTGGGCCTTGAAATCATTTTCTAAAAATTATACTCATATTTTGGTGTGTGTTGCTGTTGATTTATTTGAGTTTTATTCTTAATTGGGTCAGATGTGGGTCCCGAACATTTGGGATAATTTCAAGTGGGCCCCAAGTTGAAAAAGGTTGGGAACCCCTGGTTTACAGTATCCTGACTCCCGTCCTCCACCTGCGCTTGTGGCCTCGTGCTTCGCTGATGCCTCGCCCTCGTGGAGAAAGCAATGAAGTTTCCCCGCTCAAAGAAAAAAGGGTCAGAGGGCTTCCGCATTCACTCAAGTTTTGGCGAAGGTGCTCTTTGGTTATCCTTTACTAAGGATCCATCCAAGTCAATGAAAAATATCCAAGGCACTCTTCTGGGTTAAAAAGCTTTTAATAAACAGCTAGTTCATAGTAGAACGGTTAGAAATTGCCAACATGTTTCGGCCGACAATGGCCTTCTTCAGGGCTGTAAAAACATTTCAAATCTCCCTCTAAGCTTCCCCGCTGTCAGACTAAACACAACAGCCTTTGGGAGAGTTTTCCCCATTCAACATCCTGCTTGCAGATGAGAAAATGACTTTTAAATTGTGCGTTTTGTGAGATATTGAGTGCGTTCCAATATGCAACCTTGCCTCCTCCACTTGTGCTTGTGGCCTCGTATCAGGAAGTAATATGTCATGATGACATCACAGACAACAGCATTACTGTATATTTCAATATCTCGCAAATTCTCAATTATGACGTAATTTTCGCATTTGCAAACTGGATGGTGAATGAAGAATAGTCCCCCAAAAATTGTTTTGGCTAGGCTGACAGCGGGGAAACTTAGTTGTTTTCAGGAGGCGGGCCGAGGCCACAAGCACAAGTGGAGGTGACAAGGTCGCATATTGAAATTCACACACTATCTCCTCTTGTATCTCCTTTCCTCTTATCTCTCTCCTCTCTCCCCTACGGCATTGGCATCCTGTAAAGCACACCTGCGTCTCTCACTATCCCTCATTCAGTTCTTTCGTTCAGAGGAACATTGATATACACGCACTTCGTTCTTCTCTTCTCTTCTCTTCTCTTCTCTTCTCTTCTCTTCTCTTCTCTTCTCTTCTCTTCTCTTCTTTTCTCTTCTCTTCTCTTCTCTTCTTTTCTCTTCTCTTCTCTTCTCTTCTCTTCTCTTCTCTTCTCTTCTTTTCTCTTCTCTTCTCTTCTCTTCTCTTCTCTTCTCTTCTCTTCTCTTCACTTCTCTTCGCCCCAGTCCTCTCCTCTCCTCTCCTCTTCTCTTCTCTTCTCTTCTCTTCTCTTCTCTTCTCTTCTCTTCTCTTCTCTTCTCTTCTCTTCTCTCTCTTCTCCTCTCCTCTCCTCTCCTGTCCTCTTCTCTTCTCTTCTCTTCTCTTCTCTTCTCTTCTCTTCTCTTCTCTTCTCTTCTCTTCTCTTCTCTTCTCTTCTCTTCTCTTCTCTTCTCTTATCCTCTCCTCTCCTCTCCTCTCCTCTCCTCTCTTCTCTTCTCTCCTCTTCTCTCCTCTGCTGTAGTGATGATAATTAGCCCTAGGGGCTTTGCCCTCTGTGCTCCCTGGTGATGTTGGAGTGCTTAATCACTTTAGTGTTTCTTAAAATGTATCTTAATCATCAGTTCCACTCATGTGCTCAGCCCCGTACCTCTCCTCCCTTCTGTCATCATCTCCCGTGCTCGCTGGTCATCCCCCCATTATCCCCATGCTGCTTTCATTGTAATATCCTCTCTCCCTCCCTCTCTCCATCCTTCTTACTCTCTCTCCCTCCATCCCTCTCTCCATCCTTCTTACTCTCTCCCCCTCCATCCCTCTCTTCCTCCCTCTCTCCATCCTTCTTTCTCTCTCTCCCTCCATCCTTCTTTCTCTCTCTCCCTCCATCCTTCTTTCTCTCTCTTGATCCCCCTGGAGGTGTAGTTGTGCCTGTATGCAGGATAGCGTTCCTCCCTTCACATGCTGTATTTGTGTTTATATACGGGTAGCAGGCTTGTACGAAATTCCGAATTGACTGAATTTCAATTCAAAGTAATTCCAAAATACAAACAGTAGGGGGTGTCATTACCCTGAATTTCTTTGAATTTAATCTACACCACCCATTGAAAGTACATAGAACACCACCACCTACGTAGTGTTCGTGTTATGGCATTACTTTGAATTGAAATTCTTTCAATTCGGAATTTCGTACAAGCCTGACGGGTAGATGGCTATAATTTCTTATTATGCGAAGCAGTGAAAGTTTTACAATGTAATAAATAAACGAGTGGCTACTTCTCAAATCTCTTTGCCCCCCTCTATTCTCTTTCTCTCTCTCTCTCTCTCTCTCTCTCTCTCTCTCTACCCCTCTCTCTCTCTCTCTCTCTCTCCCTCTCTCTCTCTCTCTCCCCCTCCCCCCATGGCAGGTATGTGTTGTATAACTTCCCTCTGCTATCGGCGGTGGTGGGCGTGGGCAGTAACTTCCTCTTCCTGTGCGTCATCGTGCTGTTTGGCTACCTGCACATCATCTGGGGCGGCATCTGGCCCCCCGAGCAGGTCCGCGTGCGGGTAAGAACACCTCACCTCACGTGTGTGTGTCTGTGTCTGTGTCTGTGTGTGTGTGTGTGTGTGTGTGTGTCTGACTGTGTGTGTGTGTGTGTGTGTGTGTGTGTGTGTGTGTGTGTGTGTGTGTGTGTGTGTGTGTGTGTGTGTGTGTCTGTGTGTGTGTGTGTGTGTGTCTGTTTGTCTGTGTGTGTGTGTGTGTGTGTGTGTGTCTGTGTGTGTGTGTGTGTGTGAGAGAGATGTAGATTTATGTGACATGTAGATTATTTTTTACAGTCTTTTGTGTTTTGGTGAGAATACACATAAGTGCCCAGTTGTGGGCGTGCGTGCGTGTCTGTGTGTAGTGAATGAAGGTGTGTAACTACTGCTGCTTTGTTTCAGGTGATGATGGGGGATGCCACTCGACTGCAGCAGAGGAGAGAAGAGGCACGCAAGCGCCTGTCATCCACCAACCTGCAGAACGAGTGTACGGACACACACACACACACACACACACACACACACACACACACACACACACACACACACACACACACACACACACACACACACTACTAAAGTTGCTCTACCTTTACGAATCCAGAAGCCTCCAACGCTGCAGCTGATTTTTTTTAAGGAGGTCAATAAATGAGGGCAATGAAATCCTATCAGATAGCTTTTATTAGTATCCACGCTATCAGCACCCCGCTGTGAAGCATTACTGCACTAAAATTACCACCCCTTGCACTGCAGTCATTGGGAACACTGCATTTGTGTTGTGTTGTTAAAAATGGATCACTTGCCCTCAATGTTTAACGGTGGCATAGAGTGTCTGAAGTGCCTCTTCACAGCTTGCATCATCTCTATACAGTGCGTACGTACATGCCCAATTAGGAAAATGCTTTGCCTTTCATAAGTTGAGTTCAGTTGGTCTAATGCATTTTCAGTCATATTCAATAACAACAAACAGATGTATTTTTATTTTAGCCATCAAAAAAATGTGAAAAGAAAATCTGGGTACTTTAGGTTCTGCACCTTCACAACAGCAGTGGTCCTTGACTACTGTAATCATCAAAAAAAATGGACACATTACATTGCATTACATTACATTTAGCACATACTGTCATTCAAAGCAAAGACCTAATCAGCAACATGCAATGTGTGGATGCACTTGGTTACTGTAAGGCTTTTTAAAACACATAATAATAATACTACCAAGCACATTTTCAACAGATTATGAACATGATGCATGCAAATATTAACGAGCGTTGCTATCTTTATTTCCAGTCAATAAGCCGGACACAGATAGACCGCCCTCTAGAGGAAGCACCCAGGAAGCACTCTCCTCTCCAAAAAAGGGTAGGATTCTGAATAATAATCAGAGGTGTCAAAAGTAAAAGTAAAATTACTTTTGTGGTGTAATTACAACACTAGCACATAGCATTACATAGCTGTTACACCATTTACTCCATTGTACCTAATGAGATAGATAGACTGTGTTTTTACTGAAAAACACTGAAAACCTAACAAGAACCCAACTTGAACAAGAACAAACTTGATCCAAACAGTGCAGAGTTAGCTGATCGTAAGACAATTACACAGGTCTACTGGTTACCCAGATAAGTTAATTGTGTTGGAAGGAAACTGTGTGTTCTTTTTTTACTTTTACTTTTACTTTTGACACCTCTGATAATAATATTAATATTAAACAAATCCAAATGATTATGTATTGAACTTTGTAGAAAGTGTAATTGAGGTGATGTTTGTATGGCCTTGTGTAAAACAACCCTCTGTTTTGTGTAGGGTTACTAGAAGCAACCGTGATTCGCGCTTCAGATTCTGAAGGAATGCAATACAGCAGTGCAGGTTTGTGTGCTTGCATGCGTGTGTGTTTTTAGTGCTGCGTTTGTATTTGTGGTTTGTCAGTAGGGGGAGGATCTCTGCACCACATTGATAAACAGTACATTTCGGTTGTGTAGTGTGTTTAGTTAGTGTGTGTAAGTTTGTATCGTGTGTATTTGTGTGTGTGTGTGTGTACTGTATGTGCGTGTGGTTTGACTTTTGTTCTCTGTATGATATGAAAAATGTGATAAAGTAATAATAATAACAACAACAATAGTACTAATGCTAATTATGACTAAAGCAATATTAAAATTATAAAAAAATTATATAATAATTTCTAATAATGGTAATTCTGTTTTATTAATGTTTGTGTGTGTATATAGATGAGGCAGTGATCCTGGAGGCCCCGCGTCTGACTGAGATGGAGGCGAGTGAAGAGGAGGATTCAGAACCCTCCAGCAAGACTCCCCCGTCCACCCCATTACTACCACCACAAGACACACCCAGCAACAACGACATCACTCTCAGGCAGAGACACTGACACATACACACACACACACACACACACAAACACATGCTTATCCATGTCGCAGCAACTGTGCACTGCACTGAAACCGTGAGGGTATTCCAAGAACCTGCTTCTAGTAAATCAGGTCAAGTTAACCTTGATTTAGTGGACCCTTCCGTGGTGGTAACGGTAGGGCACTCATCAGCTACACGGCTGACCCGGGTTCGATTCCGGCCCGGGTCCCTTGCCAACCCTTCCTTGTCTCTCTCTTCCCCACTCGCTTCCTGACATTGCTTCACTGTCCTATCGAAATAATGGCCAAAAAAAAAACCCCTTGATGTAGTGGCAGCAGAGACCATTGATAAGGTAGAGATCATTCATGAGGATACTTTTCCGGGGTCCATGTGATGTAAGGTGTCCGCCCCTTTAGGAGAACGGCTGAGGTTGAGAACAAATAGAGTTCTAGGGCTGTAGATCAGTGTTTCCCAACCTTTTTAGTCTTGCGTACCCCCTAAGCCTATTGTCATGCCATGAGTACCCCCTAACTCAGACTCTATATATCTTCCTCTATCCCCAATGTGTATATATTCCATACAATTGTTATCAATACACGTCTTCCAAGTACCCCCTGTACTTTGCTTGCGTACCCCTAGTGGTACACGTACCCCTGGTTGGGAACCACTGCTGTAGATGACGGTAGCGCATGCCGTATGCAAGCCGCCACTAAATGCCACAGAAAAAGAAGAAAGAGAAGAAGAGCACTCCCCCTTAGCAGAGCGGACCTGACCCCACTCCTTTGCATTGGTTAGGCATTTACATTACATTACATTAGTATTTAGCAGACGCCTTTGTTCAAAGCGACTTACAAGGAGGCATGCTACTGTATGATTTATCTTCTACCATATTGAATATCTTTGGTGGTAAGTCATCTAATAGAAGTGCATGAGTCGATGCAAGAGTCCTCATTTTCTCAGCTAAATGACACCTGTGGGCTATTAATTACCAAGTTTACCACTTCCTGCAGGTCAACTTAGCCAGGTTTATCATTTAACCCATTTTAGCCCAGGGCACCTGCAAAAAACACTTGCTGAATTCCTAAGCCCTTTTTTAAATGGTGCCCTCTGCCTATCAAAACCTAAATATCCAAGCCTCCAAAGCACATAAAAACGTGAAATAAGTTGCATTTAAAACCTAGGACCCTCATGCATTAGAATGTGTTCATGCAGCTCTAACATACCCACATTTTTAATTTAAAAAAAAAAGCTAAAATCTCAAGAGCCTGAATGTTGCTCCAGGCACCAAACAACATATACGCAGCATCAGGCTAAAATGGGTTAAACATGTTCTTGGAATACCCCCCGTGCCACTGAAAGACATATGCACGTTCATGCCCTCACATTTAGCCTTTGCAGGCACTTAGTCTAACATGAGGCCAAACGCACACACCAAAAACTTGCATGTTTTTACCCGTTCACATTCCCTGTGTTAAGTTGTACTGTTATCGTGCATCTACAACGAAAACGACCAAAGCAACCAAGTTGCTGAAGTTGTTGATGACGTTTCGCCATTAATTCACTGTATTTACTCTGGACATGATGACATTGACATGTTTAATTTAGCTAATGACAGAACAGCGCTGGCTGAACATTCCAATTGGTTTTCACCGAACGGCACCATAGGTCATTACATAACATTACCTGACTTATAACCTCTGAAATTAGAGAAATAATAACTTCGGTCTCTTTGGTCGTTTCTGGTGTACACGCACCGTTGCCTTGCATGGTGCACACTAATGTTGTATCAATGCCACGTTTACCTCATTACAAGATTGAGCCTCTTGTTTAACCATCAGGGTGCCAGAAGCGCAACATTCCCAGAATGCCTCTTTCTCTTCCCCGTCTCACCATTGCCTTGTCTTTCATCTCACACCCAATCCTATTCTGCCAATCTCAGACGCTGTTTACACGTACATATATGGATCTTCTTGAAAATGCATTGGTGTTGGCCATCTGTTTACACGTAAACATAGTTTTAAGATCCAGCTTTAAGAATATCCCATTTAGGGGGCTAAAACGCAGCTGTTACAATGGTTTTTATTATTTTTATCCACATGTTGCATTTACACGTAACCAGATGAAAAAAATATCCACATTTAAAAATATCCGGATACGTGTTAACAGCACCTCACTTCATATTGCATTCTCTAATGGTGTTTAGTTACAGAATAATTATTAAAGTAATACATTTAAGTTGTTACATGACGCCTTTCAGAACTCTCAAGGTCACATTAGAAACAAAAAACAGACAAAAAATAAAATGATAAAATGAAAATGATTAGATAGAGGGAGAAACATGAATTAGTCCATATGTTACGGTACTTTGAACAGGTGTGTCTTAAGTGCACCTCTGAGTTTTGAAGGTCCTGAGTCCTGTGATGGTGTTTCAGGTGGTATCGCGCTCCATTATTGAGGAGCAACGTATGAGAAAGATCTGGCTCCCATTGTGATCAGTAAGATCTTTGGCTGCACCAGTAATCCTGCATTTGATTAGTGTTAAGAGCGTGATTGTGTGTTGCTCTGTAATGTGTACTGGGGCAAGGCTGTGGAGGAGTATTTTAAAGTCAATCCTTTGGAGTCATTTCAGGCCAGTGTAATTGAGGCAGCAGAGGTGTAATGTGTTGTGAGGATGTAATGTGCGGGTAATACTTCGTGCTGCAGAGTTTTGGACAAGTTGAAGTCATTGAATGTGTTTGCTTGGGATACCTGATAGAATTGTGTTGCAATTGTCACTGCATTGTTACTAAACTGTTCACAAGTATTTCAGGCCTGTTTGGTCAGTGCAGGGCACAGTCTGGAGATGTTCTTCAGCTGGAAAGATTGCTGTTGTGTTGCTGTAATAAGTAAAAGAAAGAAAAAGCTCTTATTGCTGTTCAGTTTAAGATAGTTCATTGTCATCCATACTTAAGAGTCATGAAGGCATAGTGAGCCTTTGGTGTGAGGGTTGGTATTGGGACTAGTGGACAGATAAAGCAGTAAAGAGGAAGCGATAAGTTTTCGGAAGCAAACACACATGCACCACCCTATTTTAGGTGTATGAAATGGGTGCATCCTCAATATTGATGCCCAAATGCACAGAACACTCCCGAGTATTATAGACCAAAAACTGCCAGCTGTTTTTTTAGCTGTAAGTATTCCTTTCAGCTAAAGACAGACCTTTTTACCTTCCTTGGTGAAAGCTCATTCCTCTGTACATGTTAATTCATGTTAACTCCACCCTCCACTTTCCTCTGTTTCGTTCATCTCCTCTCACTCACCCATTTACTGTCGCTTTCTTTCCCTTCTTTGTTCTTCCCTTTTCTTTAGTTTTTTTCATTAACCCCCCTTTGCTTTTACCTACTCTCATCCTTTTGAAGTTGTCAATGAGCGCAGTAGCATGCACAGAGCTTTCCAGTTTTAAACGGAATATTGTCAGTAATTGGTTCCGGAATACTCCGTCTACATTTGTGGATCAGCGTTCTGCAACCAGAACATTCCAAGAACAGGACCACATTCAGAGTGAATTAAGTGTTTACATTGCTTGTGCGCAAGCCAAATACTACCACCATTGCGTTTAAGATCTGGATATTTCTTGCATGTAACTGCTCTTATTGTCCAGGTCCATGTTGTCCGTATTGAGCGCCATATTGTACCTCTCTTGACTTAAGTGATTGGAG
>NC_085863.1:8861113-8863613 GCF_034702125.1 Engraulis encrasicolus | reverse complement strand
TGCTGAGGCAGTCATTGTGCCACCAGAGACTGTGTGTGTGTGTGTGTGTGTGTGTGTGTGTGTGTGTGTGTGTGTGTGTGTGTGTGTGTGTGTGTGTGTGTGTGTGTGTGTGTGTGTGTGTGTGTGTGTGTGTGTGTGTGTGTGTGTGTGTGTGTGTGTGTGTGTGTGTGTGTTTGTTGGAGGATGGGGGGTAATTTAGGGGCGTCCAGCTGCATGTTTTTTTCAAAACCACTTTCTCTCATGCACGAACACACACACACACACACACACACACATTTACGCAGCCTCCCATAGGCCTGCTTTTGGAAAGGAGCCATGTAGCACCCCCTTGCCAAGCTTCCCATCTAACTCCCAGCTAACACTGTCATTATCACCGAGACGCACACACACACACACACACACACATAGAAACCAGACGGACAGTTTATTTCAATTCACGCTATCATGGAAAACAGAGACAGCTGAGTCTAAATGAAAAAATGTAGCCCTTCTCCACCTCTGATATAAAAAGATGACTGTATGCGTTGCTTTTAATGCGGCTGCGCTCAACGCAATGTGCTCTTTCTGTCTCTGTCTCTGACTCTCTTTCTCTGTTTTGTTGTTTTTTGTTCTCTCTTTTGCTCTTCCACATGTCCATACACACAGGGAAGCAGACAGGGTGGGGGACAAAGGGGCTGTTGGGGCTGTTGTCCCCGGCCCAGGTATAGAGGGGCCTAAAATTGGGTCCTCATTACATTACATGTATCAGATGGGGGGGTGCCTATCAGATGACTTTGTGCTGGGCCCGGCCAAAGCTGTCAGCGGCCCTGCATACACATAAAGGGGCTGCGCTGGCCCCTATCTGATTTGTGTGGCCTGTAGCTCCACCTGCTCCCCCCCTCTGTGTTGCCAAGGGGGGTGAGAGTGGCCATGGGAATGGGGATGGATGGATAGTAGATGGCGGTTCAGGACGATGGATCCGGTTGGCTCTCTCACACACAAAACACAAGCCTGGGCCTGGCCCTCGGCCACGCCTCCAACGGTCAAGGAACTGTGATGTCACGCCGGGGACCCAGGTTCGATTCCGACCCAACGTCATTACCTGATCCGCATCGCTCGCTCGCTCTCTCTCTCTCTCTCTCTCTCTCTCTCTCTCTCTCTCTCTCTCTCTCTCTCTCTCTCTCTCTCTCTCTCTCTCACCCATTCACTTCCTGTCACCATCTCAGACTGTCCCATTAAAGAAATATATAGAAGCCCCTAAAAATCGCTTTAAAAAGAAAACACACACACACACACACACAACCCAGTCCTCTTATCATCCTGCCAAGTCTGTCCTTTTACCATACCTGTAAGCTTTTATCATCTACGTAATGTATGTCTGCTATTTGCTCCTCCTTGAAACTGTGCCCCTTTACCATCTTTATATACGTACACACTTTATGTGCACTCTCAGTATTGCTTTATGCAACCACCCAGATCTCTCTCTCTCTCAACACCAACCCCCTCCCACGACCATCTGTCTCTGTCTCTGTCTCTGTCTCTCTCTCTTTGTCTCTGTCTCTGTCTCTTGTTTTCTGTCATCAACATTCTCTATTTCTCTCTACTGCTCTTTTTCATCACTACAACCACAACATCACACACCACAAACTAGCAACCCCATCTGACCCAGGCATACGTTGACTTAACACTTAGAGTGAACAACAGAGAGAGTGAAAGTGAGAGGGAGAAAGACAGAAAAAGAGAGTGAGAATGAGAGAGAGAGAGAGAGAGAGAGAGAGAGAGAGAGAGAGAGAGAGAGAAAGAGAGAGGGTTTTGGCTGGTGGCTTCTCTGACTGAATGAATAGGTTTAATCTGAGAGATATGCGGAGATTACCGCCTCTCTAATCCCAGCCAAGTGGAGAGGGACGGGCACCAAATAAAACACTCACATTGCAAATTCATTTGTTTGTTTATTTATTTTCCCCTCATGATGAGTCCCCCGGCTCTGAGCCACATCTGGCCCAAGTCAGAGCCAGATGTAGCCGTGAGACTTACCAGAGTCATCTGGAGGGAAATCTGACAGAGTAGAGAGCATTAGGGAAAGCAAGCAAACATTGAGCCAACCAGAATGGGGAGGGAGACAGAGATAGGGTGTTTTTGTTATACTGTACTTTCACTTTGGCTTGCTGTTTTGTATTGCTCTGCACTGTCAATAGTTGCACAGTATGATACCGTCAATAAGTCTATTTCTATAGCACTGAACCTACAAGCACCGTACTGTAAAGTAGGGCTGCACACAGGGACAGATCATGACTCCATGGGCCCCTGGGCCAGACAACAAGAAAGGCCCCCCTCCAGATGTTAGAGACCCTATATTGTTGGGCATTCAGGTGTTTTCCCCCTGAAAATATGTGAAAATAGAGTTGTTAAAAGTGTGATTTTACACAACATGAGAATGGAAATTTACAGGATTGGGCTTCGGGGCCCTCTGGACTCTTGGGCCCCTGGGCCTGGGCCCGGTAGGCCCTTGCAGTAATCCATC
>NC_085863.1:8851113-8856113 GCF_034702125.1 Engraulis encrasicolus | reverse complement strand
TATCGGAGACTTGCTACAACTGCTACCGCTCCACATGTACAGTAAAGGTGTCCCCATTTGCAAAACATCACAAAAAATAACTTAATAAATACAAATACATAAATACACTTGTGCACCAAAAAGCCTGTAACATAAACATAAAAAATGAACAGTCTGGTTGTCTTTCTCAACAAAAAGCCAGTAACACAAACATAATTAACAGTATGATTTGTTTGTCTCTCTCTGTGTCTCCATCTTTTTCTTTTTTTACTGTTAAAGTCTTCAGCAGATGGAGGTATTTATGGAAAGGGAAGCTGGAGTTCAGGTCACATCTGATCTGCCTGCAATTAAGATGGCTGCTGGTTCAGTTCAATTCAATGCAATTCAGTTCAATTCAATGCAATTCGGTTCAATTCAATTACAGTTTTTCTTGATTGCTTTGACACAGTTGTCACTCCAAAAAGTACATTTTCATACCAGTTCACGCAATGGGCTAACCAGTTAAACCGATTCTCCAAACACAACATCTTTGTTTGCTACTACGTTTCCAAAATATTTAACATATGCAATAAAGGCAAACTCTGTCTTCGGTCCAATACACACTGCATAGCAGTGTATGAACACTCCCAGTCAGTCATTACACAATGGTCGTAAAAATCCAAAACACGGCTATCATGTTGACACAATTTGCCGTTATTTAACACTGTTGTCAATTACATAGCATTCAAGCCAGTTCCATTGTTGTTTCTTTTACTTAGCCACTGACTCTGCTTGATCAGGATCTACTGACTGAGAGATAGCATGCCCAGTAAATGCTTTGCATAAAGATTTGAGTTGTGTGTCTTTTCATACTGTATGTGACATTGTCAGTAGGCTCGGTAGTGGGTCCGTGTAACAATAATGATATAGAATCAGAATGCTTTGATGTAGTTTTTGTTTGTTTGTTTGTTTTCCTTTTTTTTTTATTTTTACTGTAATCAAAAATGTTCTAATGGCTGATAACGGTATTATAGAAAATATGTGTAAAGTAAAATATGATGTTGCAGTACGAGAATGCACTTACAGTAAATTTGCAAAAGAACTCCATGCCAAGAACAAACAAGAAGACTCTGTGTATGAAGACTGATTGCTAAATTAAGATTTTTGAGAAGGAGTGTCAAATAGATGCTCTGGTGTGTTCACACAACTGACGGTAATTTCTAAAAGTCAGGAGTAGATTTTTCTGTATGGTTATCAGAGCTTAAACAATGAAATGTGCACTACTTAAATGGCACATAGGTTAACTGTTTAGTAAAAACTGTGTTATATGAATGGGAAATACGTCAAGTCAACAAGAATGTGTTAACAAATATGCACAACGCGTCTTTTGCTTTGTTGAAATAGTGATCATGACGACTTTGTGTGAGTCAGTTTAAAAAATCGTGTTAAAGCGATCAAGAAAAACTGTAAATGAATAAAAGCTCAGCTCAAATCTAAGTCACGTCATTCAATCACATTTGTTTTCAGAATACATAATTAATTATGTATAAAATACATAATACATAATTAACAGCTTTTCAGCCAAAATCATACAATTAAAACAGCTTTTCAGCCAAAATCAGACACGTTATCAAACGAGTGCCATTAAGGTCGCGGGAGCATAGTGTACACAGCTTTCCTTTGAACAGGACAAGACCTTACTCGGTAGCCAAGCTAAGGCGGGTTTGGGGCGTCTATCTATGCTGAGGCCAGCCCAGTAGAAGTGACAATCAACTCCTCCAGCCATGTGTGAACCCATAGTCATGTATGTATAGACACACTGTCCCTGTGTTCAACCACTGCACTGGTTTTAATGTGCTGATCAAGCTCCCATTTTGATTTGGCCAAAACTTGCAATGTTTTGTGCATATTGAACACAGAGTATGTCTATGAGTATTGCCCAGGAAGTCCCGCCTTTCTACTTCCTGGGGCCATTACCCTAGTAGGCCTACAGCCAGGCACTGTTGCTGGATCTCAAATGGTGCACTTGGGCACTTCAGTGTTCACGTTTTAGTGCAGGGGTGTCAAACTCAAATTGACCGAAGGCCTAAATCAAAATCTGGAATGAAGTCTCGGGCCGAACTCAACGTTTATTTTTAAAAATTGACTAAAATTGTGTGTACATGCACTTCATATTCATAGTTACATTTCACACACACTCTTTCCCATCATGTTTGTTAGTTCAAATGTGTCTGCACATCCCAGGACACAGCACATTTCATGTCCAAGTAATGTTACGCTATACATTAGGGTGTATGTGGGCCAACTGTAATAGATATTTGAAATGATCTCCTGGGCCGTATAAAATGGCTTCGCGGGCCAAATTTGGCCCCCGGGCCTGAGTTTGACATCCCTGTTTTAGTGCGTATGGCGTACTAATTACACACTAAAACATAGAGCTCGAAGTGCACAAGTGCACCATCGGAGACACAGCCACTGTGTCTCCTCAACCTCTGCTCTCATGCCTACATCTCACGACCACACACGCATTCATCTCAGTATACTGTATACTGTATGTCTGCTACACACGTTTGTCTCATACATACAGAACATCTCATACATACATACGGTATATAGTGTTTCCTACACATTTGTGTCATGCATACCTTCAGTACATACATACCTACATACCTACATACATACATACGCCTAGAAAGAGACGGACTATGCAACTGACTCTCTCTGGGAAGTAACTGAGGATTGCCACAATGGCTGCCCTATATCCTTGAAGTTAATATGCGACAGCAGGAAATAAGAGTATGTCTCTCCACGTACACTTCGGAGTGTGTGAGAGGGTTTGTGTGTCTGTCAGAGAGAGCGAGAGAGCATACTGTAGCAAAGGACCCAGCCTGTGAGTGAGGTTGTATCCAGTATCCCGTTGGGCGCTGGTGTCTGTGCGTCTGTGTGTGAGGAGGTCTTTCAGTCCCAGCCGTTATCCTTGATCATGTGCGCCAGCTCAATGATAAACTTCCCCTCCTTATACTTCTGACTGCTCTCAAAAGCATGCTCCTGCAGAGGGAGAGAGAGAGAGAGAGAGAGAGAGAGAGAGAGAGAGAGAGAGAGAGAGAAAACATGTAATGTAAGTTAATGTAGTGGAAAGTGCAAGAGCCTTTCTCTGCAAGCAATGTAATGAATGAATGTGTGTGCGTGCGTGCGTGCGTGCGTGCATGCGTGTGCAAAACTCACATATTTCCAGCCCAGCGTGGTTTTGCAGTTCTCACAGTAGATATCGGCCACAGCATGCAGACCCGTCAGGAGCACTCTCTCCTCTGCAGGTCCGCAGCCCACGTTCACCCTGCAACACACACATGCCAACACAACCATGCAACCAACTACAGTAAGATGTACACAAATGTATACAGTTAGCCTCGTATCAAGTACAGAAAAATGAAGTGTTAATTCAACACTTTGAGAGTCATTTTTAACATCTTCTAGAGTGCCTTTGGTCCCAGAATACTCTCTAAGTGTTAACACTGCATTTTTTTACTGGACAGACTTAGACATAGCTCTGGCAACAGGCAACATGTAATGTCTATTTATATAAGACTGATCTAATATATACAACGTGCACATTACAATCAGCACAATACACATGCAATCAAA
Organism: Engraulis encrasicolus; assembly: GCF_034702125.1. Taxonomy (NCBI): domain Eukaryota; kingdom Metazoa; phylum Chordata; class Actinopteri; order Clupeiformes; family Engraulidae; genus Engraulis; species Engraulis encrasicolus. The sequence continues at coordinate 8,852,513 of NC_085863.1, read as the reverse complement.
AACAAATTCTGCAAATCCACGTCTGCCCACACATGATGTAATAGCAAATGACACACACACACACACACACACACACACACACACACACACACACACACACACACACACACACACACACACACACACACACACACACACACACACACACACACACACACACACACACACACACACACACACACACACACACACACACACAGTTTTGAGCAAGTTCAACTCTGACACAGACACCGCCGTGGTAGCTACCACACGCACACTGGGGCTGAATGACACTTACACAGAGTTGAAGAGATAGGCTCGGCCTTGGCTTCCCTGGAACGACTGAAAGGAAAAAAGAGAAGAAGAAGAAGAAGAAGAAGAAGAAGAAGAAGAAGAAGAAGAAGAAGAAGAAGAAGAAGAAGAAGAAGAAGAAGAAGGAGAAGAAGAAAACAGAATGAGATTTGTTTTTCAATCAGTGGTTTGACAGTCAAAGCCCCAGTGCTGGGGTGTGAGCCTACTGACACACTTTAAAACCTCTTAAAGGGACACTGTGTGAGATTTTTAGTTGTTTATTTCCAGAATTCATGCTGCCCATTCACTCATGTTACCTTTTCCATGAATACTTACCACCACCATCAAATTCTAAGTATTCATTATGACTGGAAAAAATACATTTTTCATACATGAAAAGGGGAATCTTCTCCATGGTCCACCATTTTGAATTTCCAAAAATAGCCATTTTCAGCTGCAAAAATGACTCTACTTGGGCCATACTAGAAAATATGTGTTTATTATTTCGTAAACTTTCATGTAAAGATCAAATTTGGCAATAGGCAGTCCAGTTTCAATGAGCAGCATAGTTGCAGTACCTTTTTTGACCATTTCCTGCACAGTGTACCTTTAAGGCAGCACAGACAGGACCTGCTGTACTGTAGAGCAGTATCAAGATTCAAGATTCACGAATTTATTGTCAAAAAGGCAATGAAATTGTGTTTGGGGTACAATACTTAGTAGCAGCAGGTTTTCAAGTAAAGTGCAATAAGAGGTAAAAGTGACTCCAGTGCTTGACCCCCCCAGCCCCCCCATCCAGAGCAGCAGAGATTAAGTGCATAATACTCGACACCCCCCACTCTCCACACACACACACGCACGCACGCACGCACGCACGCACGCACGCACGCACGCACACACACACACACACACACACATCACAAGCTGCCTATAGCCGTTCCAGGAACCCAGAACTGCACTGTACATGGACACTCTAATACAGTGGTTCCCAACCTTTTTCTTAGGGGACCCATGTTTTTACTATTTTAAGCGCTGGTGACCCAACCACGCGAGCGCCCGCACGAGACGGAGTCACAAGATGCCCTCCGTTTCTTGCGATAACTTATTTTAGTTATTTTATTCCTCAATTC
>NC_085863.1:8841113-8848613 GCF_034702125.1 Engraulis encrasicolus | reverse complement strand
CAGATGGGGCCCACTGACTCTTTGGGGAAAAGACTACATCACAACGACATTGCTATGACATTGCAGAGAGCATTAATTAACACATTAAGACTTGGTCAATGCAATTTTGGTGACAATAACAGAGGCGGCGCACAAAAAACATTGATTGCAGATGACAGTAAGAGCACATTTGACATTGTGTAATGTGCGTCCCTTGCACAAAAAGTCCCTTGTCCCTTGCTTGCTAAAAGTGATAGCATTAAGACCCAGTGATAGACGACGTGATCTTTTAAACCCCAGGCTGAGCTTAAGGGGAACAGTCCTTGGAAAGACAGGTGGTGAGCTTATTGTGTGTGCTGTTAACGCTATGCTTAAAAACCCCATACACAGATGGTACACAGTATTGGTGCTGAGCCTGGAAAAGCTACTGTAGCTGTGGTCGTCCTGCACAGCCCAGACCAGTCCCGTCCACACACAGCAAACTCTGGTGCCATTTGGCGTGATCAATGACTGTGATCAATGACGGCAGGGGAGGTGCACATGTGACTGCATGGCCGCAACTCTGGAGCCATGTCTCGTTCACACTTTAGACTGGAAAGTGAGTTCATGTCACCAGATCATGGGATTCAAAAGGTTTTTGAATAGGTATAGGTTTTCTTTTGTCCCTGTTTCTGTTAACCTACTGAACGCAGGTCATTAACAACTACCATCCTGTAATGCCATGTATGTATGTGGGTGGTGGGCTGTGGTGGATATGCACTTGAGTGTTTCTATGTATGTGTGTGTTTATTGTTGTTTTTGTTTTTTGGCGTCATGTGTATGTTGTGTGTATGTGGCAGCTATGTATGTCCAAGACAAATTTCCTTCGGGACTATCAAAAGAATCTTGAATCTTGATTCAGATACATACAGCAACCGGCAGCGCAGTCATCTACTGTGCACTACTGTGAAGGCCAATTTAACAAAGACAGCTTGTTATATACCACTGATTCTTGAAAGTTTAGCATGTCCCAGCTATTAAAGTGTTCATTTTTGTTGAAAAATTAAAAGATTTAATTGTTTTTAATTAATCATTGCTGTACACCTGCCCACACCCTGTAAAACCTGCTGACATATGAGAGTAGTTCTACAGAACTGCAAAAAATGAGTTTAAAACAATATTTACTATTATTTTCTGATTGCTCAAAATGTGTCCCACATATTCGTCACCACCGTCATTTTTTTTAAAGACAATAAATTCAGACATGTACGAGGTCACTGTCATTACTGGGGACTCCTGTTCAAACCTTTAGCTGTTCTCCATACTTCACCATCATTGAGGCTACTGTAAGTTTTCTATTCTCTATTCCCCTAAATGTGTCAATTGGTTTGGATGGGCAATGTTGCTGCCTCAACCATAACCTGTCACCACCGTCACTGTTGTGTCATAATATTATATCAGATTAATGTTAATTAAACTTTCTGAGAAGAGGTATGAAGTACCTAAAAAAAACAGGGGCTAAAGAAAATGGCTAATGTGAATAAACTATGCACGTTATGTAAAATAGAAATTTTTGTCACCTTCGTCAGATGTCACCACCATCAGGTTTTGTTCCATAGCTTGCCAGCTTGTTCCATATGTGATTGAATTGTGTGGGTTAATGAAACATTTGACATATTAGTATCCATCCAAAATGATACACTATCCTCCAATGAGACACATTTGGAGGCCTTTGGAGACAAACAAGTCCGACAGGCGGACAACAGATGCGTCCGTCTATGCCCGTTCTGAACCTTTTTTGCCCAAACGCCCCCTTGGCCTCCTCATAACCTGTCAAGGCAATTTATCAATAAGCCTACCATGTACTGTATAAGCCTGGATTTGAAAAAGTACCATAGGATTTCAACAGTGTTGGGCAATTTACTGAAAAACTGTAATGCATTGCTGATTACATGTTACTGTCTTTTCAAAATAATCCCTTACACTACATTTAGCAATGTGGGGACCTAAGGCGAATTTAGCTTAGGGGGGCCATCGGTCCATCCCATATCACATTTTTTTTAACATAAAATCTCTATTTTTGTTAGGCTATTTTTTTTTTTTTTAAATCACTTTTTTTTTTTTTTTTTAATTACAAACATAAAAAACAGGCAAACATTACAACCCTTTCTGGACAGATTTCAATGAATAGGCTATTTGCAATTTTGCATAGGCCTACATTAAATAAACTAAAATGTGAAATTCTCTTTTCACTTTAATATGAGAGCAGTGATGTCCCCCCCTCACTGAAGTGTTATTTCATGTGTGAGCATGATGCTGTCACCTATTTGAAGTGACGTTGATGTTGGATTTCATGGAATACTTTTAAATGCCGCTTTGGGAAGAAAACAGAGTAGGCGACAGGTGAACTGTATTTCTGTCAAAACAGTGGTTTGCAGGCGTTTGCGTTTTCACGTGGATATTGTCTTCGTGGACCGTAACAGACAAACCGTAAGTTCCATAAACTAATCAATGAGACATTGGCTACGTGTACATGATGTTTTTAAGTCCGATTTAATAAATGCGATTTAAATAGATCGGATTAAGAGTTATTTTGCGATGTGTATACATGGCACTTTCACTTAAATGCGATTAAACGTCTGGGGAAAATAAAGCATTGCGATTGGACTGAGGACGCACGTGCTGAGCGAGCCAAATAAGGCACGGGGGCGTGGTTCAATGCCACCGAGATGCAGGTCATCTTCCCCACGAAAATCGTTGCCTCAGGCGGACTGAAATCACAACATTTCCCCCTTTCTCCCTGGATCATTTACAATGCTACATTAGCTACCCTGTTAGCATAGAAAAACGAGTGGTCAAATGGTAATGTGGAGTAACTTTGTTGTGCTTCATTACTTCGTGGGGCACTTTTACATCAATATATGGAAGCCACAACATTTATAGTCGCTTAGGGACTTTAAATTAAGCAAAACTTTCATGTGAAAATCAACAGGAAGTGCCGCCATGTTTTTCTCACTGGCAAAGAGCACGGTTGGTTTGCACGCATGAGCTCCAGGCCAAAACTGAGCGACTGCCACCTTGTGGACACAAGAGGGAATCACAGGAGGGAATCACAATTCAGAAACGCATCACGGGAGGGAAACACATCACGGGAGGGCGGACGGACGGACGGACGGAGGGACGGACGGACGGACGGACACCAAAGCCTCTTATAGAGATGCGTGGGACGCATCTAAAAACCTGACTGTGGTGACATCTGATGGGGGTAATAACCTATTTTATGAAAACAAGTCCGACAGGCGGACAACAGATGCGTCCGTCTATGCCCGTTCTGAACCTTTTTTGCCCAAACGCCCCCTTGGCCTCCTCATAACCTGTCAAGGCAATTTATCAATAAGCCTACCATGTACTGTATAAGCCTGGATTTGAAAAAGTACCATAGGATTTCAACAGTGTTGGGCAATTTACTGAAAAACTGTAATGCATTGCTGATTACATGTTACTGTCTTTTCAAAATAATCCCTTACACTACATTTAGCAATGTGGGGACCTAAGGCGAATTTAGCTTAGGGGGGCCATCGGTCCATCCCATATCACATTTTTTTTTAACATAAAATCTCTATTTTTGTTAGGCTATTTTTTTTTTTTTAAATCACTTTTTTTTTTTTTTTTTTTAATTACAAACATAAAAAACAGGCAAACATTACAACCCTTTCTGGACAGATTTCAATGAATAGGCTATTTGCAATTTTGCATAGGCCTACATTAAATAAACTAAAATGTGAAATTCTCTTTTCACTTTAATATGAGAGCAGTGATGTCCCCCCCTCACTGAAGTGTTATTTCATGTGTGAGCATGATGCTGTCACCTATTTGAAGTGACGTTGATGTTGGATTTCATGGAATACTTTTAAATGCCGCTTTGGGAAGAAAACAGAGTAGGCGACAGGTGAACTGTATTTCTGTCAAAACAGTGGTTTGCAGGCGTTTGCGTTTTCACGTGGATATTGTCTTCGTGGACCGTAACAGACAAACCGTAAGTTCCATAAACTAATCAATGAGACATTGGCTACGTGTACATGATGTTTTTAAGTCCGATTTAATAAATGCGATTTAAATAGATCGGATTAAGAGTTATTTTGCGATGTGTATACATGGCACTTTCACTTAAATGCGATTAAACGTCTGGGGAAAATAAAGCATTGCGATTGGACTGAGGACGCACGTGCTGAGCGAGCCAAATAAGGCACGGGGGCGTGGTTCAATGCCACCGAGATGCAGGTCATCTTCCCCACGAAAATCGTTGCCTCAGGCGGACTGAAATCACAACATTTCCCCCTTTCTCCCTGGATCATTTACAATGCTACATTAGCTACCCTGTTAGCATAGAAAAAACGAGTGGTCAAATGGTAATGTGGAGTAACTTTGTTGTGCTTCATTACTTCGTGGGGCACTTTTACATCAATATATGGAAGCCACAACATTTATAGTCGCTTAGGGACTTTAAATTAAGCAAAACTTTCATGTGAAAATCAACAGGAAGTGCCGCCATGTTTTTCTCACTGGCAAAGAGCACGGTTGGTTTGCACGCATGAGCTCCAGGCCAAAACTGAGCGACTGCCACCTTGTGGACACAAGAGGGAATCACAGGAGGGAATCACAATTCAGAAACGCCTCACGGGAGGGAAACACATCACGGGAGGGCGGACGGACGGACGGACGGAGGGACGGACGGACGGACGGACACCAAAGCCTCTTATAGAGATGCGTGGGACGCATCTAAAAAGTAAAATATGGGGAGGTTGCTCCAATACATTGCTGCACAACCAAGACCTTCGTCTATGATAATATACCTCTATATTTTGGATCTGAACTACTTTTTAAAAACCTGTTTTAGCCTCATTCTCAAGAATCAGTGATACAATAAAAATATAAAATGGTGCATATGTTGTGAAATGGATTGAAAATGGATTGCTGCTCTGTTCTGGAAGTTCTGGGATGTTGCTTGCTGAACAGAACATTTGCTAACATTGTTTGCAGAGCATTGTGTATCAATTTATTTATCTATTTATTTTACTTTTTTTGTCACAGGTAGGCTACCGGACAATGAAAGCTTCCAGCGCTACAACAAGTTGACCTCTTTCTTTGATGAGTGACATGTGTCATCTGGACAATGACATGGCTGTCACAACAGTCACACACACAACAGTGATGGGGCTGTTATACGTCACTTCGAAATCCTCAAAAGCCTCACCCAAACTTCTTTTTTTTTACACACGTGCAACTATTTCTCTTATTTAAAACTTGAAATTGTCAGCATAATGTGCTTCTCTCAACCAGTAAGACCAGTCTGATAATAAGCTCTCTCAGACAGTACTTTCAGTCATCCTATTTTTAGACTTCCTAAGAATCACACCAACACACGTCTGTCAATGACACCACCTCATTATGCACCCCAGTGGATTTTGCACAGAAAGGTTTTTCCTGCGATTTTGTCTTCCAAGTAAGCACACCGCCCGCCTGAGCCCTCAAGTAAACAAGTGCCAAGTGGGTTGCGAGTGGAGTATTTAGGTCAACCCAAGCTGTGCCCAGCCCAGCGTGCCCATCATAGCTGTGTTGGGGTTGCCAGGGGTGACGGTGGGTGACATGGCATGTTGTGGCATGCACGGGCAATGGGGCATGGGCATTGGGTGAAGGGTTGCTGACATGGAGTGACACGGGCAAGGAGTGTGGCCGGCGTTGCTGATGGCTAGGGCAGTGGTTCTTAACCTGGGGTGCGGGCACCCCCTGGGGGTGCGCCAGAGATTTCAGGGGGTGCGCAGAATTTTGTTTGTGTTGAGGTTGTGACCAAAATTCCGCTTCCAAACATTATAATTAGGCCAAATTAAGACCGAATTAAAACATATATAAAACAACAGGCAAGAATCATTGTAATTAATCACTTAAGTAATTTTTTGTGCGTATACACGTGTAGAAGTTTGGGTTGGGGGTGCACGGCTTGTCTTCCGCACAGAGAAGGGGGTGCGTTAAGGAAAAAAGGTTAAGAACCACTGGGCTAGGGGATGCACAGAAGCAGACGAGATCTCTGGCCTGCCCCGGGTATTGAGCATATAGGCATGGGGTGCAGGCAGGGCCGGATTAATGCACAGGCTAGATACTGTATGGCTGCAGCCTAGGGGCCCCACCTGCCAGGGGGCCCCTGATTGGAAAAGCGAAAAATTACAAACTTGTGACAAGATGCAATATTGAAAAAGTCATCTGTCATGTTGAGTGCTGTTGGTAGATATGGCACCCTTAATTAGCCTTTCGCAAAACCCCTCCCACAAACGGCCGCCAACCAATCCGAGCTCAGCAACGGTAACTAAGGAGTGTAGAACTTGTCGAGGTCCGTCAAAAACCTACGATTTCAGGGAGACATACAACGTGTGCCTATGGCACCGTCAGGGTCCGACACCATCTGAAGATTAATTAGGACCTCATTTTTTCACTTTCCCGAAGCAAAAACCTCAAGCGGACTGATAACAGGGATGGATTAAGCCATGTGGAGGCTATTAGCTCCAGGTGATCATATTTAAAATTAGCAGGCTAACTGTGCAATCGTCTTGTTTGCTAATATAGCCCCCTTCCCCCTTGCATTTAGCTGGCAGAAAACGTACCCTAAACAAATAATCAATGCATCGCTCAGACTTAAGGACAATATTATATGATATTATAGTATTGGATCCACGGCATTATGATTCAAATTTTATTGGGAAACTACTAGTTGCGTTGTTTAATATGCGCCAAATGCACAGCCCACGGAGCAGCCCCCACCCTCTCTCCTTCCCAGTTTGTGTCTGTGTATATGCGTCGAGTGTGACAGCAAAAAAGTAACACTGAAATGGGGCTGCGCTTGTTCCAACCTTGTTATGAAGATATTAACTGTCAACTAAAACCATTAAAGTGAACAGAAGAGAAACGCCCAGTGTGACTGCCCAAGAGCTGCGCAGTGTCAGTGCCCAAAGCCCGTCAAAGGTCTTGGCGGACGGCTGCAATGTCCCAGTTTACACCAAGCACTATCAAATGTCCTGGTTACAGACATCACATCGCCATCATCAAGTTGTTGTATTTCACAGTTGAATATGGCTTCTAGTAATCAGCGTGTGTAGGATACAAGAAGTGTAGGCTACACACATTTCCTATGAAACGCAGCCAAAACGTGTGCCTGGTTCTAAGTTTTTGACGGACGTAGCAACAATAACTAGGGGGCGTGGCTTTTGCGAAAGGTGAATTCTTAGCTCCTAATTATGTACATTTGTCACAAAATTTTCCTCCACAGCAACCTGTAGCCTAGGGGCCCCAGGCCATCTTTAGTGGCATGGCCATGGGGCGCGGGCATGCACAGCGACTGAAATCCCTGCCCTGCCCTACCCTGCCCTGGACTGAACTGGCCCACAGTGGGATAACTCTGCTTGGCTCTCTGATGGAATGGTCTGCTCTCCCAAAATAGTTCAACATAATGGTAGATCCAAACAAGTGCGCGCACACACACACACACACACA
>NC_085863.1:8831113-8836113 GCF_034702125.1 Engraulis encrasicolus | reverse complement strand
TGTAATCAGCAGCACTGGAGCTCCACAAGGAACGGTGCTTTCCCCCGTGCTGTTCACCCTGTACACCACTGACTTCAACTACAACACGAAGACCTGCCACATGCAAAAGTTCTCGGATGACACAGCCATTGTTGGATGCATCAAAGATGGGCAGGATGGGGAGTACAGGGGACTGGTGGAGAACTTTGTGAAATGGTGCAGAACCAACCAGTTGCGGCTGAACACCACCAAAACCAAAGAAATGGTGATCGACTTCAGGCGAACCACCCCACCCCTGGTGCCTGTCTCCATTGAGGGGGAGACTGTGGAGACAGTCTCCACATACATCAGGCTTCATCCTGTGTCTAAGCATACAGTGCTATCTGCTTTATTAGCAATTGATAGTCGCAAATCCACTGGAGAAGACCAGCTAGATCCCCTTTTTCTTCGCACTGCGGCATATATAATAGCAGAGCCATTATTGCACATTTTCAATTTTTCTATTTCCACTGGAGTTGTCCCTACACTATGGAAATTTGCACACATTACCCCGTTGCACAAGGGGGGTGATAAGACTGACCCTAACAACTATCGACCAATATCCAAGCTACCGTGTCTCTCAAAAATACTAGAGAAGTTGGTAAATGATCAGCTCAAAGAATTTCTAAATACCAATAATATTTTGAGCCCTCTCCAATCAGGCTTTAGGCCTAAACATAGTACAGTTACTGCTGCTACTAAAGTAATGGATGATATTATCACTTCTCTTGACAAGAAAAAACATTGTGCTGCCATCTTTGTGGACTTATCCAAAGCATTTGACACCGTGGACCATTCTCTGCTTCTACAAATTCTGCCTGGTATTGGTTTTAATGCAAGTGCCTGTAAATGGTTCCAGAGCTACCTTTCAAACAGACACCATACTGTAAAATTGGGTAATACTCAATCTGACCCCCTGCTAATAACCAAGGGGGTCCCACAAGGTTCAGTATTAGGTCCGGTACTCTTCACCATGTACATAAATAGCATACTTTCTCTCCTTTCCAACTGCTCTATTCATCTATATGCAGATGATACAATTTTGTATTGTGTTGCAGATTCTGTACAGCTAGCCTTGGAGAAATTGCAGCAGTCTTTTAATATCCTACAAAATGCCTTCATTAGTCTTAAGCTTCTACTTAATGTAAGCAAGACTAAATGTATGGTCTTTACTCGATCTAAGCATGGCATGAAAAATGATTTTAATATATCTACTTTAGATGGGTCTGTTATTGAGAGAGTATCACATTATAAGTACCTGGGAATCTGGCTAGATGACAAGTTCACATTCAAGAAACATACTGACTGTCTTGTCACTACGCTCAGACAAAAGCTATCTTTCCTGCACAGAAATAAATATCACTTTCCTGTTTTCTGCAGAAAAAAGTTAATTGAAGCTACTTTTCTGTCTTCCCTTGACTATGGTGATATTATTTACAGACATGCACCACTCTCTAATCTGAAGGCACTTGACACTGTCTATCATTCAGCTCTTCGTTTTATTACTGGGGATCCATATAGTACACATCATTGCCTGTTATATGATAAAGTTGGGTGGGCTCCACTTTCTCACAGAAGGGACATGCATTATTTTATTTTTATTTATAAGGCCCTCACTGGCAAACTCCCATTTTATATTTCATCTCTTTTAGTTTGGCACTCCAACCCATACCAAACCCGCAGCAGCAATTTTTTACTGGAGGTCCCTTATGCCCGCACTGAACTGGGTAAAACAGCTTTTAGTGTCTGTGGACCTTCAGTTTGGAATAACTTACAACAAAGGATGGGTCTTCAAGCCTTTGTGCCATTAGAACATTTTAAAGTTACACTGGGAAGTTTTTTATCACATACTTGCACTTGTTTTAACTCATAAGTTTTAATTCATAGTTTGTCTTAATTCTTACCTTTTATATGATTTATGGTGTATTGTGTATGTTCATTGTTTATATATGATTTTATATGTGCAATTGTTTGTTTTACTCGACATCATTGTAAATGAGGGCTGGGCCCTCAATGATTCTTCGAGTTTAAATAAATGAAATGAAATGAAATACAAGTACCTGGGTGTTCACCTGGACTCTAAACTGGACTGGTCTGCTAACTCACACGCACTGTACAAGAAAGGACAGAGCAGACTCTACTTTCTGAGAAAGCTGAGATCTTTCAATGTGTGCAACAGACTCCTGCAGATATTCTACCAGTCTGCCATGGCCAGTGTGCTCTCCTATGCTGTGGCATGCTGGGGTGGCAGCATTAGGAAGAGAGATGCTGGACGGCTTGACAGGCTGGTGAGGAAAGCAGGGTCTGTGGTAGGCACAGAACTGGACGCCCTCACAACCACAGCTGACAAGAGGACACTTAGCAGATTAGACTCTATCCTGGACAACTACAAGCACCCCCTGTACCCAGTCTTCGACAACCAGAGAAGCCTGTTCAGCCACAGACTGCGCGCCATCTCCTGCAAGACAGACAGGCTGCGAAAGTCCTTTGTACCCAGGGCCATCCAGCTATTCAACATTGCACAGAAGGACACACAAAGAGAGATCGTCATAGGGGACTGGACTGCATAACAGATCCCTCTCCTGCACACTTTATCTACCTGGACTCTTTACCCTATGACTCCTCCTCTTTCATTGGAATGCACAGCTGTTTGTGTGTGTGTGTGTGTGTGTGTGTGTGTGTGTGTGTGTGTGTGTGTGTGTGTGTGTGTGTGTGTGTGTGTGTGTGTGTGTGTGTGTGTGTGTGTGTGTGTGTGTGTGTGGAGAGACACAGTTGACGTGTGTAACCCCTTGGACTACTGATACTCCTGGACACTTTGATGGTAACTTTGTCTTGGCCACCCAGCACAGGTGACACTATGTACACTTTATTTTTGGTGTGTGTGTGTGTGTGTGTGTGTGTGTGTGTGTGTGTGTGTGTGTGTGTGTGTGTGTGTGTGTGTGAGAGAGAGTGTGTGTGTAGTGACACAGGGGGCGACACCCCCCCCCCCCATCCTTTTTCCAGGGAATACTATGGACATTGTACTAGGCAGAGAGACTATGGACACTCCTGGACACTTTATGAACACTTTGTCTTGGCTTCTATGTGCCACTTGGCTAAGGCACATGTTAACACTGTGGACTTTTACACTTTATATTTGGTGTGTGTGTGTGTGTGTGTGTGTGTGTGTGTGTGTGTGTGTGTGTGTGTGTGTGTGTGTGTGTGTGTGTGTGTGTGTGTGTGTGTGTGTGTGTGTGTGTGTGTGTGTGTGTGTGTGTGTGTTAGAGAGAGATGCCTTGGCAAAATGTATGCAACAGTAAGCTATATATGATTATTTTATGTGTAAATATGTGTATTATGTCTTGTGGGTAATGTCTTTATTTATGTGTGTATGCTACTTGGCACCTTAATTTCCCTCTGGGATCAATAAACGATACTCTACTCTACTCTACTACTCAGACAGGCATGAACAGATGTACATTTATGACCATTACGATGTTATAAAGGCCTTATGGAACAATCAATGTGTTCAGAAATGACAAACAAAGCAAGTCACAATAGCATCATTTATGCCCATCACGTGACTCTGTTGTCCTTAGCACCTCACCACCACCACCACAACCACCACCACCCCAGCCATATAGCCAGCTCAGCTCAGCCGCAACACTGCACGATACGGAGGCTTTGTCTCCTATTGTACCTACACAGTGAATGGGGTGCCTGTCTGTCTGTATGTGTGGTAGGAGGGTAGGGGGGTGTGGGCCAGCTACCTAGGGGGTGGTTGCCAACCTGGGGGTCGGGACCACTAGGGTGGGGGGGGGGGGGGTCATGAAGGTACGGCAGAGGGCTTGTAAACAGGGACTGTGAACAACACATGCTTGATTATTACCATTCAATAAAGTGTTTGTAATAGCGTTCAACTGCATGGTTAAAATGAAACAATATTACATTTAGCTACATTTAAAGGAGAAACAAGTCCGACAGGCGGACAAAGATGTGTCCGATGGCGGCGAAGATCGTGTTTTTTGGCCGATTTAAAGAATGCGTTTTAGACGGACAGAACGACGGACGGTGGGATGTACCCTCTTATAGAGATGCTAGAAAAGTATTCTTAGGTCCCAAAAAGGTCCAGAAAAAGTTTGGGAACCACACTGGCCAAAGGGGTGGGGGGGGGGGGGGGTGTCTGCGGGATATACAGGCCCCCCCTTATGCAGCATCTTGTCCAGTGTGACGTGAGTGACATCATGGGGGGCTCCCCATTGTGGTCCTATTCAAGAGGGCGGTTAGTCAGTGGAAAGGGCACGTGCCTGTGTGGTCATGCTGGCTTCGCTCTGGCAGAGCTGAAACAGAGGGGGGTCCATGATTAAATCATTATATGCCACCCACCACCCATCCACCCACTCGCTCACCCACATCCTGGCTGACTGACACACGCTATTCTTCTCTCTTCCTCTCTCCAACCCGCCATCCCTCCCTCTCATACGTACTCACTCACTATCTCTCTCTCTATGCTTCCACATCCTTCTCTTTCTCTCCCTCTTACCATCTGTCTCTCTTTTTTTCTTCCTCACCGACACTCTTCTAACGGTCATCTCGGCCGACAAAAGTGACCCATTGACTGCCCACTCATGCAGCTTTCTCTCTCTCCTCTCTCTCTCTCTCTCCCTCTCTCTTACTGACTCCCTCCTCGTTCCCACTTCTTTACTCCTCTTCCACTCTCTTTCTCTCTCTTCCCCTCTTTGTCTCTGCTTCCCGCCTTTCTCTCTCTTTCTTGCTCCTGTTCTGTCTCCCCGACCCTCTCCCTCCTGTTCAGTCTCTCTCCTCTTTCCCTCTTGTTCTCTGTCTCTCTCCTCTCTCCTTTTCTCTGCCTCATCCCCCTCTCTTTCTCTTTCGTGCTCCTCTTCCTCTCTCTCCATCCTCTCTGTCTCCTCTCTCTCTTTCTCTCTCTCTCTCCTGTTCTCTCTGTCTCTCTCCTCTCTCTTTTTCTCTGCCTCATCCCCCTC
>NC_085863.1:8728613-8828613 GCF_034702125.1 Engraulis encrasicolus | reverse complement strand
TGCCAGAGCATGCTGAGTTTGGTGTACCAATGCCAACCAGAGCAGCCCCAGGACTCCAGGCGAGCTGACCACAGATGGTCTTCCCCGATCCCATCACATTAGAGTGGTGTCAACACAGACAAGACACAGCTGAACACCTGTGTGTGTGTGTGTGTGTGTGTGTGTGTGTGTGTGTGTGTGTGTGTGTGTGTGTGTGTGAGTGTGTGTGTCCGTGAGTTTTCAGTAATTGGGTTGTTGCGGCCCAGCTAAATCACCCTATGGTAAACATACCTGAGGGGAAAAAAAAGTCTCTCAGACTGTCAAATTTAATTAACGTGAAAGATGGCTTTCCTCTCACCAGTCACCTCATCACATTGCTTCTTTTTCCAACACACCACAGACAGCTCTCTCAACCATACCATATGAGAACATGTCAGAACATGTTCCTGCATGGAGTGGAGCTTCCCTCCTACTTGGCATCTGTGGAGGATGCGTCCTAAGAGTTTTAGGGAGCACAGTCTGTCTGCAAGCAGAGTAGGACATTTCAGGTAGAGAGTAGGCCTACAGTCTATGTACCGTTTCAGTTCTTCGCATCGATGACCACACCATTTTGGTCTGTATGCAACACATAACAAAATATCAACAAATTATAATCCCCTCGTGGCAAAAACAACAAGGTAATCACAGGTCAGCATCTCTCAGGACATCTGGACATCATCATGCTGTATCAAAAATGATACTTTCTCAGAGTAGCTAAAGTAATTCCTGGCAACATGGCACCATGGCTCAGTAGCAGTAGTGCCCTGTGTTGTGCTGCTGGACAAAAGATTGTCACGGCAGCAGCTGACACGTAGAAGTTATTACTGATGGCCTGACTGGCAATGACACAGCTTGCAAAGTTAACATCGACATAATACTCACATCTGCCGACCCTAATCCTCTATTACTTGGCTTTTTGTTGCTAGTGCAAATAGAAGCGGTTTCATCACAACATCCTGAAGCCCAACACGTTGGCGCTACCGCAACTAGCTTTGCGCGCATCGGTTCCGCGGCTGTGCCAAAACACGCATGATGTCAACACAAGAAGTGCACTGCTAAAAACGCATACTCGATATGGACACGCAACACTGTCGTTATGATACACAGACACAGGCATATACACACGCAGGCGCACAGCCCTTGCAAACACATTTCTTTAAATTATTTATATAAAACTTTTTCAGCGACATTGTTGTTGAAGGATAATAGGGGTATCCTATTACCTTTGAATGGAAAAGACACGCCAGTCCAAATGCCTCTTCTTTCACTCAAAGACAAAAGTTAATTCACTCCACTGTTGTTTATTCCTCTTTGGGAAAAAAAAGTTTTTGCCTTTTCTGGTCCGCCGTGTCCGTCCAGACACCCAGACTGTAAATACATGCCGCATATGCGCATTCGTTTGTACCTTCCTACAGCTCATTGACATCTAAAGAAACCAATTAAAATCAAGATGTCAACCAACCAGCTTAGCAACATGAAGCTCATTGGCTACGGCAACCTTATAAATGCCCAATCACGGCGCAGCTAAACTAAAATTTATAGTCTGAATAGACAGTAGTCAGGACTGCTCTTTCCCTCCTTTTCACTTTTTTCCCCATTTTCTTTCTTTTTTTCCTATTGTGGTGTAAAAGTAATTTGGCCTATCTTAAAAAAAATCATCAACTAAACTTACAATTAAAACCTGTTTAGGTGAGCAAAAATGGACGAGGCGTTTAGGATAATAATAGTCTATAACACATCTTTAATAGGCCCATGTCTTTTCATCACTCAGCATACATTGATAGGCTGTCTCATCATCGTTCGCTGTATGTTAGGTGATTAAGTTTACATTAAGACACAAGTTCTCACAGTTTTAAATTGACAGCTTCGATAGGTAAATATTCTATACCAATTTGAGTTCCACAAGTGTGACATACCCATGCAGCTTTAAAATGTATAAAACGTGTCAAGTTACTTTAACCATTTTTGTGGAAAAATGTCAACCCTGGCCTGGACCATGGAAGAAACAATCATACAGCTCTGTAGAAAATGTAACTATAGCGACACCCAGTGGCAACTTAGGAATAAAGATGCTGACATGGTAACACCACCTTTGTTAACTGTAACTGGTAACAATAACATTTTCAACACAAGTCTTGTGTGCAATAATGTTTACTTGGCCATGTTTTTTTTAATATCAATGACTGATCTTTTGAGAAAGAAAAGAATCATTAAAACACAAGAAGCAAATTATTATTTCTAAATACAACTTTTATTCACACCTGTGTAACAAATATGCAAAAATCTAAATGGGTCCACATGTATTATGACATGTTAATATGTGTCTGAACTGCTGTCTGCATCTCTCTATGTTTATGTACAGGCGCATAGGAGGTGTGTGTGTGTGTATGCCATATATTGTGGATCTTGAGTTACTGAGAATGTACTGGCGTTGTTTTAAGAAGTATAAAATACTAAAAGTGAACATTTAATATCAAAATATGTCCATTTACCCTTTTTAAAGACGTATGTGATCTGGTGTTTTCAGCAGGTGTGTATATCTCTGTGTGTGTGTGTGTGTGTGTGTGTGTGTGTGTGTGTGTGTGTGTGTGTGTGTGTGTGTGTGTGTGTGTGTGTGTGTGTACGTGTGCACATGTGTACAGCAAGCATACAGCATGCGTGCGTTTATAGGGTCATCAACTTGCTGGACCTGAGTTCATATTTCTATACGTGTCAGTAGATGTGGGTGTGCGAGTCGGTGTGCGTGTTTGTGGCGTGCATGTCCCTGGTCATGTTATTCTTGTGACTGAGCCGTGCTTGCAGGAGGGTGTGCTCCACCACCCCCATCCTCACGTCCATCTGCTGGATCTCCTGCCGCAGCTTGGTGAGGCTCTGTCTGATCCGCACCACGGGCGCTCCGTCCGACATGCTGCTTCCCTTCTCCTCCATCTCCTGCTTCACCTTCTCCAGCTCCTCGCTGATCTCCGCCAAGGTCCTGGTTCTCTCGGTGACGCCGCCGCTGCCCTGCTGGTAGAGCTCCCTGGCCTGGCTGAGCTGCGACTGGGCGGTGCGGTACTCGGCGATCAGAGGCTCCAGCTGGGTGTTGAGGTACTTCTCCCGGCTGGAGACCTTCTCCAGGGTCTTGCTCACGTCCTCCTGCAGCTTGTCCAGGTAGACCTTGGCGTCTTTGAGGGAGTTCTTGATTCCGGACTGGTGCTGGTGGATCTGGTCCACGTGCACCCGCCAGTCTTTGTTGTCGGTGCGTATGGTGACCTTCAGCTGCGGCAAGACCCTCTCCACCTCCAGGTTCCACTCTGCCGCGTCTATCTGCGATTCCAGAATCATCTCTGGCTTGGACATGGTGCCCTCGCTCTGGGTGGAGCGCGCCTTCAAGGCCTCGAGGTCCAGAACGTTCTCCTCCTCAAACTCGTCAGCATCCTCAGCCATCTCCTCCTCCACTTTGTTGAGTGTCAACTCAGCATCGTCCTCCATCACACACTCTTCCTCCTGCTCTTCTGATGGATAGATTGGCTTCTTCCAGCTGAAGCCTTTGCGTTTGAGTGCCTCTTCCACCAGCTGGTCCAGAACGCAGCACACGTGTTCTCCAGAACCAGACTTCAGCTTGGCTGGAGGGAAATCCACCTGGCCTCCTAGAGCGCGTAGGTGAGACAGGATGTTGGACACAGTGGCGTTGGGGTCGTCATGTTCATGCGGATTTTCGAAGGGTCTGCCAGCGACGTTGATAAGCCACGCAGCAATGACGGTAAACATATAGAACTGTTCGCCGGGGTTGGACGGCGTGTACGGGCTTGAAGCAAAATAATGTCTCGACAAGGCTTTCATGTTGTGTTTGGCCAGGACCTCGTCTTCGTAATTCAATACCTTTAGCTTGTCAAGTAAGTCCTCCATGACCACGAACATTTGGTAAGCGGCTCCAGGACCGCGGTCTTCATCATCTCCTCGCCTTCCGTCGTCAGCCATCTCAGTTTATAGGCAATTCAAATATTCAACACCACAATTTCTCCTGAATACAGGTTCAATTAGTGTAGTTCATGCTCGCTAGTATTAGCGAATATGCTAACACACGTTCATGCTCAGCAGCTTACAATGATGCCAAGTTGACATATATCCCAGAATAACGTGCACTGCAGTCACTTTCGCAAGACAGTTGATCCGCATACACCAAATAATAGTTGATTAGACGGAAATATAAGCTCAGAAGTCGGTTGTTAAGCTTTGCGTCTTCCCAAGCTGTGAGTTTACCCTTTCCTGTTGACAACCGTCATCTCCTCGTTTCTACCCAATCAGAGAGCTCCGTACTGACAAGTGAAACGTTGCCATGGTTACAACTGTATACAAACGACCTGTGGGCTGTGGCACTTCTCGTTCGCATGGCTTTGTTGTCAGTATAAATATCCAATCCAAGGTAGAGCAAAAACATGACTGCGGATCTTTGTGAACAGTCTGAGCTCTACAACATTATTAATCAACGCGTCCGTGTGCCACGACTGGCAGAATGCAATTATCTTTGTTTAATTGGTAAGTCAGGTGAATTCTGTGACAGTGCGAGGGTGCACGTGAACTAGGCAACATGTCAACATGACCATCTTTGCTCTTTCCTAGACGCACGAACTGCAGGACAGTATAATGCGGGGCACATAATAACAGCCAGGCATGCTAAATGGGTTTGTTTCAACACTCTTTGATGCTCTTGTCCTTGCATGAAACACAGCACGCCGTAGACCCCATTACTTACAAGACTGCTCTGTTTTTATCTCAGGATTCTTGTGACAATTTCATTTCCCCTCCCAATGTGGAGGTCGAAGGCATGAGGTATATCGTTGTGTATGATGGTAACTCCAGTTCTTTGTTGGGAGAAGGTTAGTGATAATACTGTGTTCTCACAGTCACACTTTTGTAGTGTAAGCCACAGGCATACATTTGAAATTATCATTTTATTACACTTACATTACAAAAATGTGTGTGTCTCAAACGACCCCACATATTGGTTTTAATTATGTCTGTGCTGCAGGTCCAGCTCGTAAGTGCATCAAAGCCCTGGCAGAGTCAAGCCTCTACCCAGTTCTCCTTCTCAATGGAGGTTATGAAAAATTTTCAACTCTCTACCCTTTCTTCAGAACTCAAACCATTCTTTACACTATTAAGGTAGGTCACTATCTTTTGATTTCTGGTTTGAAGAAAATGATCTCACTATACTAGTATGCTTTCGATTGTGACAAGTGATTACACAGCAAAAAAAAATGCAGTATTGCTGCAACGCATAAAGTACTCTGGGATCAAATACACTCTAGGACTCTCTCTGTGTTGAATTAACACTGTATTTTTTACTGTGTATAAAAGGGAAACTATTGATGATCCGTTTCAGGAACTGGAGAGTTTGCCAACGTATCCTGTGGAAATTTTGCAAGGTCAGCTGTACATGGGTGATTACAAGCAAGCGACTTCCTATGCCATCACTAAAGATCTTAAAATCAGTGCTTTCGTCAATGTGTCTGATCAGAACTGCAGCCTGTGAGTACCCATGAGTTCGATGTGAGACTTTTTCCCATAACTATCTCAGTGTTACTACAGTGTTTGCTGCCATTTTCATGCTTGTTGTTTTTTTCTTCCTCTTAAATTAAGATTCGAAAAGGGACACAAAACGGTCTTAGACGTACGGGTGGCGAATACCACACAGGCCAATATGTACAGTTCTTTTGACACGATGTGCTCCTTTGTTGGTAAGTCGCCTCTGGAACGGTTTGCTCTTTTGACATTTGCCACTGAAGACCATAAGTAGTGCTTCCAGACGTTCACATTTGACTATGCATGTTACTCCTACGCTGCCAACATTACCCCTTTCCTTTCATTTGTTGACATGTGACCCAACTCCATTCGCCCCCACACACTCCCAACTCACTGAAAACTCCCCCTATTCTTTCAGAAGCCCTCATAATGAACTCTGCAACACAGAGGGCTATGTACAGCCATGCATTTACTGTATGTTTGTCACTGGCATCACTTTCAAACATTCAAACATTTCAAACATGTAGTAGGGCAGACCACACAGTTCTGTGGATGGACCAATACAACAGTCATTGTCATGTGAATGCACTTGGCTTCTGTGAGCTTCTATGAAATTTAAGATGACATTATCTACTCATGTAAAAATAATGCACAATCAAAAGCCCAGTCGTTCTGTTCCTCAGCACATTTTTCCTTTGTCTTCAAAAGTAATAATTACTTAGTTATAATGAAGTTGACGATGATGACAATGATGATGATGATGATGATGGTGGTGCTGGTGATTATTATTATTACTATCTTTAGGGCAGTCATGGGTAAGTGGTTAGGGCGTCAAGACTTGTATCCCAAAGGTTGCCGGTTCGACTCCCGACCCGCCAGGTTGGTGGGGGTAGTAATTAACCAGTGCTCTCCCCCATCCTCCTCAATGACTGAGGTACCCTGAGCATGGTACCGTCCCGACGCACTGCTCCCTTGGGGCACCATTGGGGGCTGCCCCCTTGCACGGGTGAGGCATAAATGCAATTTCGTTGTGTGCAATGAACACTTGTGTGCTGTGTCACAATGACAATGGGAGTTGGAATTCCCAGTTGGACTTCCACTTTAGTTGTGGTATTACACTGTCTGCTTTGTGCAATAGGCTCTCGTCTGAAGGCTGGCAGCAGGGTCATGATTTTCTCCACTTTTGGCATCAGCCGGAGCAGCGCTGCCACAATGGCCGTCCTCATTGGGCACCTCAAGCTCCCGCTCAAGGTGAGAGCTTAAGACCATGTGCCACTCAATGCAATCATTTATCAAATCTCCAGAGGGGTTATATAAGATCAGATGCGGAATCAGGAGCACAAATTGATGACTGGCAAGGCTAGTCTATATATTGTAATGTTAAGTTAGTTTAATTAAACGCAATGCATTAGCCACGTGTTCTCTCTCTCTCTCTCTCACACACACACACACATACACATTTTTATTTGGAATTCTCATAGCTTAACTGTGCAATAATTCTATTTTTAAATAAATACACCAATGCCCCCCCTCGAAGGGATCTCCTAAAAGATGTTATTGTGCCCTGCAAACGTAAAATTATTTGAGAATAGCTCTACAACAAAATTACTACTAAAACTGCTCTTAATTCTGGGAGATGGAGGGAATCATTTTGGCCAGATTTCAAAGACAAAATATTGCTCTTTGCAGGAGGCCTGGGACCATGTGTTGCGGTGCAAGAACAGCATACGGCCAAATCGGGGATTTGTGCAACAGCTATCTGACTGGGAGAAGCAGTCACTGGGACAAACAGTTACTGACATTTCAGAGCCAAAGTACTGAGGAGATTGTAATCTTCCTAAGGCGCATCAGCCATTTGTCCATTGTGTTTGTCACCAATTGTTTTATGTGTTTTTGTAATGCATTTAGTCAATAAAGTTGTTGAGATTTTGTTGGCTTGTTGTTACAGTATAATAAAAGAAATATAAGCAATGGGAAGAGTTAGTGGAAATAGGCCCCACTAGAGTATCCACTTACAATGGAAATCCTATTTGGAAAAGTTATGTAATGTTGGGGGGGCTTGCTACACATGTGCATGTGCATTGCTAAAAATATGAAGCAGTCTTCTTGCTATGCTTTGAACGGTTGACCCACCCACAGGCGAAGAGAATTTGAGGAAATAGAAGTCCTTGGTCTTTCATTGGCTAGAGTTTGGAAGTGTATTCTCGACGGCGGATTTGCAGAAGGCCAACTAGCTAGTTAGCTTACTAGCTTCTAAAGGGAAGCTCCAAAACCGTTATCTGGCAACAACCTTGAGGAAAACCCGGTTTCACCTGTACTATTTCGTGAACAATGTTGTTTGCTCCGGGTAGTTTCATGGAATGCCTTCAGGAGTGGGAGGATTTAGAAAAAGACTATCAACAAATCCAGGTAATATATATTACTGTTCATTGGTTACACTTGCACTTTGTCAAGTCTGGCTGACGAATCGAATTTACTGTAGTTCTACTGAAGAGACAAAATAAAGGGTCCTTTGGCCGACTGGTACGCTTATCATTAAATTATGGTGCCAGATAATACGATGCATATATGAGTTATTATACCCACTGCCAATGACACTGTCTCACTTCTCATTTGTAGGCACTGTCGCACCTCCACAAAGAAACTGACAAGTTTATCAGTTAGCTAGAAGAGGCTAGCTCAGCTGTCAGAACAATGATGGCTAACAGTAGGATGCTAATTTCCCACCCACATCTGTTGTGGAGTTATACGGTATGCGCAAGAGTAGATTCAATATTTAATGTGTTAACGTAGAGTCAGTAATGTATGGATATACTTTTTTATCCGGAAGAAAGAAAAGTTATTGCTATTCAGCAACAGGCGTTTCGCGGTATAGCAGCCCATAGATATCAATCCTTGTTTGTTTCTGTCACCTGACGCTGCCTAATATTCTATCAGGTTATTAGGTGAGAATGTAGTGCCATTTTCAAGTCCATTAATGATGAAATATTATGTACCGTATTTGACTTGTTACGCTACTTCCAGGAGACGCATCGGCTGTATAAACAGAAGCTGGAAGAAGTGTCAAAACTCCAAAACTCATGTTCAACGTCAATCTCACGGCAAAGGAAAAAGCTGAAAGAGCTCTCCCAGTCACTGCAAGAGTGAGTCTTATTATTACATTTTGTCAATGTGATTGCACGGAAGTTGTATAGTTCTAGTAACGCTTATAGTAGTAACAGTTACTGAGATTCGTGCACTATTATGAAACACTGATTTCCACTCAGCTGCTGTGGTGTAGTTATATCCATGTTATTATAATTCTGCCTCACTTCCCATAGCATGACGTCAATAACACATCCTAAGGTGCAGTGTTTCAGGAGCAGCAACCTGCTGGTACACTGTAGCTGGTTGCTAAACTCATTTGAACAAATAATGAATGAAAGAAAGAATCAATGAATGTGCTCTTCTTCTTTGTAGATGCAGGCAGCAGGGCGAGTCAGAGACCTTGGCCGCCATCGAGGGGATCCAGGAGAGCATGAAGGAAAGGCCGGAAGTCTTCTTCGAGATGGAGGCCTTCTTGCCGAAGAAGAACGGGTAACCATGCACACACACACACACACACACACACACACACACACACACACACACACACACACACACACAGACGTCTGCATGTTGCCAGCTTTGCATAGCCTATGGCTGTGAGTTTTCCAGCATGTTTTCAATCCAGCTAGAATGAAAATGTAATAATGCAGGCCAGTGGCATGCTAGAGCATAAGGTTGTTGTTGAATGAATTGAATGAGAAGAAAAATCTTTTCCCTCTCCCCATTTCTGTCTTCCTCATGAAGGTTATACCTCAACCTGGTTCTCGGTAATGTGAACGTCACACTGCTTAATAAGCAGGCCAAGTAAGTGTCTCTTGTGCATGCATGCTTGTAGCTTTGTTTATAGCCATAGTTTTGGGACACATACTCTTGCCAGTAAGTGTTACAACCCCCTATAGTATGGTATTTGTCCTATAACACACCACATCGCATGTCCGTATTGTGTAAAGTCTGTCACCCATGAGGCAGTTGAGAGAAGTCTGTCAACTCAGAATGGCAGTTGAGAGAAGCTGTTAGCCTATTTACCCTCCCCATCAGATTTGCCTACAAAGATGAATATGAAAAGTTCAAAGTGTGAAGCTGCTCATTATCTGTCTGTCTGTCTGCCTGTCTGTGTCTTGTCTTGTATTTCTCTTCAGATTTGCCTACAAGGATGAATATGAAAAGTTCAAAGTGTGAAGCTGCTAATTGTCTGTCTGTCTGTCTGTCTGTCTGTGTCTTGTCTTGTATTTCTCTTCAGATTTGCCTACAAGGATGAATATGAAAAGTTCAAACTGTGCCTGACGGTGCTGCTGCTAATCTTCTCCTTCACCTGTCGTTTCGTGCTCAGCTACAGGTAGAGTGCAGTGCAGTAGGCCATGTTAGTGCTCCACTACACTACGGATGGCACCACCTTAGCCCTTATCTCACTCAGATAAACACACAGAGAGCCATCGCATTGCATGCTTGGCTGAATAAATAAAGGGCAGGCTGGCTGGTTCACATAGGCAGTTTTTTCTCCATACAATGTTACCTTAACATGCAATGTTGCCATGAGACTGGTAGAAATCGTAATTTGCATTATGTACAGTATAGACAGGGGTTGAGATTTTTTTTTGTATGAATTGGCTCCATTGTGGATGAATGTATGATGCATGATTTTATTTGTAATTTTCAGCTCTATTAGTAAAGTAGATGCACGGTTTATTTACAAATAAATTGCATACTTCAATCACTGAACTGGGAAGATATCTGCCTGCTTCAGATGTGTGTTCCAGTCCCGTATAGTGTGTGTTGGTATATTCAGATCAGGTGTGGCGTTGATAGGGTAGTTAATCAAGCTACATGATAACTCAGAGGTGTGTGTCTGTGTGTGTGTGTGTGTGTGTATTTTTGCAGGGCGGTGGATGCATTGTTTAACTTCCTGTTGGTGTGGTATTACTGCACACTCACCATCCGTGAGAGTATCCTTATCAGCAACGGCTCCAAGTAAGTTATCGCAGCCCAAAAAATACACACTCTGGTCATTTAAAGTGGCAGTATTGTGCAATTTTTATTGCACGGTTTTTTATTCTTTACTGCTCCTAAAAACAATCCCATTACCAAATAATATGATGTATCCTTTCGCACTGAGTCAAGAAAAGGGGAAAATGGTGGTTCTCTGTGCCTTTCGTCAACGTGGCATCATTGCTAATGACTGCACAGTCTTCACATAGTCGACTGGTACTTGTCCAACACATTGTATAAATGTAGCAAATGTAGTGTCCTCTCCATGTGGTCAGTGCGTAATTTTTCATAAATGATTTTGGTAACACTTTATTTTAGGGATACATCTATTAGCACTAATACATACAATGTTCCTGTATAAGTAACTTGTAAGGCATGTACAAAGCAAAATCAAACATTTGTTCGGCATGTATTCACAAATGTCTTGTTCATGCACAATAAGGGATTTATTACCAATTTAACCCTCTGAGGTCTAAGGCTTTTCAGAGGCTTTTAGGCTGCTTGCACCACCCTAACATTTTCAAGTATTTTCATTTCATCTATATATATTTGGGACCTGGAAGGTCTGAGGTTTCTAATGGTGTGACTTATATGTTTCAATGACAAAAACTCACAGAGTTACAGATTTGTTTTTGGAGACACATTGCCCTCTGAAGGGCACTCGGACCTCAGAGGGTTAACCTTAGTAAGGACCTAGTAGGCCTCAGCATTTGCTTAGTACATGCCTTACAAGGTACTTATGCAGGCATTAACATTGTATGTATTAGTGCTAATACATGTATCCCTAAAATAAAGTGTTACCTTGATTTTTTTAACTTTAATTTGTAGTCAGAGAAGACATAGTTAATTGATATCAGACTGAGATGGAGCACCTCATAGCTATGTTCCAGGAGCCAAGTGGTCATCTCATTTCTGAGAAGTGGCCACCCAGCTGAGCGTGTTACGCCATACCTACCCACTATGCTAAATGTGGAAACCAACACACCCAAATGACTAGTTCTGAAACGTGAAGAAATGTCCAGGATATAACTGGTCATATTAGCCATGTTGCGCACACATAGTTTTTCTTATAGCCATATACACTTTTATCTTGCCTAACTCTTACAAAGGAAGCACAGTATGGTCCCTTGGCTTAGCGCAATTTAATACAACCGATTTTATACATGTTATGTTATTACACTGTCCTTAATTGCATTTACAGCAATAGCAATAAATGTGGTTGTTTGTGTTACAGAATCAAAGGCTGGTGGGTGTTCCAGCACTACGTCTCAACCTTTCTCTCCGGAGTGATGCTTACATGGTAAAAGAAAAGAAACACACATGCTCTTCACTGTACATTATACGTTCTACATTATATGTTTGACAGGGCAGATTGGTGCTATATAGTGTGTACATTTTTATCATTCATGATGCATGAAACATGCTGGATGGCTTGTTAAAAAATAAATATAGAACATGATTTATGGATGTTTATATACATTATGTTGATGCTGGTTTTTTTAAAAGAAAATGTTGAATTTTATCAGTAAAATGTTTCAGAAAATACTATGCCTGCACAAAGCCTGCCCGTGGACACATTACATCCAGACAGCCAGACAAAGAAAACACACACACACACACACACACACACACACACACACACACACACACACACACACGCACCAGGGCTTGACATTAACTTTTTCGCTTGCCGGCCACTGTGGCTAGTGTTTTTTCCGAGTCACTAGCCATTCTACTAGCCCAGAGTTGTATAAAGCAGACAGAAGTAGAAGTCACTGACAGATGTATTTACAACACAGTGATATTACATGTTATCAACCAGTGAGCAGACGCAACGTCTTCTGATTGGCTGAGCAGGTGTCCTTTATTCCCCGGTAGCAGGACACCTATGATGTCATGCGGGCGTGCGGGCGTCCAAGTTGCTTCTTCTCTAACTTTCTGGCGAAGTGCCGTTACTAGTTCTATCGCATCTGGTTGTCTAGTCAAGACCGCGTCGTTAGTTCTAGCGCATCTGGTTGTTTAGTCAAGACCCTGTTACTAATTCTATCGCATCTGGTTGTCAAGTCAAAAACCCAGTCATCAATTCTATCGCATTTGGTTGTCAAGTCACCAACATTCTGCGCGCGTCCTTACATGCCTCTGATAGAGGCGCGTCTCACTAGATTAGGAAGTGGTGCCCATGGCAACGTACCAAGCGCAGTCAGAGATACTGTTGCTCTGGCGCAGTGGTGAATCTACTTTCTCACGAAGCCTTAGATCATGGTCATGCTGGTATCCGGGTGATAAACAGAATAGTGGCCTTCGAGGTGTCCCGATATCAAGGGAAAATGGGCTTGGCGAAGCGAACAGCCCTTTGGCTGCGCCGTCGGGCTGTTAGAACGCTCCGCCTCGTCCATTATTTCCCTTAATATCGGGACACCTCGTCGGCCGCTATTCCATACATAATACAAAGTTAAAATCATGTCATGCCATAGAATAAGCTCCCTGCCAAATTGGCTAGTGATACTGAAATTGTTACTAGCCACAGCCTAGTTTTACCAGCATTTGGCTGGTTGGCAGGTGCCAGTGTCAAGCCCTGACACACACACACACACACACACACAGAACGGTATCTGAGCCTTTGTCCTTCTGCATTTAGGCCAGAGGGAGAGCTGTACCAGATGTTCAGAAGCCAGTTCCTCTCCTATTCCTTATACATTAGTAAGTTCTCTCTCTATCTCTCTCTATCTCTGTTTGTCCATCTCATTTACATACACTATTTTTGTGTTTATGGAAAATGAATATAAACTGTTTTAACATGTTTTATATATATGTGTGTGTGTGTGTGTGTGTGTATCAAACAGACTTTGTGCAGTTCCTGCAGTATTACTATCAGAGTGGCTGTCTATACAGACTCCGAGCGCTTGGCGAGAGACATACAATGGACCTGACAGTAGGTGAGTGGTCTACTCTATGATGTATTTTGTAAAGCAGTGCAGGTCCTCACATTGATCTCTCAACACACTTGTAAGCACAGAAGATACATAGGCTTGATATGGTGGGGATTCAGTTATGCTGGGGACAGTACCTTCATAAATAACATCAAAAAAAGAAGCATCATACTTCAAGACAATGCATGGTATGCCAGACTGATGTTTGATTGACAGCTGTCAGTCATTGCCGTCTGTCCTCTCTGTCGTTGCTCTAGAGGGCTTCCAGTCCTGGATGTGGAGAGGTCTGGGATTCCTGCTGCCCTTCCTGTTCCTCGGCCATGTGAGTCTCTAAGTTCACTCTGTCTCTCTGTCTGTCTCTTTGTCTGTCTCTCTGTCTGTCCTTCACGTCTGAGCTTCTTTCTTCTCTTCTTTTAACTTTGCCTCCGCTCCCTGGAAGGTGTCGGAGCCATACTGTTCTGCGGTCGTCTGGCCGTACAAACTTGTGTCCAGCTGTCAAAGATTTTGACCCAAATCTTGTGTGTGGCTGTAAAAGGTACATGAACTGATTACGGTAAGTTTCGACGGCCCATGCTTTCAAGATGGCTGACTTTCAAGGTGACAGCGGAGGCATCAGATTCTAAGCTTTCGGGTTCAATTCCTTTCTGTTTCTCTCTGATTTTCTCAGTATCTCTTTGTCTAATTACAGTATGTGCTACTGCTTTCTTTTTTCATATCTTCAGCCGTGATTTTTTTTTCCTGCCCTGAGTCTGACATGGCCGTCCCTTACTGTGTGTAGCAATATTTATTTCCCAAGAACCACTCTGTGCCTGTTTCAATGTTTATAAGTCATTAGGCTGCCGGGTTAAGTTTGTCCCGTGTAAGAGTGTCGCCAGGGTAGTCTGAGCGTAAACAATGCTGTTTTTCCAAAAGAGATTAATTTTAAGCAACCAGATGACTTCTTAGAACTTGAGGGATGATTTGTTCCTTCTCTAAGGAACTTCTTCAGTTTCTGGTTGATTTAAGAGGAAACACCAACAGTTATTGTTCACCAAGGGAGTTCCTTATTATTCAACCTCTGGTCCAGTTGCTTACAACTCAACTTTTTTTGGATGACATAATCTGGATGAATGAGAATCCTCACAGACAATGCTATGTCTTGTGGATCCCAGACAAGACAGCACTGAACCAGGTTCAGAGGTCATGTCTCTCTGTTTAAGGGCTTTACCACTGACTGTATATTGAGCCCAGAATGTATAGTGTGGCTGTCCCCTCTGGACCACAGTAGTGGTTTAGACAGCTGGAGAGGAGAGACACATGTCCTTATTGCACCCAGAAAGAACCACACTGATCTGGGTATAGAGACTTCATCATTCCCCTTACCCATTTTGCACCTGCAAAAAAACGCCTGCTGAATCGCTAAGACCTGCCTATTAAAACCTAAATATCTCAGCTTCCGAAGCACATAAAAACATTAAATAAGTTGCATTGAAGACCCAGGACCATGTTCATTCAGCTCCAACATACCCAGTGTGTTCATTCAGCTCAGTGTGTTCATTCAGCTCCAACATACCCACATTTGTAATAAAAAAAAAAAAACCTTGAATGTCAGGAGCCTTAATGCAGTGTACCGTATATGTCGCTCCAGACGCCAAAGGTCAAACAACGTATAAGCGGCATCAGGCTGAAATCGAGCTGAGACAACATAGTGGTGTAGTAGATGACTGTGTGTCCTTTCTGCCTAATGCAGAAAAACTGCTCCGTTTCGACCGCCGTAGAGGACACTATACTGGGGTCTCTTTATTCAGATTCTATGGAGCCTCTTGTCTGGGTTAATATTGTGTATATGCGCCGGTGTGCTGCCTGAGCAACATGTGATAGTGTTGTGTGTGTGTGTGTGTGTGTGTGTGTGTGTGTGTGTGTGTGTGTGCGTGCGTGTGTGTGCGTGCACAGTTCTTCCAGCTCTACAACGCAGTCACTCTCTTCAATATGATGCAGCTTCCAGAGTGGAAGGAGTGGCAGGTGAGTAGACAAAGTGAAACACTGCTCCCCAAAGACCACGCCACATATTACAGACTTGTAATATAAATACCACATAAATACAACAGTTTATTGAGGCACTTACTAACACACACACACACACACACACACTAAATGTGTTTTAGATTAGGGATGCTGGTATCGGCACCCGATACTGCTCATTATACTCATACTCGTACTCGTCAAGCACTTGTCGATACCAGGAACGATACTGCTATTACACAAAACAATGCAAAATCTTGTGGACTTGAAAGCAGCATGGAAAAAAGTGCCACCTCATACATTTACTAACATTTAAATCTACATGGAAATGTACAATAAAAATATCACAGATGGAAAAAAATAAGGCCATGCATTTATTTTCATTGTATTTTGGTGGTAAAAGCCTTTTACTAAAAGGTATCGGTATCGGTACTCGGTATCGGCAAGTACACACATCAATGTACTCGTACTTGTATCTGTTTTCAAAAAAGTGGTTTGGGTGCATCCCTACACCTGATGTTGGTGTGCATTAGAGTTCTCAACGGGCCTGAAAATGTCAACCCGACCCTACCCGGCCCGTGGCTTTTAAAGCCCGAGCCCGATGTTACCCGACACATCACTTGGAATTATCTAACCGAACCCGGCCCGAAGCCCGAAGTCGGGGGTCAATTTCCCCACGTTACCCTATGGAGAATGACGGGTTGTGGTAGGTCTTTAAGGGCACTTATGTGCAGTAAATTGCATAATCCACTTAAAAACCTAGTGAAAAGATATTTTCCACAATAGAAACATAATATGAAATGGGGAAACTTACATTCTTGCTATTTAAGCAGAATCATCCACAGCGCGATTTCAATAACCGCCTCATGCTTCACTGCAACAACAATCTATCCACCTTTTTTTGACTTCTAAATGTAGGCTTACTACATTTCCATCCCGAGTAGGTTGACTTCTAAATGTAGGCTTACTACATTTCCATCCCGAGTAAGCCTATCTGATAGGCTACGTGAAGTTGCCCCTCCCTCGTTTGTTCATATGCGCGGATGAGATGGAAAGCCTGGCTGTGCCAAACATTGTTTAAAAGTTTCATAAAATTTTGGTCGGCACACAAGGCTTTGGACATACTAATTTCTAGTGGCACCTGGGCTACGGTTGGTGCATTGATCAGCCATAGGCTAGCAAAAAAGACATAGCCTAGGTGAGAGGATGAGATCTTCCTCGGCTGGCGAGCGCTCCGCATGTGTGTGCGCGCGGTTCCTTCCCTCCCAAGACCCGACAGTTGCTTACAAGTCAATTTGAGCACGAAAACAGCAAAGACAAGGTGATATTTCATTCAAACAGGGCCTACACGCTCCAAATAAAACATTGGCTGGGGGGATTTTCAACCAGACCGCAGCGCGAGCAGACAGTCAGTGTGAAAAGCCAAGTCTACCGGGGAAATCGCCGTCTTTGCTGCCGCTCGCTTACCATAAGTGCATGAGCCATTGAAATAGTGAAGTGGCATATCGCAACAGCACATGTGGATTAGCCAAATTATATGCAACAAAGTCGCCAACAAAGCGTGGATGTATGTTTAATACGCATGCCAACGTTGTGTGAATACGGGGAAAGGATAACCTAATTGGAAAGCCACTGTCCTTTCCATAGTAGAAGACCGCTTCGGTTTCGTTTCACCTCATGGGGAAAGCATCCATGCACTGCATTTATAACATAAATTTAGCGATCAAACTAAAAATATTGGTTGTTGTCATTACAGCATTTAATAGGCTACTATGGCTGTTGTTTAAAATAGCCATTGGATTGCCAACCGTCCCTTGTATTAAGAAACAAAAGTATGGTTCCATGAGCTGACATGGGACTCAATGTCCATAATTGCATCTAAGAATTTTTCCCCCCGTTTTTATTCGTTTGGTAATTGTAGCCAATGTAGTTTTTCTATGCGTTATGGGACCTCTGTCCAACTCATCATCGCTGTGATGTCATGTTTGTTTTGCATTCCGGTACCTTGTGATTTGCAAATTAAGCACTGCGCAACGTTGCATGCTGCAGCCTGCCAGACCTTCGTTACGCAGGCCTACATAGGCTATATTTAGATAGATAGGCCTAGCTTTACTGACCCATCAAGGGGAAATTCGCCATGATTCACGGTAAACAGCAGAACTGACTTTTTTTTTCTTTTTTTACTGGGCGGAAAAGATTGAGCCCGCGGACCGAACCGACCCGAGCCATATGCTTATATTTTCCACCCGAACCCGGCCCGAACCCACGGGGCCCGTCGGGTTTGTCGGGCTGACCCGAACCGTTGAGAACTCTGGTGTGCATTACTAAAGGCGGATTCATACTTAGCGTAACTCGCGACGATGGCGTGCGCTCAAAATGACGTCACACGCCCCTCCGCAAGCTGCCGCGGCGCGAGGTCGTGCACCCCACATTTTTTGTAACTTGGCGTGCGCCACCAGCGACCATGCAGGTAGGCAGATTAAGCAGGAGTTGCGAAGAGAGGCTACAGCTACTGTAGGCTACTACAGAATGGACCCTGCATCATTTTGAGGATAATAAAATGTCCTAGAGAGTTATTTTATCTTCTCCCTTAAATGTTGTTCAGTGAAACAATTGTTTACTTTGTTCAGAAGCATGTTGTGTTCGGCGATCTATTTATAAATTCTGCAACCAGAACAATGCTCTCACATGGTCTTGGAATGATCTGGTAATGTAGGCTACAACAAAAAAAATCTATGTTTCATTGTGGTAAGTCACAAGTCAGACGTTCAGTAGCCCTACAGCAGTCGTGTTTGGCTTTCTATTTTTATACATCTGTAGAACTCCAGCTGCGAGTTTCTGCCATTTCTGCGACAGATTCTGCAGTTTCTCTCATGGACAGCAGACGGCACACTTCCGAAAATGCAAGCAAAAGCCTGCAAATGGCGCTTTTGACTATGAATGGTCTGCCACATTTTAATGGTTCTCGTGTCAAATGCGCCAAAGTGTGCACGTTAAGTATGCAGAGCCCTTAAGGGCTCAGCATACTTCACGTGCGCACTTTGGCGCGTTTGGCGCGAGAACCATCAATGACGTCATCACTTGCGCCAGACTATTCATACTTCAAACAGGCTTTCGCTCGCATTTTCGGAAGTGCCCTCTGCTGTTCATGAGAGAAACTGCAGTATCTTTCGCAACTCGCAGCGTGGGTTCTACGGATGTATAAAATAGAAAGCCAAACACGGCTGCTGCAAGTTACAAAAAATGTGGGGTGCACGAACTCGCGCCACGGCAGCTCGCGCCACGGCGTGTGACGTCATTTTGGGTCACGTGACGGCGCGCGCCATCGTCACGAGTGAAGTATGAAGGAGGGTAGCGCCAGTCACGCCAAGTATGAATCCCCCTTTAAGCGCCAACGTGCGTGTGTGTGTGCGTGTGTGTGTGTGTCTCCCCCTGCAGGTGCTGATGTGCAGTGCCACCTTCCTGGTGCTCTTCATGGGCAACTTCTTCACCACCCTGGGGGTGGTTTACCAGAAGTACATGCACCAGGACAAGGCCAAAGACGTCTAACCAACCAGAAGCCAACCAGAGGACCCGCATCCACCGCCTGTGACCCGCACTGTGACTCCTATAGCGCATTCAGGCCGACTGAGAACCGTGCCGGTGGCTGTTCCCGCACCTAATCGCGAACCGGCCATCGTGTTCACGCCACAGATTTTAGCGTTGGCGAACCGAAAAGTTGGTTCGCAATGTGAACCGCAAAATACTAGGTTTTTTTCCGCGAACCGTGACGACAGCGTGCCCGTCAGCAGGTTCATCCAGGTAACGCAGTCACGTGCGGGAAAAGTTCAGAGCCCGGTATGAACACGGACGGTTCGCAGGTAAGCACTTTAGTGCTGAACGTAATTGGAGCGGGCACCGGCTCCAGCTCCGTTCTGGTCGGCCTGAAAGCCCTACTAGTGCATCCTAGTGTGCACAGGCATTTCTCCAAACTTGCGTCCTTCCTTCCTCGTCTTCGTTGGCAACGGTTAAAATCAGTTTAATCATCATGGACAAACAGCGCGTGATATACATACTGTACCTGGAAAAGGAATTGAGCCTTGCGCCGCAGTAGGAGACTTGTCTACGTTTCAAATTGGTTTGACAAGTGTTATTTTTCAACTAGATCACATTTTTATATTATATGTTAGATGAATTTCCGGTATAAAACTTACTTAACCAAAGCGACGTTTAGGACAGAGGAAAGGACACACATTTGGAGAGATGACTTGCGCCCCCTAGTGTTGTCACATGACAGGGAACAATTTTACATGTAGACCCACTCTGGTCCTGGACCCCTGCTTCTCCACAGCGCTGTTGCTAACCACTTGGCAACTTGTGTTGGCAATGGGAAATTGCATTGCAACCAGCCGTGTTGCTAAATACAGTAGTTAGCAATGACGTTGTGGAGAAACGACATGACTTGCTGCTGATCTTTGCCTGAACTGGATCACAGCTAGTGTACTGTATAGAACCTGGTTTGCTTTCAGAGTTCTTATAGTTATTTGGACATCTGCGATTAAGCTTAGCGTTTCAGAAATGGGAGCTCTCCAAACATTTTTTTTTTACTTTCATATGTTTTGTTTGTATTTTTGGACATTTTTTCTTTGTCTTATGCAAACAGTTTACATATATGTCCTGCACTAATGTATTTAAAAATAATTGTAATGGCTTTGTGTGTGTGTGTGTGTGTGTGTGTGTGTGTGTGTGTGTGTGTGTGTGTGTGTGTGTGTATACTGTACGTATGTGTGTGTGTACCTGTTTGTTGGATGGACAGATGTAGCTCAGTGGCTCTATGGTTGTAGACACTGTGAATGTGTTTGTAGTGAACAACAGCTTAGATTGTGCCACAGAAACACTTGTAAATTGTGTACAATTTCCATCTGACATCCAAAGGGATCCAACCGTTTTGCTGTGCTCTCAGAAACGTAACAATGTTGTCTGGACAAGTGCGATTATAGGACATCATGTGTTTTTTGCACTCCCATGTGTGGAAAAGTAATAAAGCCATCATGACCTCTTGTATGTTTCATATTTTTGGGGCAATATTATTCCATATTTAAAATACATATTTATGACATGATATTATTACAATAGGCATGTCATGTTACTATCAGTAGCCTACTATTTCTACAGCAATTTTAAATACCTATTATAAATATTAATTGTATTATTATTATCCCTATTATTAAAACTCTGTCGTGGAGTGAAGTATGTAAGGCAGAATAAAAAGGAAATTGTGGATAATGTGGTAGAAAATGTACTAAAGTGATCCCAAGCAATCGCCAACTTGCGTAATTTTGCACACATGTCCATCATCAAGTGCATTCACAGCAGCATAGAAAGCACGTCAGAAGGGCACTTGCGTAAAGCGAGCGCAGGATTTCTACGTAAGGTCTTGTACAACAAATGTGCACAACTCCACACGCTCCTGGAGGTACGTGCGCCTGTGTTCTCGTGTGTTCCCTTATTTTGTCATTAACAGAGCGATTGCTTAACACTTGTGTAACTTTAATGAATGGCTTGACTTTTGACTCAAATATCCTACTGGGACACATTTTGAGTTACTCAACCCACGCGAGGTATTGTCAGAAGAGCCCTTCTAGCAGAGAAAGCATAATAGCAGAGAAAACGGTTCGCACGGTTTGTCCTTGGTTTTTGAACACCAGTCACTTCAAGGTAAATGTTTGAGGTGTAAGTGTAGTGTCAGGTCTTATAAGATCTAGGTAACCAGTGTCCAGTGAGTATGTTTTATTATTCTAACGGTAGGCAGCGGCAGGGCATTGGCCAGTTTCATGCATCGAATTAGGCAACAATACTTCTGCATTGTTCAAAGCATACCGCTAGAGGGCACCATAGCTCCTCGGAATTGGTAGCACTACCTACCTCTTCTTTATCCTGATATGATAGGTTTATAGTAGTACATAAAACGATTAATAGTTACCAAATGACAATGATAAACGAATAGATTGGTCCTGTCTTGCATGAATAGATTGGTCCTGTCCATGTCTGTCCTGAGTCCTCTTAATGACCATGTATGTCTGGCTTTGCATGGGATAGATTTTCTCAACTGAGATGGGTCCAGTATAGTAGGCCCATGACACTGTGTTATGTAGCCTAATATAAGTATACAAAATGAACGTGCAAAAAGTTGAATATGTACCAAACTGTGAAATATCAGGTTGAAGTACAGGACAATGGCGGAGCAGGTGTCCATCCCAGTGGAGGAGGTGGTGGTGGCGGTGGAGGAGGAGGAGGCCTTCATCACCAACCTGGACATCTTCCTCCTCTCCCTGCTGGTTGGCGTGCTCACCTACTGGTTCCTCAGCCGCAAGAAGCCGCCCCCTCAGGAGCTCCCTACCATGAGGATCATCCCCTCTGTGTGAGTACTAGGGATGTAAATAAAATCGAAATGTATCGATGTATCGGAAGTATCGGCTGGCGATTTAATCGAATCGCATCGTATCGTGGGGCATTCTTAAGAATCGAAAAGAATCGCTGGCCCCTGTGCAATGCCCTAGCTCCATAACACAATAGTAGTGGAAATGTAAATGGAAAAAATCGAATCGAACCGAATCGCATCGTATCGTGGGGAATTCTTAAGTATCGAAAAAAAATCGAATCCCTGATTTAAGAAATCGATACTGTATCGTATCGTCATGAAGGCTGTGATTTAGACCCCTAGTGAGTACTGTAACTGTGTGTGGCCATATCCACATGTTTAAAACTGTGGCTCTCAACATTTTTTGAACTAACGCCCCATCATAAATAGGGGTGTAAATAATATCGAAATGTATCGATATATCATGATATATTCTGATGATTGAATCGAATTGCATCGTATCGTGGGGCATTCTTAAGTATCGAAAAGAATCGAATCGCTGGCCCCTGCCTAATAACTTAATAGAAGTGGAAAAGTAATTGAGGAAAGAATCGAATCGCATCGTATCGTATCGCTGGGCATTCTTAAGTATCGAAAAAAAAAATCGAATCGTATCGCGCTGAATAATAAGATATCGATATTGAATCGTATCGTCATGGAGGCTGTGATTTACACCCCTAATCATAAACCTCCCAAGCCCAACACCCCCTTAGTTTTTAGTCTTAGTTTTTTTGCAATGTAATAGACTAATGCCCACCAATTGCTACTTGGTGCCACCCTGCTCAGCTGTCTCCTCAACGCACTAGTTTAAAAGACAAAAAAAAAAACACACTGAAAACCAGCCCATACAAATTTATTAAAAACACATTGTTTTGACCCACTAGACCTGGACAGACCCTGGTGCTTAGGAACATTGTCTGTTTTCATAAATCTATTTCAGTGTGTGGACTTTCTTTTTCTTCTTGAAACTCACAAAGGTTTTCTCCCCTCTCTCTCTCTCTCTCTCTCTCTCTCTCTCTCTCTCCCCATTTCTCTCCTGTCTCTGTCTCTCTCTCTGTCTGTCTCTGTGGTTCTCCGCTGTACATCGGGGCTTCTCCCTGAGCCAGCCTCTGGTTCTGTGCGTAGTGGCCTGGTGGTGAACCAGCCTCCCATTTCATCCCCTCATTGTGTTTGCACATCGGCTGTGGTCGGCTCTTTGTGGTTAGCTGGGGCCCGGGCTCGGGTCCCCGCATTACCCAGAACTTAAGTCATGTTCTCTGTGTGTACGTGTGTGTGCGCGCGCGTGCATGTGTGTGTATATGCGTGCGTGTTTGCGTGCGTGTGTGTAGATGTGTAGCGAGAGTGTGTGTGGAAAAAAAAACAATGAGCACACACAGGCATATTGTTTAAATGATCCTCTTCAGTGGTACTTTCCAGGCCCGTGTTGTCTGGTTCTTCTGACTGCAGTACGTGCGTCGGACCACGTAGATGTTCTGTGGCTCAGACCCCGGGTGTTCTTGCTTCTGATCAGCCTTGGCTTTGGCATCCCCATGTTCACTGAGAACTGTGTGTGTGTGTGTGTGTGTGTGTGTGTGTGTGTGTGTGTGTGTGTGTGTGTGTGTGTGTGTGTGTGTGAGAGAGAGAGAGAGTTTGTTCTGTTTTATATTCCTCCTGAGAGTGTTTGTTCTGCTTTATATTCTTCCTGTGTTTGTCTGATTGTTTATAGTAAGGCGATAACTCTGTTGCATTAGGAGGAACTGCTGCTGCCACCTCAGCCAACCACCTAGCCTGATAAACCAGCCTAAATGTGAGACCGGAGTAATTTAGTCTGGCCCCGATGAACGTTACCTCGGACGATTGCTGATGAGAACAACCTGTTGTTTTTTCAAACCGTGCCGGCGCTCTGACCAATCGGCGATCTTTGCCGTTGATGTGCTTTCCCAACGGTGTTGCAAGCTTCGTCATCACTCCCTCAAAACCCTGCCCGCTTTGATTCAAAACAAATCTCTGCGTTGTAATTGGTTTTGCCAGACTCAGGGCACAGTGTTCAAAGCGTTCTCAGATCCGAGGCCAGACCCACTCGCAGCTGAAAAATTTCGGCGCCCAGCGGGTGGCGCTGGTTTACCAGGCTACCAACCACCTACTACATTGATAGCTTCACCAAAACCTGTCCAGGTTGCATATGAAATCAGCTTCACCAAAGCCCCTCCTCCACCAGCAGAGTTGTTTAAAGTAGAAGTACTCTTATACAGTGCCTTCCATAATTATTGGCACCCCTGGTTGAGATGTGTTAAAAGCCTTAAAATAAATTCAGTGTTTATTGCAGAAGAATACTGTCACACTGAAAATTTTAGGAAAATGTAGCCTTCAACTCAAATGAATTGTAGGAAAATAAAAAAAATCCCTGACTAAAAAATAATTATTTTTCATTAAATCACCTGTTCCACAATTATTGGCACCCTTAAAAATTCCCAGGAAATAAATATAATTGAAGCATTTCTGTCATTTCTACAGTAGTTTACAAAGTTTACCAGAGTATGTAGGAACATTTAATTAGTAATTCATCACTTCCTGTTTCCCTGGGGTATAAATATGACGTGACACCGAGGCCATTTCTCTTATCCACTCTTAAACATGGGAAAGACAAAGGAACACAGCATACAAGTGAGGCAGATGTGCGTCGACCTTCACAGGTCAGGCAGAGGCTACAAGAAGATTGCCACTCAACTGCAGCTGCCCATATCTACTGTGAGAGGAATAATTAAGAAGTTCAAAACAACTGGAACAGTGGTAAACAAGCCTGGACGAGGACCCAAGTTTATTTTGCCACCACGCACAGTGAGGAGGATGGTAAGAGAAATCAAAATATCTCCAAAGCTCACTGTTACAGAATTACAACAAATGGTAGCATCCTGGGGTCACAAAGTCTCCAAATCAACCATCAGGCGCTGTCTACACGCCAACAAGCTGTTTGGGAGGCATGCACGGAGAAAACCTTTCCTCACCCATAATCATAAACGCAAACGTCTGGAGTTCGCCAAGCGGTATTGGGGCTTCAACTGGGACCGCGTGCTTTGGTCAGATGAGACCAAGATTGAGCTTTTTGGCAACAAACACTCTAAGTGGGTCTGGCGTGCCACGAAAGATGCGCATGCTGAAAAGCACCTCATACCCACTGTGAAGTATGGGGGTGGGTCAGTGATGCTGTGGGGCTGTTTCGCTTCCAAAGGCCCTGGGAAGCTTGTTAGGGTGCATGGCATCATGAATGCTTTGAAATACCAGGACATTTTAAATCAAAATCTGTTGCCCTCTGCCCGAAAGCTGAAGATGGGTCGTCACTGGGTCTTTCAGCAAGACAATGACCCTAAACATATGACCAAATCTACACAGAAATGCTTAACCAGACACAAAATCAAGCTCCTCCCATGGCCATCTCAGTCCCCAGACCTCAACCCCATTGAGAACCTGTGGGGTGAGCTGAAGAGGAGAGTACAGAGGAGAGGACCCTGGTCTCTGGATGATTTAGAGAGATTCTGCAAAGAGGAATGGCTGAAGATCCCTCTTTCTGTCTTTTCCCATCTTGTGAAACATTATAGGAGAAGATTAGGTGCTGTTTTGTTGGCAAAAGGGGGTTGTACAAAATATTAACAACAGGGGTGCTAATAATTGTGACACACATTATTTGATATCAAATAATTATTTCTTTATGTGGGATTTTTTCCCCACTGAATAAATGCACTTGTATTGAAGGTTGGATTTTTCTCTTTTTTTCCATTAAGGTCCCATATTATTTAGAGAAAAATAATGATAATTGGAAGCTAAAAAACACATCTCAACCAGGGGTGCCAATAATAATGGAGGGGACTTATAGATGTTAACACCAGTAGTGTGATATTACAAATATATAACCCATGTAATATCATACCACTA
This sequence comes from Engraulis encrasicolus, assembly GCF_034702125.1. Classification (NCBI taxonomy): domain Eukaryota; kingdom Metazoa; phylum Chordata; class Actinopteri; order Clupeiformes; family Engraulidae; genus Engraulis; species Engraulis encrasicolus. The sequence goes on along the minus strand of NC_085863.1, from coordinate 8,802,777 downwards.
GTGTTGTAATTACATCTGTAAGAGAACTTTTACCTCTACTTCATACAACTCCAGTAGATGAAGCACAGCTTCCCCAATCCCCCTCCACAAGTACATTAAAGAAGCTTCTCCAGAGCCCCTTCCACCACCTGTGTACATTCCACGAGTACAAAGTTGGGTAACACTTTATTTTAGGGATACATCTGTTAGCACTAATATACATACAATGTTCCTGTAAGTAACTTGTAAGGCATGTACACAGCAAAATCAAACATTTGTTAGGCATGTATTCGCAAATGTCTTGTTCATGCACAATAAGGGATTTATTACCAATTTAACCTTAGTAAGGACCTAGTAGGCCTTTGCATTTGCTTAGTACAAAGTGTTACCCAAAGTTCCAGCAAAGCCCCTCCAATGAGTGCATGAAAAAGTTTCACCACCAGGGCTGTAGCTGGCGAACATCTGCATGCAGGGGCGTAGCAGCACGTTGTGGGCCCTATTCACAATCAGCTCCAATGGACCCCCACAGCCATATATCTGCATAACATCGGACTGTGTGTGGGCCCCGTATATACATGGGGGCCCTGGTGACTCAGTCCCACTTTACCCCCCTGAACGGATACCCCTGCCTGCCTGTCTGCATGCCTCACTAATGGTCTTTCAGCAGTGCCAGAAGAGCCTGGGGTACCTTCTGGAGAAGGGCACGAGAGGAGCCTCCAGAGGAAATGGCTTGTGCTTGGAAACAGCCCGTTCCTGGAGTATATAACCCAGGAGTCTTGGACGCAGGAAGGAAGGGAACGAATGACCTCCTCCACAATTTGACTCTGCTTTCCGCAGCTCACCATAGCTTTTTGCTTTGAAGTGTCCACAGCCTTGTGACACGGAATATCTATGGAAGCTGTGGAACTACCAAGACCTTCTCATTTATTTTCCTTTTAGAAAAAAACATGTTTTTTCAGCCCACATTCTTTGAGGTCTCCCCTGGTTGAACGTGGTAGTGGCTGTTCTGTTTTCTTTAAGGTTTTATTGTCAAACTGGTCAGTTTAGACTTTCCTCAGGAATCCATGTGAAAACACACATGAAATGATCCAAGAGAGCAGTGATTATATTGCTGCGCCAGCAAGCGATACTTGTATTCTTTTTAGTTTGGTGATTTGGTGAATAAGTGGGCAGCACTTTATGCCTTTATAATACTGTGTTGGTCATAGTGGTATGGGCCATACTGTATATGTCTGTAGGGGCAGCTAGTGTGCTGTGTATGCACATGCTTTTGTATTAGTCTGGTGGGGGAGTGTGTATGTCTCTCCCTATCTCTCTCATTCTCTCTCTCTCTCTCTCTCTCTCTCTCTCTCTCTCTCTCTCTCTCTCTCTCTCTCTCTCTCTCTCTCTCTCTCTCTCTCTCGGAGTGGGAGGTGGCTAGGCTATGGGGAGGGGATCTGTGGAAAATGTCATGAGATATTCCCATGCCTCTCAGGGTCTCGGCTTCACTACTGCCAGATGTGAGTGTGTGTGCGCGTAACAGAGAGAGAGAGAGAGAGAGAGAGAGAGAGAGAGAGAGAGAGAGAGAGAGAGAGAGAGAAACAGAGAGAGAGAGAAACGGAGACAGAGAGAGGGGGCCAGAGACGGGCACTCGGTGGAGTCAGAGAGGCATAGAGAAAGAGGGGAAACGAGTGAACGAGTGGGAGTGAGAGAAAGGGGTTCACACAGACTGAGTGGTTGTACAACAGGAGAGAGAGAGGCAGACAGAGAAACTATGTGTGAAAGTTCACTGGTAGGTAGTGGTGGCGATGGCTGCATTGTTTGAGTGAGAGAGAATGATCGAGAAAACAACAGAGGGGGGGAGGTAGTTTAGAGAGAGAGAAACAGACAGACGGACAGACCCAGAGAGAGAGACTGAGGAGAGGGAGAGAGAGAGAGAGACAGAGAGAGACAGAGAGAGGAAGAGGGGGACAGAGAGCAAGAGGAGGAGGATGAAGACGGAGAGGAAGAGGTTAGAGTAGTGAGGGGAGAGGTAAGGCGATTGTTTGAGAGAAGACAGTTATAGGCAGTTATAACAACACAAAAGAGCGAGAAACAAAGCGAGTGAAAGGCATTGTGAAAGGCTGTGAAAGACACACGACACGTCATAGGCAGAGTAGAAAAAAAGAGGAAGCAAAGCACAAGAAGTAGAGCAACAGTGAAAATGTGGGTAGACCGATAGAAAGAGAGCCAGAGACAGAGAAAAAGTGACAGAGAGAACTGCGTCCCTGCAAGCATGCACGTCCAGAGAGGAAACACATCGCCTCCTCCTTCCTCCTCCTCCTCCTCTTCCTCCTCCTCCTCCTCTTCCTCCTCCCCCTCCTCTTCTCAGCCAAACTGAAGCTTGGAGCGTCCAGACAGAACGCCAACCAGAGGCAGGGTTACCTTTTCTCTCCTCTCCTCTCCTCCCCTCTCATCTGCTCTCCTCTCCTCTCCTCTCCTCTCCTCTCCTCTCCTCTCCTCTCTTCTCCTCTCCTCTCCTCTCCTCTCCTCTCCTCTCCTCTCCTCTCCTCTCCTCTCCTCTCTTCTCCTCTCCTCTCCTCTCCTCTCCTCTCCTCTCCTCTCCTCTCCTCTCCTCTCATCTCATCTCCTCTGGTCTTCCCTGCTGGCTCTGCTCTGTGAGCCCTTGCGCTAACTCCACAGCTGAGGCTGTACCTCTGGGTTTGGAGCAATGGGGTTGGACCTCTGAAGCTGGAGCATTTGGGTTGGAGCACTGGGTCTGAATCACCTGGGGCTTGGCTACGGGGGCTGGACCACTTGGGGCTGGACCACTTGGGGCTACTTGGCTACTGGACTACTGGGGCTTGAGCACTGGCGTTGGACCTCTGAAGCTGGACCATTTGGGCTGGAGCACTAAGGCTGTACCACTCACTAGAGGCTTGGCTATTGGACCACTGGGGCTGGACCACTTGAGGCTACTTGGCTACTGGACCACTTGGGGCTTGGCTACTGGACTACTGGGTCTGGACCACTTGGGGCTTGGCTACTGGACTACTGGAGCTTGTTGTTGGCTGCTGGGATGTAACGTAGGGGTGCTGTGTGGGCAGGAGGGAGCCTGTGGGGGTCCCTGGGTCATCTGGCTACCTGGCAGGGGGGTCACCATGGGCTGCACCCTCTCCATGCCGAAGGACAGGAGGGAGGCGGCAGAGAGGTCAGTCTGGGACAGCGTGCGTGCATGTGTGCGTGAGTGGTGTGACTGTGACTATCAGAAAACATCCTGTTGTATGCTGTGCTACCATGTCCATTGTATTGTATGCTATTGTGATGCTCTAGTGTGTGTGAATGTGTATGGTGTGGCCGACTGGAGCATTCTGTTGTATGCTGTGCTATCATGTGCAATATTTTGCATTTTATTGTATATTGTAGTGCGTTAGTGTGGCAGACTTGTGTGTGAAGATTCTCAGAGTTTAGTTGTAGGCAGCGCTCTAATTAAACACCAGCCAAGCAGCCAAGTGCTGCTGAAATTTCTGTTTGACTGGTAGAACAGACCAACTTACTAGCGACTTTGACCCATTAGTTTAGTGGCTAGTAAGTGAGTGTGTTTGACTAGTAAGATAGACGTCTACTAGCCATTTTGGCTGGTGAAGAAAAAAAGTTAATTTAGAGCTCTGGTTGTAGGCAATGGGAGTTCTGGAGCTTCAAGATGTTCCATCTGTTCCTCTGACACACATATTATGTTCTAATGGGAGAAGCATCCTGTTCTGTCACTGATTTTAACACTCCATCACCTTTTACTAAATGGGTGGTGATATATTGTTACTATAATTATTATACCATGTTGAAAGTACCTGTATGCTATTTCCTGCTCTAAAACAAACCGCATGTTAATACACTTTTGTTTCCATTGCTTTAACAATAACAGTATATTGTCATGGTAGGCTGACCTATTTGGTTCAGTTTAGCTGAGTAACAGTTTGTTTCTGTGACAGATTCTATGTTGTAATAGTGACAGGAAATGTTAAGAAACTGAAAAGTTTAGTTTATCCACTGCCAGAGGGATGCACTTGGGCGACGGATTTGTCTTGAAAATTTATGTGACATTGCAGAAAGTATTGAAAAGAGGTTCAGTGGTGATGGCTGTCATAGTTGGATACAAATTGACTATGCCACAGTGATGATCAGTCCATATTTGTTTTACTTACTTTCTTTAACTGCAAAACAAATATGGAATAATGATCATCACTTAATAAGTGCCCAAAATGATCCAAGTGTGTGTTTGTTTCAAATACCCTGTTACCTACAGCACAGTAGGTGCCAACACACAGGCTCTCCTCTCACACACATAGGGGTCCAAAACAGCACAGGGTAGTGGAAAGTTATCAAAAAAACACCTAAATTCCTAAAATGAAATGAGACCACAACAGAACTCACACTTCCCCCTTTCCCCCCGATGTGAATCGTGTCCTGACATGTACGTCTAGAGGTGTTTATGAGCGAGAGCTGAAGAGGATTCACTTGCAGAGGGACCCAACCGGCCTCATTGGGGCAGCACTAGCACAGGAAATACTTCCCTTCTCTCTCTCTCTCTCTCTCTCTCTCTCTCTCTCTCTCTCTCTCTCTCTCTCTCTCTCTCTCTCTTCTCTGCCGCTTTATCCTGATGTCCTGATTGAGGTAGCCAGGCTGTGCCCTCCTAGTGACGCAACACTTTCAGCGTTGCAACTAGTCAGGTCAAGAGCAATGAAAGCACTTTCTGACTTCCCGGAAATACGGGAACTCCTCCCACTTTGTCGGTAAGCAAACAACCATAAGCAAACCAAGGGAGGCGGGTCAACCATGCCGTTTGGGAAATGTTAATTGTTATGCTCTTGGTCAGACCAAGTCTCGAAGAGATTTGAACGTCGATAATCAGGCTATGATTGAGGGGTATATAACATGTTTTTTCTCATTCTCTCTGCCTCTACAGTATATATTATATACATATCTTTCCTTCTCTTTCTCTGTCCATCTGAGGAGGCAGAACAGTTATAAATAAATGGTCCATGGCGGAGGCAGTGTCAACATATCTCTCTCTCTCTCTCTCTCTCTCTCTCTCTCTCTCTCTCTCTCTCTCTCTCTCTCTCTCTCTCTCTCTCTCTCTCTCTCTCTCTCCCTGTCACTGTATGCTGATGGCCTGATTGAGGGGTAGGCTATACAACATGTGTTTCCTTTGTCATTCTCTCTCTCTTTCTATCTCAGTCCTTCTCTGTGTCTGTCCATTTGGGGATGTAAAGGGGTGATTAAAGCCAGATGATGAAGGAGTGTCAACCTCTCCTCTCCTTCTGTCTCCAGGGTAACACCCATGAGGGAAACCAGCTTCATCGAGAAGATGAAGAAAACAGTGAGTGGAATTGTGTAGTAGTCTGGGGCAATAGCATGCCTAGCATAGCTTTAAATCAGTGGCAGTGACGAGCATGGACAGCCTGGCCGTGTATGGTGAAGTTTTCAGTTTATGGCCAAAACTGGATAAGTTCAAGTTCAAGTTCAAGACGTATCATTATTGCCATGTCAACATAGTCGATAGGAATCTGTTGTGGCACATCCCCAACATCCAATACATACAATGGACAAGACACGCAACATCAAAGCACATACAGTGAATATAAATATGGCCAGACAGAAACAGTGAACAGAAAGGGTCCCAGCAGTCATTGGACAATAGATAAATTGAATATTACGCCGCATAATAAAGTGCGTTAAGGGTAAAGTGCATAGAGAGTAGTAGCTAGCTACGTATGTTATATGAGTGGAAAAGTAAGCAGTATAGAAATAAACAGCCCTGTTGACATAGTTTTGAACTGAATTGCCAGCGTTACTTTTAAAAGCCCTTTAGCATTTTGCACACACACTGTTATGAAATGATGACCTTTAAACCAACACAAATTTATGTAGTGTCCAGTTTGAAACCACAGGGGAACTTGTGCTGTGTTGTGTTCCAGCATTCTATGCATTCTACATTAACGTTCTGTGCATTCCATTCTAAACAATTCTTCCCAAGGATGTCTATCATTGTTTCTTCCTTATCTGTGTTCCAGAGCCGTAACATCGTGGTGTTCTATGGCTCTCAGACGGGTACCGCAGAGGCCTTCGCCACTCGGCTGGCTAAGGACGCCCAGAGATACGGCCTGAAGGGAATGCCCGCCGACCCAGAGGAGTACGATATGGTGAGTAGTGGAGCTGAATAAATGAAGCAAAGGACAGCACTCTTCAGACTTCTTCTTTGTTTATTCGCCCATGAACGTTTCGGGCAGAGCCCTTCTTCAGCGTGTAATGGCATTTACGTTTCGGGCAGAGCCCTTCTTCATCGTGTAATGGCGTTTTGAAAACGTTTCGGGCAGAGCCCTTCTTCAGCGTGTAATGGCGTTTTGAAAACGCCATTACACGGCACGCTGAAGAAGGGCTCTGCCCGAAACGTTCGTGGGCAAATAAACAAAGAAGAAATGTGAAGAGTGCTGTCCTTCGCTTCATTTATTCATTCAAGTTTTTGTTGGATTCAGCACCCTGTTAAGAATTGTTAAAGTGGAAATGAAGCAGTGACCTAATGTAGGGGTCTATAACATCAGTAAGATAAGCCAGCAAATATATATTTTTTTTGAAGTCTGAAATTTAAGCCGTTAATAAAAAAATAAAGCACAAACACGTAACGTTTCTGTTAACGTTTCCAGCCAACAGCGGGTGACGTCACGCGAATGGTAGTCTCCTATTCTGATAGTAGTGAATTAAACATTTGGGACTTGCGTGGCTGATTATGAGCTTATTTGCTTAACCCAAATGAAGCAAGAATACGTGTTTGGGTGGGACAGAACAAATATGAGGCATGAAGGCAGACAAGACATCCCATCACATGAACCACAGGTAAACAAGCAGCTTTTTTTTGCTAAGGTGACAAGTCGCTAACACATTTTGGTAGGCCTATGAGCCAACATGATCACTATTCATAATCGTGCGATGTCGTGCAATGTTGCAGTTCCCTACCTTCATCTTCCGATGATTTCGCCAACATTTTCCAAGCACCTGAATTAGGCTACTTTGACATCTCCGTGCCCACGTTTATCGGTGTTATCCAGTCAACAATAATCCAAGGCAACAACGCTATTCCAGCCAGTTTGAGGATGCATCCGCGACTTCAATAACATAATAATTTACTACAATAGATGCAGCTACTTTAAGCATGCCATAACTTAATGTAGGCCATGATAGTTTAACGTGTCATTTCCCGTGGCATCAACTTCAAATCCCCAAAGCTCCTCCAACTCCGAGAGCGAGACGAGAGAGGGGATGGGATAGCCACACACACAGGCTGCGTCCCTTCCCTTCACAAAGCTTTCCAAACGTCCGCCAATTTTGCAAGTTATTTTCTATTACTGAATTGAACCACATATCCAACTTAAAGACATGGGCTTTCAGATTAGCGTCCAACAATGCAGGAAAAAGACGTTATTGGTGACGGTCTGTCACTACAAACCTATGAGATCGAGCAGCCCCAGTCCTGACTCCTGTCCTATGGTGGATGCAATGGGTGGATGGCTGCAGCTATCCCACCATGCTCGTAGCAAAGGCTTTTTGACACAAAGTGATAATGACACTTGGCATTTCTCTTTCATCTGATACTAGGTATATAACATAGAAAACCCACGGACAATGTAAAATGAACCCATCGTCCTTCTTCAATTTTACTGCCACGATTAGAGTCAGTTAGCGCTGTAGTTAGCACACGCTAACGTTAAGTGAATGGAAGGCTACATTAGCCACCAAGTTCTACCATTCGCGTTACGTAGGCGGCGAACATGGCTGCGCCCTTGTGGCGAAACTCGGTAATAACATGTCATTTTTCAGCAAAACTACTTAAAAGTGCAGTTCAATGAACATCCATTCGTTTATGAAAATAAATAAGCCGACAAAAAATGATAATAGTTGTCAGTGCTTCATTTCCACTTTAAGTAGCCTATTCAGGCGATAGTGTGAGCGCGTCTTCTCCACTTTTTGAGTAGTGGAGCTAGGCAGCCGTGGCCTAGCGGGCTTCAGATCAGATCAGAGGGTTGCAGGTTCGAAACCCACCCTTCCACTCCCCATCCCCATCTCACTCCATGGCTGAGGTGCCTGCCCTTGAGCAATGCACCTGACCCCATACTGCTCCAGGGACTGTAACCAATACCCTGTAAATAGCTGTAAGTCGCTTTGGATAAAAGCGTCAGCTAAGTAGAATGTAATGTAATGTAAAGTGTTGTAGACAGCCACAATGGCAGATAACAAGACACACACACACACACACACACACACACACACACACACACACACACACACACACACACACACACAGACACACACACACACACACAGACACACACACACACACACACACACACACACACACACACACACACACACACACACACACACACACACACACACATTCTTTTTCTTCTCTTTTCTTTTTCTGTACTCTTTAGCACATTGAATGACAAGTATGTATTATAATGTGCTATGCAAGTCATTTTGATTGATTGATTGATTGATTGATTGATTCACACACACACACACACACACACACACACACACACACACACACACACACACACACACACACACACACACACACACACACACACACACACACACACACACACCTCCGTGATTCTCAAGGATGGATTGAGGTGTGAATGCTAGTGAAGTGAAGCACACAGCCAAGAACTGCATAACAAAAGAAAATAACCACCACCACAACAATGAAATCAGATGTAAAAAAACATTACAAAAGAAAATAACCACCACCACAACAATGAAATCAGATGTAAAAAACATTACAAAAGAAAATAACCACCACCACAACAATGAAATCAGATGTAAAAAAACATTACAAAAGAAAATAACCACCACCACAACAATGAAATCAAATGTAAAAAAACATTACAAAAGAAAATAACCACCACCACAACAATGAAATCAGATGTAAAAAACATTACAAAAGAAAATAACCACCACCACAACAATGAAATCAAATGTAAAAAACATTACAAAAGAAAATAACCACCACCACAACAATGAAATCACATGTAAAAAAATGAATGAGAAAGTGGGAGAGACAGCAGTGAGCTCACATGCACACACACACACACACACACACACACACACACACACACACACACACACACACACACACACACACACACACACACACACACACACACACACACACACACACACACACACACACACATGGCATGCACACACTTCTTTGTGCAGCATGCTTATTGTGATCTACAACTGAGTTTATCCGAGTGCACCTTCATTTCTATGCACTTTTCCATCCCAGTACACCAGTATAGTGACTGAAACAGTTAAGCAAATTCATTTTTCAAGCTGTAATGTGGACGGACCCACCCTCCCCTTAAAATAGTATTTTTTTCTTCTCTTTGCAGTCAGAGCTGCCGCGGCTGACGGAGATTGAGAACTCTCTGGCCGTTTTCTGCATGGCCACGTATGGGGAGGGAGACCCCACGGATAACGCCCAGGACTTCTTCGACTGGCTGCAGGCCGCAGACGACAGCATGCAGGGAGTCAATTACGCCGTGAGTACCTGACCTGACCTGACCTGACCTGACCTGGAGGGGGCAGTAGAGAGTGTCTGTTTAACCAGGTGGGGGCGGTAGTGACAGTTTTATTCACAGTAGGACTCAGTTCACAGTGGGAACATCTACACTCATTCATATACACCAGTGGTTCCCAACCTTTTTTGTCTTGTGTACCCCCTAAGCATTTTCGTTGTGCCATGAGTACCCCCTAAGTCAAGTTTTATATCGCTTTCTCTATCCCAATGTAACTAAGCTCCATGTATTTGTTAAAATTATATTTTTCCAAGTACCCCCTGCAATGTGCTCGCGTACCCCTAGTGGTACACGTACCCCTGGTTGGGAAACACTGATATACACTACGCTGAGGAGTGAGTGTCTGTGTAACCTGGTGGGGGCGGTAGTGAGCCTGGTCTGAACTGGTGGGGGCATTCAAGAGTGTCTGATCAGACCTGATGGGGTAGTAGTGCATCAAGGCTGGGTCAAAGGTCAGGATTCTTCCAGCGTCCCGCCAATGACAAACAAAAATACATCAACATTAACCTGGGGGTTAGTAACTTAAACAGCATCGCCTACATACAGTACAAGGCAGGATTATGATCCGCATTGGAACCCAGGCCTCCAAATTCATGGAATGGTTAGCCTTGCCAGCTGTGGCCTCAAAACGAGCTTTTCCAAACATGTCTCTTGTGTTTTCCTTTTTGTCGTCAGGTGTTTGGCCTGGGCAATAAGACGTATGAGCACTTCAATGCCATGGGGAAGTATGTGGACCGCAGACTTGCAGAGCTTGGAGGCAAGCGAGTGTTTGACCTGGGCGTCGGGGACGATGATGGCAAGTGAGTGTCTGAAAGCTGCTTTCGATGTGTGGGATCAATGTTTGTCAATATACAACCTGATGTTGAGGTTTCAGTAAAATCCCATTAGTTTGATAAATGCTTTTCTTTGAGCTTTAATGTTTTAACTTTTTTAACATTGTGTTTTTCTGTGTCAACAGACTAAATCTATAGAGCCAGATGAAAAGACATTTTTTTCCACAGTTTGCATGTACAGACACATCCGTAATTTGTGAATCAGGACACTTAAAAGTCTCACAATTCCTGTCTTTGTGCCGTGATGCCATGGTCCATAACATCACACCACAGAGACATAGCATTATGCACACACTGCTCGTGTGATATACACAAGCCGTTTGCGGCTTTCTGCGGGGTGTTGATTGGTCAGTGTCCATGCGTGTACGCAGACTGGCGGTTCTAAAAGGCAGACCTGAACACCGCTTGAGACACAACACACATACTGGACTCTTCCCCTTTCCACAAGGTGGATGTGAAGGAGGCCTAACTCTTCCTCCTGTCCTCAGCCCTCTCAGCCTGGAGGAAGACTATCTGTCCGAATTCTCTTTGTGCAGATGGTTCACTCATTGCTGAAAAGACTGAACTACCGTACAGTACATCACAACAACACTGCTATGTCGTTACTGAGAGGCTTAAGTAACAGATTAAAACTTGGTCATTGCAATTTTAGTGACAGTAACGTTAAAACATATACGTAGGCTCTGTGCAAAGGAGTTAAATTCAACCCTTACAGACTCCTGTAGGAGCAGATACACTAATGAAGACTGTTAAGTGTGACTCTTAGGTAGTCGTAAGGTGGAGTGTGTGTTTATTCTCTCTGCTGGGTGAAACTTTTTCCACCTGACGTATGTAACCCTACCGTTAGTTTTACTCGTCAACTATGCGGCTGATCCGGGTTCGATTCCCGGCCCAGGTCCTTTGCCGGCCCCTTCCCCGTCTCTCTCTCCCAACTCACGTCCTGTCTTTCCTCCACTATTCTGACTGATGATAACCAATAAAAAAGACTTGATAAAGCCCCCAAAAAATACTTTAAAAAGTGCAACTCTGTAGTTGTTGAATTAACACGGCCATGTTTGCTGTGTCTTGTTCTGCGCTGTAGCCTGGAGGAGGACTTCATGTCCTGGAGGGAGCTGTTCTGGCCGGCTGTGTGTGAGCTGCTAGGAGTGGACGCCACCGGAGAGGACTGCTGGTGAGGCCCCACACCTCTTGACTTGACTTGACGTGACTTGACTTGAAAGCTTTAATGTCCTTAAAAAGGCAATTTGACTTACAGCTAGGGGTGGGCGGTAACCGCGGTATAATATCGTGTGCAGTATTTTTTCATCAATGATAGAGATTTTGTCTCATACCGTCTACCGCAATAGCGCATTGCGTCCTGTAGATGTAGAGTTATAGTTATTGATTAAAAGTTTAAAAATATGTTTTCAAATTATTTGAACAACAAGAATTCCCACATAGATAGAACAATGTCTGACCAGTCATTTCCAAAATATAAAATGCAAAAAATGGTGTTTTGGTAATTTTGCCACAAAACGCTTAATTTTAACATTTTATACACAAATGTACAATACCGTGATATATACCGTGATATATACCGTGGCTAAAATTATACCGAGGTATACATTTTTGGCCATACCGCCCACCCTACAGCACAGCAGAATGGCATAAAAACATATAGGCCTACAATAAAAACACATACAGTACAACAAATACACACAATAAATAGCTAGACATATAAGTTACTATGTCAATAAATACGTCATAAATACGGACCACTGGTCAAATGCATCCATTAACACAATATGAAAGTCCATAATGTCAAGAATGTATCTCCCACATCTTGTTCAATTCGTTAATTGCCATGGGGATGAAGGAGTTCTTTGCTCTATTTGTTCTAATGTTGGGGTATCTGTACCTGCGTCCTGAAGGGAGTGTTTGGAACTTAACTTAGACCTCAGACCTCATCTGGGAAGAGTGTATCACTGTCTGCCTTGTTTGTATCACCTGTCTGTCTGTATCTACTGTATAACTGCATGTCTGTCTGTATGTCTGTATGTCTGTCTGTTTGTTTGTCTGTCTGTATGTCTGTCTGTCTGTCTGTCTGTGTCTGTGTCTGTGTCTGTGTCTGTGTCTGTGTCTGTATAACTGCATACCTGTGTGTCTGTTGTCCATTAGTCTGTATCTCTGTTTGCATTTTGGTCTGTTTGTCTGGTCTGTCTGTTTGTCTGTTGATGTGTCTGTATAACTGTGTCTGTCTGTGTTGTTGCCCATTTGTCTTAATGTCTGCTTACCATTTTGCCAGTTTGAGTTTGCATGTTGGTTTGTCTATCTGTCTGCCTCTCAGTCATGCCTGTCTTCCTCTCTCTCTCTCTCTCTCTCTCTCTCTCTCTCTCTCTCTCTCTCTCTCTCTCTCTCTCTCTCTCTCTCTCTCTCTCTATTTCTGGCTGTCATTGTGCCTTTCTGACAGTTTTCCTTTGTGACTGCCTGCCACTCTGTATGTCTGTCTTCCTGTCTGTTGTGTCACCTTGTTCATTTGTTTATGCCTGCTTGTCTGGCTGTTTCTAGTACTCTTTGTCTGTCTACCTGACTGTGTGCCATTTTCAGTGCTCTTCCTGATGGTATCTATTTACCTTTCTGCTTCTTTGACTGCTTGTTTCTGTTCCTGGCTGCCTGTGTATCTCTTTGTCTGTACAGTATACATTCTCCCTGCACGAATGTCTGTTCGTGTCTGTTAAGGTTAATCATGTCTCCAGGCGTTTTCATTTCCGTTGATTTTTGTACGTATGACAGTAATGCATTGGAGCAGTGTTAATCAAAAGGAAGTTTAATCATATCTTCAGGCCTCTTCATGTAGGTGGTGTGTTGTATGATAGTAATGCATTGGAGCAGCGTTAATCAAAAGGAAGTTTAATAATGTCTTTAGGCCTCTTCACGTAGGTGGTGTGTTATATGATATTATTATATGGTTGTGACGTCATCTGTCGAATGCTCCATTCATTTCAACGGGGCTCCCCAACGTTCGGACGTCTGTTATTTTTCGATAACGGACGGGTTGGTCTATAACAGACCGCTGTCAATGGCAACAAGACTTTTCACTGCTAAAGCGACTTTTCATCAAGACTCCAGAGCTGTAAACAGCTCTGCAAGACTCTAATCAGCTGCTGTGATAGACAGCACCCGTTGTCCTGGCTACCGCTGTCAATGGCAACAAGACGTTCACTGCTAAAGCCACTGGCTTGTATACAAGTCAGTGGCTAAAGCGAATGTTTCATTCCGCAGGGGGTCCGGTCTTTTGTCACTCTAATCAGCTGCTGTGATAGACAACACCTGTTGTCCTGGCTAGCCTACCTAGCTGTTGCCCCACAACGGCACTGTTTTGTTTTGCGCAGCAACAATCTTAACATTAAATAGGTCTAATGTCCCCGCATGTGTGAATCATTGAAGTATATCCATATAATAAGCGGGTTAACTTTCGGCGAGTCGGTCGCTTTGTGGAATAGCAGCACTTCAGAGAGAACAAGACCCCTCCGCTCCGCGTCGGGGTCTAAAGATTCTCTCTGTCGTGCTGCTATTCCACGGTAGCGACCTTCTCGCCGAACGTTAACCCTTACGTAATGCATTGGAGCAGCGTTAATCAAAAGGTGGTTGTTGTTGTTGTGGTCTGCAGCGTGCGTCAGTTTGAGCTGGTGAGCCACACGGACATCAACATGAACCTGGTCTTCACCGGAGAGATGTCCCGCCTCCGCAGCTACCAGAACCAGAGATCGTGAGATACTCCACAACCTCACACCTCTTTTCATTGATGTGATGTCCATCCATCCATCCATCCATCCATCCATCCATCCATCCATCCATCCATCCATCCACTCATCCACCCATCCGGATATATAATTCATTTGTTCATTAATTAATTAATTCATTCATTCATTCATTCTTACTTATTAAAGGAGTATGCCACTATTTTGGGGCTTACTACAGTTGAAATCGTTGGCTGGGGTTTATAAAGGTGGTAAAGTGTATTATCTTTTATGTAAGCCGTTGTCTTGTTTTAAGACAAGTTAAAAGAGGGAGCATGTCGCTAAGCTAGTGAAAGTCAATGGATCCGTGTAGCATGCTACATGCTACAGTGATGCATTGACTTTCACTAGCTTAGTGACATACTCCCTCTTTTAACTTGTCTTAAAGCAAGACAACGCGTAGCCCCTTAATGCGCGCCGTACCTCCAGTGGCACGCTGTAATAGTCATTGAAATGTAACTACCATAGCACTACAATACTATGACACAACACAGGCCTTTTAGTAATGCACCACGACTTGGTCATTACCATACTGGTAACAACAAATGTATAAAGCCTCGTCTTAAGGGGTGAAAAATAAGACACTTTACCACCTTAATAAACCCCGGCCAACGATTTTAACTGTATTAAGCCCCAAAATAGTGGCATACCCCTTTAAGATTATATTGACAAATGTCTATGCATCCATTTATTCTTCAAAACATCCACCCACCATCCAGACAGATTATCCATTAATTTACTCATTCATTCATTTTTAACTATCTGTGTCAACAAATTCCCATGCATCCATCCACTCATTAGTTCATACACATCATTTCACATTGATTGTGTCCATTGTGTTGTACAGTCGTCCCTCGATACGCCTCAAATAATTCATGAATTAACCGGCAACCAGCTTATCACTCTGACTTTTCAGCAAGCCTACTACGTATTGCTCTGGTTGTTTTGTAACAATGATTTGACCCATATGAGATGAAGGCGTGTAGCTCACTATATGCACGTTGTTCACATTTTGTCTTCCTCATAGGCCCTTTGATGCCAAGAACCCTTTCCTGGCCACTCTTACTGCCAACCGCAAGTTAAATAAGGGCGGCTCACGCCATCTGATGCATCTAGAGCTGGATATTTCAGGATCCAAACTCAGGTATGAACTTAAAGACTCAGAATCCAAAACTGAAGTATACCTACATTTACAGAGTCAGGATTCAAAATTGTGAATTAGTATGGAGTACCAACTCAGCATGAAATGAAAATGGGTGGAGTTTGACTCCAACATAATCAATTGTGATTGCTGGTGGCTTCCAAGTGTCCATGAGTGTGGCAGCTTTGTGAATGTCCTCTAGACAAATGTCATTTGAGGTCTATAAATCTTCAATCTTGACACTGTAGGTGTACAGTAGAGCCCTTTCAAAAGTGATCATGTCAATAAAAAAAAGTCTTTAAAGGGACACTGTGTGAGATTTTTAGTTGTTTATTTCCAGAATTCATGCTGCCCATTCACTAATGTTACCTTTTTCATGAATACTTACCACCAGCATCAAATTCTAAGTATTCATCATGACTGGAAAAATTGCACTTTTCATACATGAAAAGGGGGATCTTCTCCATGGTCCGCCATTTTGAATTTCCAAAAATAGCCATTTTTAGTTGCAAAAAGGACTGTACTTGGACCATACTAGAAAATATTTGTTTATTACTTAGTAAACTTTCATGTAAAGATCAAATTTGGCAATAGGCAGCCCAGTTTCAATGAGCAGCATAGTTGCAGTACCCTTTTTGACCATTTCCTGCAGTGTCCCTTTAACAGATGAATGCACATAGAGTGCTAGACTCCAGCACATTTGGTAGGCTGAAGTGAGGAAGTCAGCTGTATTTTTGTACATTTCTCTCACATGGTCAGATGCAAACTACTGTGTATACCATATTTTGCAAACCAGTATTTACAAAACTGAACATATGAAGAGTTCTTTTCCAAAACGCTATATCCACCAAAATGTCAATTTCCCAACATTCTATAAAATGGATATATCTCACTTTGGAAAAGAGCTCTTCATATGTACACTCATGTTCATGTTTTCCCTGCGCATGCACGCACGCACGCACGCACGCACGCACACACACACACACACACAGACACACACACACACACACACACACACACACACACACACACACACACACACACACACACACACACACACACACACACACACACATGTGCCTTTAATACACACTGATCTATGCACAGATATGCTGACTATGTACAATAAGATGGTGGTCTAGAATGAAGTCCAGTTTGAGTGCTTCCTGGAACTGTCTAGTTTTTTGATGGTGCTCTTTGGTGACAGGCTTGGTTGATTTCAAAAACGTTTTAGAAATACCAAGGCACTCATCTTCTTTGTAATTAAAATGCCTTTATTTTGTTGGGCATAGTATGATTAAAATATGAGCTGACGAAGGCTTCATGCTGAAACGCGTCAAAGTATTGTAATCATGCTATGCCCAACAAAATAAAGGCATTTTAATTACAAAGAAGATGAGTGGAGTGCCTTGGTATTTCTAAAACTTTTTTAAGATGGTTGTGTAATTGGAGACTCTCCTCTCCTACAGGTATGATGCTGGGGACCACGTGGCCATCTATCCCACCAATGATGCTGCCCTGGTGGACAGACTGGGGGAAGTGCTGGGGGTGGACCTGGATGCCCTCTTCTCCCTCAATAACCTGGATGGTGAGTGACATTAACCCATTGATGCCTGGAGCGTCATTACGCAACAATCAGGCTCATGACATTTGAGACAACTTTATTAAAAATCTTTGCTTGTTTGAGATGAATGAACACATTCTAATGAAATATGAGGGTGGTAGCTTTTAAATGCCTTCTTATTTCATGTTTTTATGTGCTTCAGAGGCTGAGATATTTAGGTTTTTATAGGCTGAGGGCTGCTTTTCTTAAAAAGGGATTAGGCATTCAGTACCCTTTTTTGCAGGTGCCTTAGGCGTCAATGGGTTAATTACATGTTGTCATCATAGTAAAAAGAACAAATACACAATCACAATCACAAATACCTCTATGTGTAATTGTTGTGGGATTGTACATGGCAGTGATATGAATGGACGTTTCATGTATGCCGTTGGAAAGAGGAGAATCTAAGCTTTCAAACAGTACCCTGCTGCCCTAATTTGTTACCGTTGTGTCTATAAAACACACATTGAAATGTGTATGCAAAAAAGGAACACTTTTTTCACGTGCTAATTGCGAGACAAAAACCCCAGGGGTCAAGCCCCACCAAAGGCCCTATGTGTGCACGTGCCTGCAAACACACACACAACAGTGGAAAGAATGATGTAAAGCAGGGCTATTCAAATGGCGGCCCTGGGGCCATATGCGACCCTTGGACTGCAAGGCTCTGGCCCCCGACAAGCCCCTTGAATTTAGAGATAAAAGTATGGGTTCCGTATCGAGCTGAAACGGGACACGGGACGTTAAAATGCAGGGAATTACATCTAAGAAATGCAAAACTTCAACAAAGTCTCCCATTTCCTATCCTATTTTTTTCATTGACAGTCGGCAACCATAATATATACATATAGTTCGGCCCCTTTACTGGGAGGAATTTGAAAAACTGGCCCTCGTTGACATTTAACTGAATAGCCCTGATGTAAAGAATGTCAATTAACAGAATTGCTTTGCTCTCACAGAATTGCTTTGCTCTCGCTTTGCTCCCCAAACCCAATTTCACACGAACATAGCATTGATAGTCAATGGGCGGCGCTGACAAAATAGAACTTGTCTCTAATCGCTATCCGAAATCCGCGAATGTCCGAACTCGGACATCGGCGCCAGTGAGCGGGGTTCTGTTGATAACAATGGAATCGAACTTTTGCGGAGCAGTGCTCAGCACTTTGTCGGAGCCGTTGTGCGAAAGCCCTAATCTGAGTTTGGGAAACATTTGAACTGACCTTAGACATTAATCATTATTAGACATCTTTTTGCCACACAACACACATAGTTAGTGGTAATTATGGAAGGGCAGTCCATGGGTAAATGGTTGGTTCCGACATCTGGGTCACCAGTTGTTATGGGTAGCAAATAGTGTGTCACAACCTTTGGGCTACAAGCCTGACACACATGACTGCCCCATGTGGACATACGGAGCACATCAGGCTCCTCCATTACTTCAGCTGAAGCACTTACAGAAAGCATGATAGAATTTAAAGGTCACTGTGTAGGATGGTGGCCAGAGTATGTATTGCAACTATGCTACTCATTGAAACTATGCTTCCTATTGCCAAATTTGATCTTTTCATGAAAAATTGCTAAATAATACATTATTATTTATCAGTATGACCAAAGTACAGTAAGTCTTGCAGCTACAAATGTCTATTTCTGCACATTCAAAATCGTGGACATGGAGAAGATCCACCTTTTCATGTATGTAAAAATGTTTTTTTTCCAGTCATAATGAATACTTTGAATTTGATGGTGGTGTTACTGTAAGTAACTTGAGTGCGAGAGGCTCGAGTGCGAGAGGTTCACGTACTGTTCAGTTGTTCTTTTCACACTGGATGGTCTGCATGTGCATTTTATCCGCGGGACTCAGCATCCCTTTCCCAGCCATCCCAGCCCATACATTCCAATGACAGCCTGCTCACAGCACGAGCATACCTGTGCAGGAAAAGAAACTCAAGTTCTACATATTTCCAAGTTGAAATGGGGACTTGTTCGGGCTCATGCTCACTGGCCTGTCCATGCGCCGCGCTGATACCGCACTTTGGACACGTTTCGCTCATGCCCCGTGCTTACAGTGCAAATGAGCCGTTAGACGGGCCCCAAACCCACAGACCAACAGATTTGCATGTAAACACACCTGTATTATCAACAAGTGTCGGTCGCCATGAATTAAAACTCTCCCACGCACACCCATTCGAAGTTCAAAACAGGGTGTAACAATCATTCCGGTGTCCGTGGACTTCCAGGACTTTCCCTAAACTCAAATTGAGCAATTGCATGAGTGAGTTTGAACACAGTGTCTCCTTTCTTAAAATTATGGTCAGACGTAGCTCCAGTTGTGGCTGTTGATTAGGTCTGCCAAAGATTTCAAGGCACACTGCTGGTGAAGTTAATTAATTAAAGGCTTTTTAACTTCACCAGCAGTGTGCCTTGGAATCTTTGGCAGACCTTATCAACAGCCACAACTGGAGCTAAGTCTGACCATAATTTTAAGAAACTTTATTTCCTTGAGCCAAAGAGCACCTGCTAAAGAGAAAAAAGTGAAGCAGCACTCCTCCATGATCAACATTCCCTAGTGAACAGTTGAACTTCCTGGCCGGGCAGGTGATGTGTAGGAGTTACAACTCAAAAGTGGACAATCAGGCGTCAGGAAAAAAGCAACACCACGTTATTTGTTTACTATACAAACCCCAACTCCGATGAAGTTGGGACGTTTGGTAAACAGTGAATAAAATCAAAATGCTATCATTTTCAAAACATTCAAGCTATTCATTAGATGGAGAATAGTGAAAAGACAACATATTAAGTGTTAAAACCGAGGAAAAAGATTGTTTTGGGGGACATATGTACTCATTTCTAATTTGATAAATCCAACACGTCTCAAAAGAGTTGGGACGGGGACAATAAATGGCAGCAAATGTCGAGGAAGACTACAAACAAAACAAAAGACAACACTTAACAGTTAACTACATTAACGATGAGATGATTTTATATAAAAAACAGTGTTAATTCCTGTCTTGGACATGATTTCACCAGCTTAAATGGTGGGTGTATTCCTTGTCATGTTGTGCAATGTTTTCAGTTCTGTAGTGCTTACAGTGTGACAGGTCTTGACCAAAAACCCACCATTTTATCACCTGCTGGTCCTTATGATGGAGCCAAACTGTTAAAACATAGTAGAGAATGCAATTTGACCTTACTATGTGGCAGTAATCGAAGATCTCCCTTCAAAATATAATGCATGAGTGGCTTTTCATGCTGTTTAAAACCCATTTATACCATTCAGCACTGTATTTAACTCTACAGATGAGTGAGAACATCTTAACCAATGCACTACTGCACCCGCATGCCATCATGGAGGCTGACTTTTGAAGCTAGCACTAACACAAGTTGGATGGTCCATTTTCACTGTAGCACAGGATGTGCTATGCTCTATTATTGTCAAAAAGAATGGACTTCTACAACTTCTGCTGACTTCTGTAAGCAAAGGACAGTTTCCCATGTCTTCTGGGTCTATTTCAAGTGAGCTCAGGTGCTTAGGAGAATGTTACACCCCTGTATCATTTTCATGCATTAAGCATTCTTAATATGGTCAATTTTCAATAGCTCTAATTCCTGGAGTGCTAGAGTGAGACTACAACCAATATATATTTCATGATGTCATGAACCTATACAATGATTTTATTAACAAAAATATGTCTTATATACACTCAATCGTACTAAATCAAAGGGAATTCAAAAATGTATGTAATAACTATGGTAATTATTCCCTTTGCATCTTTAATTCTGAGTGACTCAGCCTCTCTGTGATGATCTTATACCTGGACACCTATATTGTCCGTCAGTACAATTCATTTTGAAATGTTCTTCTTTGTTGTTTTATCTTATTTGGATGTTTACTGAATTTCACTGATCCCCGTCCCAACTCTTTTGAGACGTGTTGGATTTATCAAATTAGAAATGAGTACATATGTCCCCCAAAACAATATTTTTTCTCGGTTTTAACACTTAATATGTTGTCTTTTCACTATTCTCCATCTAATGAATAGATTGAATGTTTTGAAAATGATAGCATTTTGATTTTATTCACTGTTTACCAAACGTCCCAACTTCATCGGAGTTGGGGTTTGTATTATTTCTATTCGCCAGGGCTATTTGGAGGTAATCTTTGCCCGGTTCAGACTCGGTCTCGAACTCACGACTTCACAAGTAACTCCACTTGGCCTCAGTGGGAGACATAGACTGCAAACACATGCAATATTGGCCATATTTGATTTAAAACAAGTTATTGATTATTCTGTTTACATATGTGGAGGACTGTTGTGCTACTACAGCAGAATACCCTTGGAATACATCCAAATTTGGAGTCAATAAAGACTTACCATGACTCGTGCTCAAACAGAACACTGCCAATATTCCATTTAAAATCGGAATATTTTCGACCTGTAACTGCGCTCATAGACGTGCCAAATGAATTTAAAACTGAGCTGCTCGCTCAGTAACTTGTAAGGCATGTGCGAAGCAAAATCAAACATTTGTTAGGCATGTATTCACAAATGTGTTGTTCATGCACAATAAGGGATTTATTACCAATTTAACCTTAGTAAGGACCTAGTAGGCCTTAGTGTTTGCTTAGTACATGCCTTACAAGTTACTTATCCAGGCATTAACATTGTATGCATTAGTGCTTATAGCGCTTATAGCGATAGTGTTACTTCTCATTCTGTTAAGAAGAAAGATTGTTCATATCCCAGATTAAGATACAAGACAAAGCTTGACACGGCTTTTAGAGTGAGGAGTCTACACACTTGAAATGCTTTTTTCTGTTTTATTTACATGTCAAACTTACGTTTCAACCATTGAAGTCGTCAGATTCTTTCATTTTGCTGTGGAAAGGTTTCAAGTGTGCAGATTAAAAACCTACTATGCGTTTTGTCCTGACACACAGTTCACCATATCTTGCGTGGTCTTCCCCCACCCCCGTGTGCTCTTATCTTGTCACTCCCCTCTATTTCCTGTTTAGTCTGGGCTGTTTCCTGTTATCTCACCTCTTCTGTGTCTGGAGTAAATTTCTCACTTTTAGTTTCCCAGGGTTTTTATGTCTGTACGTCTTATCTGGCACTATTTCTGTGATCAGTCTGATGTTCTGCCATGTGCAGTGGAGTGTGTCTTTATGTGCGTGCTTGTGTGTGCCTGCGTGCGTGCGTGCGTGCGTGCGTGCGTGCGTGCGTGCATGCGTGCGTGAGTGAGAGAGATACAGAGAGAGACACAGAGAGTGTGTGTGTGTGTGTGTGTGTGTGTGCGTGTGTGCGTGTGCGTCTCTCTCTCTCTCTCTCTCTCTCTCTCTCTCTCTCTCTCTCTCTCTCTCTCTCTCTCTCTCTGTGAGAGTGTGGCATGTGTCACATTCTGGTGATAAACATGCCATTTTCTGTCTAATGTTAAGTCATTCTCAGACGTCCTCTCTTGTAGTGTGCAGTTGAATCAGTAAAGTATTAGCGTATTAGTGCCTATTTATTGTAATCAAAGTCCTTAATCACCCCCCCCCACCCCCGTCACACTATCCATTTCTCCTTGCTTCTCCTTCGTCACATCTCTCTCTTTTTCTCTTTCTGTTCATCTGCTCTATCTCTTCTTCTTCTTCTTCTTCTCCTCCCTCCCCCGCTCTCTCCCCCCTCTCCTTCCATCCTTCTCTCTCTCTCTCTTTCTCTTTCTGTTCATCTGCTCTATCTCTTCTTCTTCTTCTTCTTCTTCTCCTCCCTCCCCCACTCTCTCCCCCTCTCCTTCCATCCGTTATTTGTGTCTTGAAATGTCAATGTGGGCATTTGTGTATTTGTGTATTAATGTAAGCTACTGGATACCTGAATTTCCCCCTGGGGATCAATAAAGTTACTCTACTCTACTCTACTCTACTCTACTCTACTCTACTCTACTCTACTCTACTCTACTCTACATTTATGTTTTTTATGGTGAGACGAAAGATACATTTCATGCTTGCATGACAAATAAAGTATATTCTATTCTATTCTCTTCTATTCTCTCTCCACCTCCATCTCAGAGGAGTCCAATAAGCGTCTCTTCTTCTTCTTCTCCCTCCTCCACTCTCTCCCCCTCTCCTTCCATCCCTCTCTCCACCTCCTCCAGAGGAGTCCAATAAGCGTCACCCCTTCCCGTGCCCCACCTCCTACCGCACGGCGCTCAGCCACTACCTGGACGTCACCAGCCCCCCGCGCACCAACGTCCTGTACGAGCTGGCCCAGTACGCAGCCGACCCCCAGGACCAGGACATGATGAGGAAGATGGCCTCCGTCACACCCGAGGGCAAGGTAACGCTACAGTGGTCAGTGGTGTGTGTGTGTGCGTGTGTGTGTGTGTGTGTGTGTGTGTGTGTGTGTGTGTGTGTGTGTGTGTGTGTGTGTGTGTGCCCAGGACCAGGACATGATGAGGAAGATGGCCTCCGTCACACCCGAGGGCAAGGTACGCTACAGTGGTCAGTGACAGTGTGTGTGTGTGTGTGTGTGTGTGTGTGTGTGTGTGTGTGTGTGTGTGTGTGTGTGTGTGTGTGTGTGTGTGTGTGTGTGTGTGTGTGTGCATGTGTGTGTTTGTGTGTGTGTGTGAAAGACAGGGAGAGAGAGAGCTGCCCGAAGGAAAACTAGGTGTGTGTGTGTGTGTGTGTGTGTGTGTGTGTGTGTGTGTGTGTGTGTGTGTGTGTGTGTGTGTGTGTGTGTGTGTGTGTGTGTGTGTGTGTGTGTGTGTGTGTGTGTGAAAGACAGGGAGAGAGAGAGCTGCCCGAAGGAAAACTAGGTGTGTGTGTGTGTGTGTGTATGTGTGTGTGTGTGTGTGTGTGTGTGTGTGTGTGTGTGTGCGCTTGTGTGTGCGTGTGTGCGCACTGCACACGTGTGTGTCTGTCTACTTGTGTGTGTGTGTGTGTGCATGTGCTTGTGTGTGTGATAGTCTAAGAGAGACAGAGAACTGGTCCAGTATGTCACTCAGCATCAGCCAGTGGTCATTAAACACAGTCAAGCACTGCTGCTTTGTCAGTAGACAGGGTGCAGCTCTTCACATACTGTACTTGCTGCGATGACGGTATGTGCCAGTCAGACACACTCCTGTAGTTTTCAGAGTGAGAAGTCCGCACACGTACAGTAGAATCCTTTTTGTTCTATTTTATTACTTTTTCATGGCTGCCATGAAAAAATAAAATACAACAAAAAGGATTCTAAGTGTGCGGACTTCTCACTCTGAAAACTACAGTTGCCCTTCGTCCTGCACCTTTCCCTGGGATGTGCACAATCCTCTTCAACCAGACACATTCCTGCTCTCCATAGCAACCGCTACAAACAACAACAACAGAGCGCCAGTAGCAAACGACATCAAAGGAAGGAAGCAACAAACAAACCACAATCAGCAAACAGCACGGTGATCGAGCAACAACCTACCTACGCCATTCATTCAAGCAACAATGATATCATACTTGTACAATCAAAGTCTGCTCCTTTATGTATTACTTTTTCAGGATTTTGATTTTCATTGACAAAGTAAGATGCCCAGTTGAAAACATTACATGGTGTCAGAAACGTTCAAACATTCAAAATAAAAGAATAAAAAGTATTCAAACAAACATGCTGGTCTAGTCATGATTAGTAGAAGTACTACTGACGCAATCCATTCTACTATATGCAAACCAGATTCAAGGTCTTTCATTTTAACCACTACTTAAGCGATTAGGCAAAAGCTTTTTAAGTCAGTAATTAAAGTCACAGGCTTGTAAGTAGCCAGAGGAATGCCTAGAATGGCTGATTACCATTGGCCAACCAGTTCTGGAGGTATGGAAAAAAGGTACAAGACGTTTCAATGTGTTTCACAGGTATTTCTTTTGTTTGTCTGACATTTTGCTCTTTTGTTTGTTTGACAAGACTAATGACCCCTAACAATGCATATCTAAAGACAGATAGACAGCCGAACAGATCTTTATCTCTTTACCAGAGGCGCATCTTGTCACCAGGCTAAGCAGGCAGCCGCTTGGGGCCCCCGAGCCCCTGGACGGTGGATAACAGTTCACACTTTGTTGCAGTAGTGCAGTGATTCTCAAAGTTCTTCACCACTTTGTCCCCCCAAAAATGTAGAGGGACCACCTGTCCACTGAATTGACAGTTGACAGGTGCTAATTTGACACTGCTCATTTCGATACAAATCCCTTACTTTTTATTCACATAACAAGACAGTCTAATTGTTATGAAAATAAGACTTCAGCTTCAGCTATGCTTAGCTTTGTAATAATGTTAAAAATATAGCCTACTGCTAGCTTGTCTTGGAAAAGTAGGAATCCCCTCGCGGACCACCTGAGCTCTGTCGCGGACCACCAGTGGTCCCGGGACCACACTTTGAGAATCACTGCAGTAGTGGCATTTATTCCAAATGTTCACTCCTTTGACATCTCGCTTGGGGTCCCAGCTGTACCTAGAGTCACCTTTGCTCTTTACTAAGATCTCTCTGTGTGTGATTGATATTCTGCGTGTAAAATCCTTGCGCTTTGTGTTGGCAGATTCAAAGGCTGATCAGTGACTTGAAATCCAGATAGTAGAGCAAACTGACGTCTTTTTAATTTTTGGACAGTGGCTTTGGACAGTGATATGAAATTGAGCTTCTCATGTCAGCCAATTAATTTCATGGAATCTGTGGATTATGAAATTATGAGTGGATTTAATACGCCTTTTAAAACCCACACAATAACGGACTGCACTCCAAGTCACTGATTCAAGTTTATTACTCATCAGACATAAAAAATAAACTATATAACAATAAACTTTGAACTGTAACTTGGAGTGCAGCTAGCTGTCCTTTGTCGTTATATTTCTTTCAGAATAAGCACCCAGTTACCGGTACTTTTACATTTGAAGTGTTCATTCATTCATTCTTTATTTGTGACAGACACAATGGTCCATATCATACATATACAGATTACAAAAGGTTAAATTGTAAATTGTTGAGCATGTCATATTTAGTTTATGGCTTTAATCTTTTTAACCCTCTGCAGGCGTTGTACCAGAGCTGGGTGCTGGAGCCCCAGAGGCACATCCTTGCCATGCTGGAGGACATCCGCACGCTGAGGCCCCCTGTGGACCACTTGTGTGAACTGCTGCCAAGGTTACAGCCACGGTACTACTCCATCGCCTCTTCTGGCAAGGTAAGAGAACCAGGGGTGAGTTTCTCAGAAGGGAAGTTGTTACCCTGTTAGCAACTTCGGTAGTAGCCAATGGGAAAATGCATTGAAAGCAACGAAGTAGCTAATGTAGTAAGCAACTTTGGTTTTGAGAAATTCACCCCAGCTTTGGTATTGAGAAGTTACCATCACCACCACCGGTTTCTTTCTCTCTTAGTAGTTGTTACATATAGTGAGTGTCTTTTTTTCTGCACACGTCACCGGGCAGATGTAAAACTCCTGCACACTGATCATTTTGTGGTACATTTTTTTCACCATGCTTTGGACTTAGAACTTCATCAGGTAAATGAAGATACTAGAAAAGCACTTGTAGATCATCTACTCCCTCCTCCTCATCATCTTCCTCATCGTGACCTTCTCCTCCTTCTCCTCCTTCTCCTCCTCCTCCTCCTCATCAACATCAATATACTGTATATATAATATCCTGCTGGGGAAGCAGGAGTACATGTTATATGTTCTGCTAGACATATTTGTCACAACGCATTAAACATAGATTACCACTACCATAACCTACGTAGATCAGTGATTTTCAACCTATGGGCCAGGGCCCACTGGTGAGCCCTGAAGGTATACCAAGTGGGCCTTGAAATAATATTCTAAAAATTATAATCACACTTTGTGTGTGTTGCTGCTGATTTATGTGAGTTTTATTCGTAATCGGGTCAGAGGTGGGCCCCGAACATTTGTGACAATTTCGAGTGGGCCCCAAGTTGGAAAAGGTTGGGAACCCCTGACGTAAATGATTGATAGACAATTTTAATGGGATCAGGAGTACCTTTCTTCTGCCCTCGACCATTCAGGGGATATACACTGTGCTCTAATCTGAACTAAATGATTGTCAGCAGGCATATCTATCTGCCTGAGTTTTGCCATATATGGCTGGCTTCATCCTGTACGTAAGCCACACCACACTGATGGCAGTACAGAGTGACGTCAGTTCCATGAAGAGGTCGACGCTCTGTGCCATTTTCAGATCTAAGTAAACAGGATGTGTGTGGTCTTTAACACCTCCACTGTTGACTGGTGATGTCATCTTGAAATGTGGACATTTGTGGTCTTTTGCACTTCTCCTATAAATATAGCACAACTAAACTGACACCTCTGTCCTCTCTTGCACTTCATGTCAGTCGGTAAAATGTCAGTCTTGTGTATGTCTATGTCCTGGCATGGTATAGAGAGAAAACGTCATTTCATTTTCCTTGTATGACTTGTGCATATGAAAAAAGTGACAATAAAAGCTGACTCGACTTGACTTCACTTCACTTTTCCCATGTATGTATTATAAGCGAAACCATGACCAAAGTTTCATCATCCGTCCTGAGAGCTACAAGAAATAACTGTTACAAAAAATGATTAATAAATTATACTCTACTCCAATGTTAAAGGCCGAGTATTTAGGATGGTGGCCAGAGTAGACATTGCAGCTACAGGATGCTGCCTGCAACTATGCTGCCCATTCCCCAATTTAATTTAAATACATATACGGTATATATAAACTTTATTACAGGCTCAGGGCCCAATAGGCAGACACACAACATATACATAGAAATAGAATGTGCAGGAAAAATAAGAAATAATAATAAAAACAAAAACAGCAATGATGCCAAAGCATATACAAACTATGCCATGACGGTCTTAAAAGGCAGCCATATCAATATTTCCACATATATGATTGGTATCGGACAGAGCTATATCTGGCACTTGTGACATCATTATAATGCAGTTTTCAGACTTATCCAAACGGCACATGAACTTAAACATTAGGTTCCTGAGGAGAGCCTGTAAAGTACATAGTCCTGAGTCACAAAATAGTTTACTATATATACTAAGTAATATATTAATGTTTACTGGTCTGACCAAAGTACTGTAAATTTGGCAGCTAAAGATGTTAATTACCTCCGCCAAGGAGGTTATGTTCTTGGTCACATTGGTCTGTCTGTCTGTCTGTCTGTCTGTCAGCAAGACAACACAAAAAGTTATGAGCGGATTTTGATGAAATGTTGTGGAGTTGTTGGAAATGATTTTGGTGGCAATCCAGATCGTTATCCGGTTCCAGGATTTTTTTTTTTAAGATTCTTCACCATTGCGGCATAGGGTGAATTTTGACATTCCAGTTTCTAAATCCACAAGACAAGGCAGAAGGACTTGAAAAAAAGGGTGTAACATAGTCAAATGTTCTATCAAACAGCTTCCTTGGTGGAGGTCTGCACTCTCTGAGTGCATTTCTATGTATGAGAAAAGTGTCATTTTCCCAGTCATAATGAATGCTTAGAAATTGATGGTGGTGGAAATCACTCATGAAGATTTGTGGATGAGAGGAATACATTCTGGAAGTAAACAACTTTATTTTTCACACACCGCGCTCTTCCGTCTTGTTGGTGCGTCTCTGAAGTAATCTAGTAGTAAGGAAATGGATCGCACTCAGTTTTTCTTCTTTTCTTGTTGTTTTCTTTTTATTTTAGCATTGCAGGGACTGACATGACAGACGTCTCACAGAGGTGACACTGAAGAAGGCTCTGTGCAGCCGAAACGTCTGTCATGTCAGTCCCTGCAATGACATAAAATGACATCCTCAACCTTTAAAGGGACATTGTGCAGGAAATGGACAAAAAAGGTACTGCAACTATGCTGCTCATTGAAACTGGGCTGCCTGTTGCCAAATTTGATCTTTACACGAAAGATTACTAAGTAATAAACACATATTTTCTAGTATGGTCCAAGTACAGTCCTTTTTTCAGCTAAAAATGGCTATTTTTGGAAATTCAAAATGGCGGACCATGGGGAAGATCCCCCTTTTCATGAATGAAAAGTGACATTTTTCCAGTCATAATGAATACTTAGAATTTGATGCTGGTGGTAAGTATTCATGAAAAGGTAACATTAGTGAATGGGCAGCATGAATTCTGGAAATAAACAACTAAACATCTCACACAAGTGTCCCTTTAAACATGCATTCTGTTCTCCCTGTCCGTCTCCCCGCAGGTCCACCCGACGTCGGTGCACGTCTGCTGCGTGGTGGTGGAGTACACAACCTCAACGGGGCGCACCAACAAGGGCGTGGCCACCACCTGGCTCCGGAACAAGATGGCCGACGGCACCGACAACGGCCACCCCGAAGCGGCGCTGGTGCCCCTCTACGTGCGCAAGTCCCAGTTCCGCCTGCCCTTCAAGCCCAGCACGCCCATCGTCATGATCGGGCCGGGCACGGGCATCGCTCCCTTCATGGGCTTCCTGCAGGAGCGCGTCTGGCAGAAGGAGCAAGGTGTGACCCATAGCAAAGCTAGCCTGGTCCTGACCATCCCATAATACTATCATTTCCATTTCGTATTCATGGTCTGGACTTTGTTTGATCTGACGCGATTGCAGGAAGCAGGAAGGGCATTTTCGGAAAAATCAGGATTTAACCTGTCAACAAACATGTCTGACGTCTATCTATGGCGATGTAGGACCGTTTAACAGACATGTCTGACAGAACATCCTACCGTAGGATAAAATTACAATGTAGGACCGTTTGTCAGAACACCGGCGCAAATCCTACCGGTCAACATCGCTCCACAGAGGACAGGTACCAGACGTAGTGCGGAGCCAAGTGTCTTGGCGGAAGTACGTAGGATGGCGCGCGAGGCTATAGCAAAGCAGCACTGGGTACTTAATCATAGTACAGTGTAGTGTAGTGTAGTGTAGTGTACATAGTATACTGCCTTACAAAGGCAAAGTGCAGTGACTACACCAACACTGAAACTGAGAAAAAGTATTGGTGTTAGGCTGGATATTGTAGTTACTGCAAATTTCACATAGCAATATCTCTAAAACGGGATACATTTTAGACCATAAGACTTTGTCATAAGATAAAGGAGGTGTTCTGAAGACCATTTTCAGTCTAAACTCAATCTTGACAAAAATATGAAGTTACTGCACTTTGCTTTGTACCGCAGTGTGGTGCGGTGTAGTGTAGTGCAATGTAATGTAGTGTAGTAACCGTTCTATAGTATCTCTCTTGGACTTGCTTCCTGTCTCTATTCACTGCTCTAGCTTCAATAAAGCCACAAAAGCCACATACAAATATCCAGAAAAAGAAGAAAAGAGCAGAGGCCCTCTGAAGATATTTTAAAAGCCTTTGATATAACATGGCGAAGCTATTTAAAAACACAATGGCCTACACATTGCGGCCATATTGGCCTTCATAAGGGCATCCATAAAAATATATATTTTAAAAAATGAACTACAGGGAGTATAGCAGAGGATGAGAGTTACTCCGCCTGGCTTCAAACCTGGGCCTCTTCTTACACCACTTCACCAAAGTGCCAAGGTCATTGGCAGGAAACTAAGAGCATACCCACAACCGTAAGGGCTTCCGCACACCGGCTCCGACAAAGTGCTGAGCACTGCTCAGCTAAAATTCGATTCCATGGTTTTCAATAGAACCACGGACACTGGCGCCGATGTCCGCGGACATTCTCCGATGTCGGATAGCAATTAGAGACGAGTTCTATTTTGTCGGCGCCGCCCATTGACTATCAATGCAATGTTCGGGTGAAATTGGGTTTGGGGGTCCGAATTCTGTCGGAAGCAAAAGTGCGCCGCACTTTGTCGGAGCCGGTGTGCAGAGGCCCTAATGTTGGTCACACTATCACTGTGACCCAAAGCAGCATTGCAATTAAAATCTCAGCTAGGAGATTAGAGTGATATGAACAGATAGAGAGGCCAGGCATAATGCTGAGAAAATGCACTGAGATTAAAGTAGACAGGGGCTGAGGTGTTTCCAAGATCAGCCCAAATTAGAAAACAAACATTGTATTATTCCTTTCCGTTTATTCTTTTTACATTACATTACATTGCATTGCATTTGGCAGACGCTTTATAACCAAAGCGACTTTCAAAAGAGGACATAATCATAGCCAACATCACTAGTAAATAGTGCACAGGAAATATACAGAACTTATCTTATCTTCCGTAACTTCCAATTAGGATAATGGATAAGAGACCATCAGTGAAATGATTTAAGTGCCAAAACAATAATATCCTTACTAGACCTGGATACCAAGCTTTTTAAAATGTTGCCAAATCAAGAGTGTTTGCAATTTCAAAGAAAGAATGTTTAATCACGTACAGTAGTTCTCTCTGATCATGTGGGGTCATTGGGCTTTGTATATTATTATATTATATATCGTGCTAACTGCCCTGGGGTGAGTTTCTCAAAAGAGACGTTGTTAGCCTGTTAGCAACTTCGGTAGTTGCCAATGGGAAAATGCATTGAAAACAACAAAGTAGCTAATGTAGTAAGCAACTTTGGTTTTGAGAAATTCATCCCTGATGTGTGGCCTTATGACATGCCACTGTACTTGCCAAAACAAACAAACAGCAAAAAAAGATGGCTGACAATAACATATTTGCTTATTCTGAACATGCGAGAGATTGTTTGCTATGCCAAGTCACAGGTACAGTATTTCACCGGCTTCGGTTGAGTGACAGCTTTTCAAAATGCAAACAAAGGCTTAAACAAATGACGTCACTTCAGCACTGGGAATAGGCAGCTGATTTCAGAAAGTGGAGAAGACGCGCTCACACTATCGCCTAAATAGGCTACTTAACAATTCTTAACTGGGTGCTGAATCCCACAAAAACTTGAATGGATAAATGAAGCGAAGGACAGCACTCTTCAGATTTCTTTTTTGTTTATTCGCCCACGAACGTTTCGGGCAGAGCCCTTCTTCAGCGTGTAATGGCGTTTGCACCCATAGGTGGTAGGTGTGCCCTAAAATAGGGTGAACACCTGTGACCCCATGATTGACACCCAAAGTTACATGTGACTTCCCCCAGGGGGAGTGAAATCAGATTATACTGTGTTACAAAAACTGATACCATATATCCCAGAATGGAAAAGTAAAATTAAATGGTGGTGACAGGGATAAGTTGCTACTACAGAGAGAAGCTTATTGGATCCACCAGCTCGATACACTTATTCCAAAAGGCATGAATGAGGAATTGGTTCTGAGTTGTTTCTTGTAAGATGTGTGTATGTAAGATGTTTTTGTAAATAGGGGTAAAATATTATGACTCTATGGGCTATAGATTTTTTGTTAGAAGAATGACATTTTGTTAGAAGAATGACATTGTGTAGGCCTAGCCTTCTTCAAATAATCATCTTTATGATTAAGTTTTTTGTTTTTCAATTATTACTTATGTATTTAATTTTACTTTTCCATTCTGGGATATATGGTATCAGTTTTTGTAACACAGTATAATCTGATTTCACTCCCCCTGGGGGAAGTCACATGTAACTTTGGGTGTCAATCATGGGGTCACAGGTGTTCACCCTATTTTAGGGCACACCTACCACCTATGGGTGCAAACGCCATTACACGCTGAAGAAGGGCTCTGCCCGAAACGTTCGTGGGCGAATAAACAAAAAAGAAATCTGAAGAGTGCTGTCCTTCGCTTCATTTATCCAGCTGATTTCAGAGACAGGTAAACTTGTATTGTTCTGCCTAGCGGAGACATAATGTCGCAATCCCAAGGACAACACCGTTTGTCATAGCCCTGACAGCACACACAATGCACAGCTCTCTTTATAATCCCTTTTACTGATATTATGGAAACAACCAATAAGGCTTTAAGGAATTTTGTTTCTCGCTGTTTGCTACAGATTTTTTACTGTATGTACATTTTCACTTTCCATAGAATCGGATGAGTACTTTCCCTCTTTAAACCATGATGTTTGGTCACCATGTTCTTAATCATGTACTGCATGTCTGAGAAATAAGTCACTCTCTTCTCCTTCCCTCTTATTCTCTCTCTGTTTCTCTGTCTCTCTGTCTCTCTCTCTCTCTTTCTCTCTCTCTCCCTCTCTCTCTCTCTCTGTCTCTCTCCCGTGCAGGTAAAGACGTAGGTGAGACGGTGTTGTATTACGGCTGTCGCCATAGAGACGAGGACTTCCTGTACCAGGAGGAGCTGGAG
Source organism: Engraulis encrasicolus (assembly GCF_034702125.1). Lineage (NCBI taxonomy): Eukaryota > Metazoa > Chordata > Actinopteri > Clupeiformes > Engraulidae > Engraulis > Engraulis encrasicolus. The sequence goes on along the minus strand of NC_085863.1, from coordinate 8,769,678 downwards.
GAGCTGGAGAGGGGGGGCGTCCTGACACAGCTGAACGTGGCCTTCTCCAGAGACCAAGAACACAAGGTAGAGAGAGAGAGAGAGAGAGAGAGAGAGAGAGAGAGAGAGAGAGAGAGTGTGAGAGTGAGTGAGAGAGTGTGTGAGAGTGTGAGAGTGAGTGAGTGAGTGAGTGAGAGAGAGAGAGAGAGAGAGAGAGAGAGTGTGAGAGAGAGTGTGAGAGTGTGAGAGTGTGAGAGAGAGTGAGAGAGAGTGTGAGAGAGTGTGAGAGTGAGTGAGTGAGTGAGTGAGTGAGAGAGAGAGAGTGTGAGTGAGAGAGAGAGAGAGAGAGAGAGAAATAGGGAGGGAGGGATGGGAGGGAGGGAGGGGGAGAGAGTGTGTGAGTGAGAGAGAGAGAGAGAGAGAGAGAGAGAGTGTGAGAGACTGAGTGAGTGAGTGAGTGAGAGAGAGAGGGAGAGAGAGAGAGGGAGGAGGGGGGGAGAGAGAGAGAGAGAGAGTGTGATAGAAAGAGAGAGTGTGTGAGTGAGTGAGAGAGAGAGAGAGAGAGTGAGTGAGTGAGTGAGTGAGTGAGTGAGTGAGTGAGTGAGTGAGTGAGTGAGTGAGTGAGTGAGTGAGAGAGAGAGAGAGAGAGAGAGAGAGAGAGAGAGAGAGTGAGTGAGTGGACGCTACCATGATGAAAAGAAATCCATGAAACTTACAAATTAGGCACACATGCCCATTTCCTCTACCGTATAATGCTTATTGCAACATGTAATAAACATTATAGATGTAATGTGTACCATATTTGATAATAGTAATACACACATTTGATAATATTGCTTTTCATGACAATCCAAGAGTGAAAAACATGTAGACAGTACAACCATGCAGAGGTAGGGAGAACAACAGCACACAGCTGACAGCAGCAGCAACAACAGATCTGGGGGGTATGCTAAGAACATGGTTAAGTTATAAACCTGGCTTAGTTAACCTACAGCAGACGTCACCAACGTGGTTCCTGCGGGAGCCAGGTTGCCCTCCAGGAGCTTCTGAGGTGCCCACCAAGGAAGTTAATAAACAGTCACGACTACATGATTTTAGTCACAGTTAATGCTTTTCTTAATTTAAATATGAGATTATTTCTTCATAGCCTATAAAGAATATTTCCTTATAACTCATAAGCCAATTACCATTCAATCTAGTGTGATGTGTAAGTGAGTAATCCAGACATCAGTAGAGGATTTTGAACAAAAGTAGCCCTCGGGTAGCTCTCAGTCGCCCTCGGATAGCTCTTGGTAGCCCTCTGACCCAGAAAGGTTGGGGACCCCTGATCTACAGGAGGTGGTAAACCTGCTAATATGCTACATACCTGCAGGCATCATTTAGTCATGAAAATGAGGACTCCAGGCTCTTCTATTGGAGCTTCTCCATATCTGCCATTTTGAATTTCCAGAAATTGACATTTGTAGCTCAAAAACGTACTGTACTTTGATCATACTAGTAAATATTAGTTTATTACTATATTCATGAAAATATAACATTTGTCAAAAGGCAGCACCGTTTCAATGAACAGCATATTTGCAATACCTACTCTGGCCACAATCCTACATCTTGCGCCTTTAGGAAGATGCAAAATGTAAGTGCGAAATGGTGGCAAAGTGCAAAATGCTTGCAAACTTGCAGTTTTGAACAGTCTTTTGATTTTGATCAGCAGTGTGTGGTAATGTGTCGAAGGCCTGCAAGTGTCCTGTCACAAGTTCTTTACTAGTGTATGCAGGATATGAAAAAGCACAATACAGACTGAAATGAATGAGACCATGTTTCGTTGTTTACTTAAATGTTATGATATTTTTGTCACAATAACAATTGAGAAGGTGAGAAAGTGGATCGCACTTTTCTTCTTTTTATTTTTTAGTTTTTTACATAGTGTAGTCTACACTTCTGCTGCTATGTAAAAAGTAAAAAGAAGAAAAGAAGAACCCGAGTGCGATCCACTTTCTCACCTTCTAAGTTATTCAACTGGAGACGCACCACACGGAAGAGCGCGGTGTATCTGAACTACTACTTTCACAATAACAATTGCAAATGAAACAGGATAAAGATACCAGAATATATATATAAATATTTTAGGACATAAAAATGTAGAATGATACCATGTTTTGAGGTAGAATGCATAATCGTTACACAGAATACTGTAAGATTGCAATACTGTGGCATGAAACATCTTACCACTGATGGTAATCATTATCTACCTTTATCACGGAAGGAAGTCTATGCCGTCAACGCTGATATAGGCATGAAGGAGCCTTTTGTGCATACTCACACACTCACAACATTTTATAACATTTCTCCACTCTTGGTGATGTTGGCTTATACTGTCATGTTCCATGTTTTGTACACAGTAACTTTTCCAGTGTTAATTCAACATTTAGAGTATGATTAAATACTCTCTACAAGAGAGTGACACATGCAACTTTCTTAGTATTAAACAGTCGTTCACCACTTAGTAAAATGTAACGTCTTATCTAGCAAGGATGTTACACTTACTCAAGCCTGGGGGTCAAGTCTGATCCACAGTGTTCAGTTCAGTTCAGTTCAGTTCAACTTTATTGGTACCCGAAGGTAAACTGGGTTTGCAGTATAAAAGAGAAGATGGCTGTCCTTACATCAGAACCACAAGACACATGACACATAAACATGGAGTCTAAAAAACACATGTATGTTTCACAAAGAAATAAATAAAATGTTTGACAGTGTGATTTTATTTTGGCCTGGGAGATGGTTTCAAATGTGTATATCAATTAGCCCTCATACACCATTATTATAAAGAAATATGGCTTGAAAATGGCAGTTTGTTAGTCACAGGAATTGTGAATGGGCCCAGGCCAGTATAGCATATACAAGGGCATCATTAGTGATATCTCCTACTCATGTACAACAGAATATGTACTGGCACAATTGAACTTCCATATACGTGCATGATGGGAATGAGTGTTTGTGAAATGTAAGTATTAATTGCAAATGCACTGCAAATTCCATCCATTTTTTGAATAAATTTGGAGTTCAGCCTGTGACTTCATGTCAGATTTTGATTTTGGCCCTCTGTGAACTGTTGTACACCCTTGGTCTATAGAGTTAATTTGGTCCCAACTCTCTAATGCCTTTCCCACTGCAGGTTTTCTGGTAGGCCTACAGCTTGACACAACGCGACTCGGCCGACACTTTTTGCTTTACGATTGAGCTGTATCGTGCCAATTCGAAAATCAAAATCAGGCGTCTGAGTCATGCTGTGTCGAGCTGTAGGCCTCCCAGAAAACCTGCAGTGGAAAAGATGCATAAGTGTTGAATGGACTCTGAAAGAAATACTTTGTACATGTACTCTATGTCAGTGTTTCTCAACCAGGGTGCCGCAGGCCCCCCTCAGGGGTGCCGCGGAAACGTGGCTGATAAATAAATTATGTAATTTAATACATATTTGTCTAAATTAATAAAGTATTGCTTAGTCAGGGGAGTCTTTCATCTACCATTTATGCACAATAAAGTAACTTTAGATTGCCCTAGTAAGCTGCAACTTCGAACGTAGGTTGTGTGACGTCTCCAAATGTGTTACTTTTCTAAGCTTTTGTGGTATCCGATGCGATGCCATGTTACAGCTTGTTGCTTTGGGGTGCCTTGAAAATGTTCAGTAATTGAAAGGGTGCCTCGCCTAAAGGTTGATAAACACTGCTCTATGTAATGTGGATGCTCTGTGTCTTTCTGTCAGGTCTACGTCCAGCATCTGATGAAGAAGAACAAAGAGCACCTGTGGAAGCTGATCCACACACAGAATGCACACCTCTATGTCTGTGGGTAAGTGATGTGTAGAATGCACATCTCTATGTCTGTGGGTAAGTGATGTGTAGAATGCACACCTCTATGTCTGTGGGTAAGTGATGTGTACAGATCGCACACCTCTACTGTATATCTGTGGGTATGTGAAATACATACAGAATACACACCTGTACGTATGTCTGTGGGTACAGTAAGTGATGCACACACACACACACACACACACAACTACTACTCAGATACACAACTCTTAAGCTTAATGTTAGAGATTGATACACAAAATAATTCACACTTGTACCTTATATCCATGGGCACATTCTCTACTTTGTATGTATGTGGGTGAGTGGAAACCATGTGGGAAAATGGGCATTAAGTCATTATCAATGTAACTTGTCTGGATTTGAACAGGGGCAGAGAGTCAATATTGCGGATGTCAGGGGGGAGCGCATTCCACAGCTGAGGAGCAGAGCAGCTGAAAGCTCTATTCCCCATGGTACTAAGACGGGCAGAGGGGACAGAGAGGAGAATGGAGGAAGAGGAACGGAGGGGGCGGGAGGGAACAGCAATGTGAATAAGATTAGATAGATAAGGCGGGGCAGGATTGTGGATAGCCTTTAAGGTGTGGAGAAGTATTTTAAAATGAATTATATATTTGATAGGGAGCCAGTGGAGATGTTGCAGTGCAGGGGTAATATGGTGACAGGAAGGGGTTTTAGTAATGATGCGGGCAGCTGAGTTCTGGACCAGTTGGAGCTTGTGGAGAGATTTTTGAGGGAGACCAAAGAGGAGAGAATTACAGTAATCAATGCGGGAGGTGACAAGACTGTGGGAAAAGAATGGAGGTAGAAGGGGAAAAGTATGGTGAAGGTAAAAAGGTGAAATTGCAGTATGGTACAGTGTAGCATGAAATATGTGCTGTTTTTGACTGCAATTCTACTTTATTTCCATCACAGCATGCAATTCCCAGTTGTCATTTGGTCATCATAGTAGATACTAGAGTTTAGTAGTCTAGAACAGCATCTTGCAGCCAATCAACAGCAATCTAGACATGAGAAGCTTGGTTCGGAGACAGATGGACTCTTCACTTTGCGTTCCTGTTCAAAGGAACGAATTCAAATACTTCCTGTTGAATTCAAATACTTCCTGTTCAGTCCGTTATTGTGTTACCCTTCATTGTGCCATGTCACCACACATGCCCTTTACCCCGCTCTCCTCTGTCAGTGAAGAGAGTTAGAATAATAGAATAATGCAGACATAGTGTACCTAAGGTGTATACGCCCAGTACATGCATACTTGAACAATACATTGGTGGCCAAGTAAGTAGTTAAGTGTGTGTGTGTGTGTGTGTGTGTGTGTGTGTGTGTGTGTGTGTGTGTGTGTGTGTGTGTGTGTGTGTGTGTGTGTGTGTGTGTGTGTGTGTGTGTGTGTGTGTGTGTGTGTGTGTGTGTGTGTTCATGTGAACCTGTATACACATACGGTACACCTGACCTTTGCTGACTGTTTTTGCCTGATGTTGCATAAGTTAAGCTTTTCATACAGCATTTCCAAGGGAAAGAATTACAAATAAAAAGGAACACTTTCAGATTATGGAGGAGCTGTATTATATAATCTGGCCTAAATGTCATGTACTGTAGGTACAGCATGCAAATGTGTTATATGGTCTCTCTCCCTAATAAAATGCTATTTATCAGGCTGTCATTATTTGTTTATCCTAAATAAGTTCTCGATTGGGAACAGCTGAGTACCCGGGGACATACGCACAGTAATTATTTACATTTATTGATGGTTATGAAGTAGAGATAAGGGCTTGCGATGGTCACTGACTGTTGGTGTTGTGGAGAATAACAGCAAGGTGGATGCATGCTGTAGGACCAGTGTTGCCAGATTGGGCGGGTGCCCGCCGAATTGGGCTACTAAGGATGACCGTCTGCGGGTAAAAATCGGACAAATTGGCCATTTGGCGGGGTTTTTTTTCCAGCCGTTTTGGGCCCAAGAGATGTCAATGTCATTTGTTGAATTTGGGCGGAATTTAGCTTATTTTGGCGTTTTTTGAGAAGCTTTTGGGCGGGATTTGGTCAGACACTTCTGGCAACACTGTGTTGGACTCTAGTATGCAAAGGGCAAGTTCTTCCCGCCATCATTATGAGGGCCATCATCCCAATTTTACATCTGGACTGAGCTTCCTGGAAACATTTTAATCCACAATTCCCTCCTTATTGAATGAACTGCTGTAAATAACTGTTTGATTTTCTACTTTGTAGCATCTCTTAGGGAAAGGTAGTGTGTGGCACCAACTGGGATAACACTTAAAGGTACACTGTGCAAGATCTTTAGTTGTTTATGTCCAGAATTCATGCTAGTACCCATTCACTAATGTTACCTTTTTGATGAATACTTACCACCACCATCAAATTCTAGGTATTCGTTATGACTGGAAAATGTGCACTTTTCATACGTGAAAAGGGGGATCTTCTCCATGGTCAGCCATTTTGAATTCCCAGAAATAGCCATTTTTAGCTGTAAAAATGACTGTACTTGGGCCATACTGGAAAATGTTAGTTTATTTCTTGGTAAACTTTCATGAAAAGATCACATTTGGCAATAGGCAAGCAACCCAGTTTCAATGAGCAGCACAGTTTCAGTACCTTTTTTGGCCATTTCCTGCACAGTGTACCTTTAAGAATAGGGGTCACATGTTAGCCGCTAATACATGCCTTACTGTCACTGTATAACTGTGTGTGTACATCAGAAGTGTCCGAATATAATCGTATATTTGTGTGTATATTATCATATATTTGTGTGTATATAATAGTATATTTGTGTTTATATTATCATATATTTGTGTGTATATAATAGTAATAAGGATCTAGTAGGCCCTTGATTTTGCTTGACACGTATCCCGGAACTATAAGTCTCTTATGCAGACTGTAAGTGTTATCACCAGTGGTAACACTTTCAATAGCATCTACTGTACCTGTTTAGTTTAGTTTAGTTTATTTAGTTTTGTTCAGCAGGGACCATGCACAATAGACATTGTTTACAGAAGTAAAATGATTGCTTGTGCCAAATTATAGCTATATAGCTAATTTCCATCTGCAATCCCTGGACAGGTAAAACAAATATTAAAATAGCCTACAGTACAAAATCAAATAAACTAAATAAAATAACCAACCCCCCCCCAACGCCCACACCCACCCACACATTAAAATACCGTACAGTATGAGTCATATTTAGAATTAAAAAACATATGATTAATGTTGACAAGACTGGTTGGCCTGATAATCAGTAAAGCTTTTTAGGTTACTGGGTAGACTATTCCATGTTTTGCCTGCCCTGAAAGAGAAGGCTGACTGAGCAAAAGCAGTTCGTCGGATTTGGGGATTGACTACAATCACCCCTAATGCAGGGCTGATAGTATTCAGGCTCCATGCCTGATTTCAGGCTTGACAGAGTTTGCAAAAATAAAAACATTGATAGTAATTAGCCATTAGGGTATTCTTAGTGTTACAGGTTCAGGGTTTTCTTCTACTATCAGGCTTGAATAATGTTCATACAGAGGCTATTAAATGTTTGAATAATGTGTCAAAATGAGCCTACGTTACGTCACTATGCAGTATCTTGTCGTCTGGAAAAAGTTCAGGCTCAGGATTTTTTTTCACTATCACCCCTGTGGATCTTCTGGTGGGCGTTCTACTCATCAGTTCAGAGCAGGGTTCTTAGAGGTGGGGGTGCTGCATTGTGAATGATTTTATGGATTAGCCACAGCTGTTATTAAGCATTAACTACACTTTAAATTATATTTGGTAATTAGGAGCGTCATCATTTGCTGATGACAAATTGTTCTACTATATTTCTATACAGTGTTGCAAGTGTATTGAGTGTGTGTCTGTGCCATGTCTCTCCTCCACCTGCACAGGGATGCCCGTAACATGGCGCGCGACGTGCAGAGTGCACTGCACCAGGCGGCTGAGGAGGTGGGTGGCCTGACGCACACACAGGCCGTCGACTACTTCAAGCGCCTCATGACGAAAGGACGCTATTCACAAGACGTGTGGAGCTGAGGGCTGAGGGCTGAGGACAACACCACCCACCACCACCCTCCCAAACGTTTCTGGAATGGCCTGGGTGCCTAGTACTGATGCTTTTTCATGTCGTGTCCAACTATGGATGAGCTACCTAGGGTGGCCAACTTTGACAGACCTGGACATTTCAACAACCCAGTCGACCCTTTCTCTTGTAAGCAATGACACTCTTCATTTAGAGTCCAGGGAAATACAGTATATATACACACCACTCATTGGTGCCATGGGTTGTCTGCTATCCACAACCCGACTTAAACTGCTTATAATTCACCCTCTGGAAACTTTTTTATCATCATTATATACCCTACCTCACGTTACAGGTACAAAAGATACAGGAAAAACAGTATGCTGTATATCGTTCATCAAAGTTTACCATCACCCTCATTACCACTCTCAACAAAATGATCTGTTGTTTATTATGGAAATCACAAGAACTACTATAGTGGTTTCTGGTTACCATCTTACTCATCGGCAAACATAGGACAACTGATTTCCACATGGTTGACCCTATCCTTATCGGCAGTCACTGGCTCTTTCAGGAGGCTGGTGCTGAAATGTGTTAATGCGCCATGAGCAAGTGGCTTGCATCGTTGCGTGAGTGGCTTGCATCGAGTATCGTTGTTAGAGGTCTCTCTGTGACTGTAATGAAACACACACACCCCCACATCCTGTTGCTGTGGTCATACACGCTTTCAACACAGCATCATCGTCCTCGCTCATCCCCCTGCAGTCAGTTCCGTAACCAACCTCACATAACCTCATAGTGGAACCAAGTGTTTCCTCCTGGTGTATTAATAAGTAAACTCTTGGCCAACAGTACTTCCATTCTGCACTCTCCTACTCAGCACTACTTCCCCATATGGAGGACTGTGTTTCCCTATATCAGATGGCAGTGGTGTGGATCGGCACTGCCCTCACGATCCGATTCGATCACGATTCGGGAGGTAGCGATTCGATTCGATTCTATGCGATCCGATCCGATGCAATTCTACAATGCATTGCAATTACAATACATTTCTACTGAAAGCAAAGCAAATGTTTAATCAGTCATGATGAGGCAATACAAGTAGTCAGATACTGAGTAACAATTTATTGGCAGTTTTCTGTATCAGTCTGTATCAGTCTTGCAATGTTTTGAAGTGCTTTTATTTTTTATTTAACATTCATTTGCTCCCGAAATACGATGGAAGTAATTGAAACTTTAAAAAATTGCCGGATCGATTCTGGATCGTCCATGCCCCACATTGGATTGCATCGCCGAATCGATCATTGTTGACACCACTATCAGATGGCACCTGTTTCTATGGTAAATATGAAAGGGAACGGCGTTTGTTTTCACTTTGTGGTGTTTTTTGTTTTGACTGCCATCACATTTTCATGGGTGCCACCAGAGCAGAGAGACTGGGAAATTTGCAACAGATGTGATGTGTGCCTTAAATGTTTTATTTCAAGTGTACGACACAAAAAAAAAAATCTTTTGCCATGATTTTCAAAAGCTTGGCAGTAATATTCTGTAGACTGTAAATATCAATAGACTTTTGTTTAATTATAAATTATAAACAACATGATTCGTGGCAAGCCGTGTTATTTTGGCCAAATCTGCCCCCCTCCCCTGCATGTGCGTGACGAGGTGTTTTTGCCTCAGTCCTTCCTCTTTCACTGAAGTCTTGCGAATGCAAAAAACAGATAAACATTCACATGTGGTGTGTTTCTGTGTCCATTCTTATCTTTCAGTGAACTGTGTTTCAGTATATAGACGGAATAAAAGGGAAGTTACACACAGCGGCAATGTGCTGCCTCTTAAGATGATAATCTACATCAGGGGTTCCCAACCTTTTTCAACTTGGGGCCCACTCGAAATTGTCACAAATGTTCGGGGCCCACCTCTGACCCAATTATTAACAATAAAACTCAAATAAATCAACGACAACACACACCAAAATATGATTATTATTTTTGGAAAATGATTTCAAGGCCCACTTGGAATACCTTCAGGGCCCACCAGTGTGCCCAGGCCCATAGGTTGGGAATCACTGATCTACATGTTATGTAACTGATGCATATTGGCCTGTACAGTACATGACATCTGAACACATAAAACCCCTGCTGCTGTCTCAAAATAAGATCATGCAGCTCAGCTCTTAAGAAATGCATTATATTGTTCACAATCATGCTGACTTTGACATGTTTCTGCGATAACTAACTACCCAAGTTATAACTGGTGTTACACTACCTGTATTATCTCTGTCTACCACCTCGAGGGAGAAAGTGTTTATGCAAACAACTGGGGTGGACACATGTTGCAAAGCTGGAAAATTACAACTGTGCTGTCATTGTGTGACATGGTAAAACCTGTCGAATCCTCTTACCACTAGTGACGGAAGAAGGAAGTTTGCAAAGGGCATGATCTATACCCTACTGGTCAGTGGTGAAAATCGATCAGGAGTCAAACAAAAGATCTTTTTTTTTTCTGTCAGCAAAATGTAGCATGGCTGTATTTCCCATTTGTCCCAATAATAATAATAAGCAATCTAAGTTTTCTGACCTCGGTCTGCTGTTGTCTGTAAATAACATTGAGTTTGGTTTTACATTGATAATAAAACATGACTGAAACACAGTGTAGTTGCTTGACAGACACTTTGTTATTACTCAACTATGAGGTTCTTGTTCAAAAATAGGCTTTTGGGTCAAAGACGTGCAAAATGGCATTATCATTCAGTGTAACGGATGCCTTCTGCTGACTGTAACGGTAAAAAAAACATGATTTTTAAATTGTTTCAAGTGAATGGATGACAGCCAAGGCTTTCATGAATTCACTGGAAAAAAATAAAATAAAAAGAGTCCTGTTTTTACAGTTACAGTCAACAGAAGGTATCCGTTACACTGAATGACAATTTCATTTTGCACGTCTTTGACCCTTTTGCAAGTTACATACTGTACAATGCTCAAATAGCTTGTAAAAGCAACTATTGCACCAATATGAGCATGTCCGACCATGAGCATGGCAACAATTTAAAATTAAATTGACAACCGCACTTATTAAAGCATTTGCAATCACTAAAACAGCAATAACTTCCTCACTGAAGCAGACAGCCAGTATAGAACCTGCAATTTATGACTTTATCACATTTGGTTGAAATGAATAGTAAAGCAAGGCACATACTGTACAATTTTACCCAGTCATTTACGATTATAAAGAATTGCAAAGTATTAAGAAGTGTTTAGGCAGGCTTACAAACATACTTGAAGACGGTGCCAGGGTCTAATACAGCTGCATGGATGAACATTGTTATGAAATTTAAAATAAAAGTGTGCAGAGGAGTTCATACCTCATACCATTCATACCATGTCCTTCACCAGAAATTACAACACACAAATTACATTCTGTATACATACTGTCTACATCAGGGGTCCCCAACCTTTCTGGGTCTGAGGGCTACCAAGGGCTACCCGAGGGCTACTGAGAGCTACCCGAGGGCTACTTTTGTTCAAAATCCTCTACTGATGTCTTGGTATCATTCTCAAATCACACTATTATTGAATGATAATTTGCTTATAGGTTATAAAGAACAAATAATCTCGTATTTAAACCAAGAAAAGCATTAACTGTGATCTAAAATCTGGTAGTCTGGTAGTATTAACATCCTTTGTGGGCACCTCAGAAGCTCCTGGAGGGTTACCTGGCGCCCGCGGGCACCACGTTGGTGACACCTGGTATACATGCTATTTCTCTTCTGGTATATGAGAAGAACTCAAAGTCAAAATATCAAACGTAAACAAAATCATTGCAAACCCCTTCAGTGATGTGGTCTCATGAAAGGTAATGAAATATTTGGTCTTTAGGCCATACACATCTAGAGGGACTCACTTTACCAGAGTTCACATGTGGATGGCTATAATCCTTCAACGTCATTTTAGATGGTACCACAAAAGAGGACAGTTCATTACTGTTAAAGAGACAGCAAGGCTGCAGGAGTGTAAAACGTCTCTGAATCTGTAAACACAATGGGTTTGCCCTTTGGAGTAAAATCTTAAGGGCTCAGTGCTTTGTATAGTGCAGGGATGTCAAACTCAGGCCCGGGGACCAAATTTGGCCCGCGGAGCCATTTTATTCGGCCCACGAAATCATTTCAAATGTGTATTACAGTTGGCCCACATACACCATTAATATATAGCATAACACAAATTCAACATGAAATTTGCTGTATCACAGGATGTGCAGACACATTTTAACAGACAAATGCGATGGGAAAGAGTGTATGTGAAATTTAACTATGAATATGAAGTGCATGCATACACAATTTTAGTCCATTATTACAAATAATTGTTGAGTTCGGCCCGCGACTTCGTTCCAGATTTGAATTTTGGCCCACAGTCAATTTGAGTTTGACACCCCTGGTATAGTGGATACTATAGTGGATACTACATTCTAGTCACCTTTTCTGTGCAAGGATGTCAGTCATTCATCTACAGTGAGATAGAACCTCGAGACAGAGGGCCACCGATAGTCTGGATAGTCCAATATCATCCATGACTTAAATGCACTTAAGTGCAAGGCACCAAATCCCACATTGCTCCAGTGGCGGTAGCCATAAACTCTGTACTTAACTGTAAAAATCATAAAAAACAGAATTGCCTGCCAAATGTTCAGCGTTCTGGTGTTCTTAGTGAGGTTCTGAAGTCTGGGCCTGAGGAGTGGGGGCTCCAGAGCCGTGGCCAGAGCTGGGAGGTGCAGGCATGGGTATGCTGGGGGGCAGCCATACACCTCCTGTGGGATACGGACCAGCATGCAGCTGACTGTGCCCATATGCAGCTGCTGCACCCACACCATGTCCAAACTGACTATGAGCAGGCGGCCCTGGATATGGCACATAATGACTTGGAGCATATCCACCTCCATGGCTATGGCTGTGTCCACCATGGCTGTGTCCGTGTCCGCCATCATGGCTGTGTCCATGGCCGTCGTGGCTGTGCCCGTGGCCATCATGGCTGTGCCCATGGCCTCCGTGGCTGTGCCCATGGCCCTGACTGAAGCCGTAGGGTGCTGCAGGAAAGGCAGCAGGGCTCGGCTGCTGGGCATAGGAGGAGTGGGACCAGCCCTCGTAAACGCTGTGCGTCGGAAAAGAGGAGGAGGCAGCCGTGGCGGGTGCGTAGGCCTGCACTGGGTAAGACCCGGGAGAGGGCTTACACCTACATGACAGGAAAGGTTGACCATTAAAACTTTTTATTTAATATTCTGTAAAAAAAAATAAAAAAAATAATGTGTAATGTGTAGAGCAATGCAAGTTTCTAAGATTCCACATAACACGACCCCCCCAATTCCATAGAACAGGGGTTCCCAACCTCTTCTTAGGCGAGGCATCCTTTCAATACATGAAAAATCTCAAGGCACCCCAAACCAACAAGCCGTAACCTGGTATTGCATCCGATACCACACAAGCTTAGATAAGTAACACATTTGGAGACGTTCAAAGTTGCAGCTTTATCTCCGACAGGCTATGTGTAGGCCATAGGCCTACTGGGGTGACATACATTTACTTTATTGTGTAAATAGTGGATGAAGAATGTAAACGTAAATGGTGGATGAAAGATTTCACTGACTAAGCATTAATTTAGACAAGAATTATATTACATAACTTGTTTAATCTATTTAGGTCAATTTCACATACTGTCAGCCACGTTTCCGCGGCAGCCCTGGGGGGGGCGTGCGGCACCCCAGGGTGCCACGGCACCCTTGTTGAGAAACAATTCCATAGAACTTCCATTGCCAAAACATTCTGTGATGGTACAATCATATACGGTAGGTTCGATGTCATGACCAGAGACAATACAGGATTTACTATACTACATTGGATTTACTTTACTACATATGACCTTGATCACGGACGGCGTAATGAAATCAGTTCATTCTTTTGAATAAACCCTGTGCATTGGTCTGCAAATTTTTCAGCTACCTAACACCCACGAATGAAATTACATCAACGCTTTGGTCATGTTCAGTGCTTGAGTACTTGAGTACCCGTCATCACATATTACGTCATACAGTTAACATACCGTGCGTGTAGAATCTCTCTCCTTTCCTCTGCGGATGAGGGGACGAACTGGACGCCTGGGATCCTCCTCAGGAGCCTGAAGAACGTCTTCTTCTCCAGAAGAGTGGCTCTGGACTCAGACATCTCCAGTGGAGAGAGAAAGCCCTTTCCGTCTGTTCAAAACCAAGACTTAAGGAAAACACCCAGAGAGAAAGATTCATGCAAAGTTCAGGTCCTCCCAAATACTAAACATCTATATCATATATGAGAGAATCTCTTGCATCTCTGTGTCAATTGTTTACTGAATATCACCTTAATCATGTTATCACCTTAACATGATTTGGGCTCATTCTCTGACTGAGGGACATAGAAATAATCAGAGAACATCAGTCAGACAAATCCCCCCCAACATAGAACCACCATTACAAATGCAAGCTTTGGTGAACTCTAGGCTAAGTAGAATTGACTGGGTGGCTCACAGTAAAAAAAGTCATACATTCAACCACAAGTACAATGGTTTCATTCTGAGCTTTGATGATGAAGGATACAGATGACTCCCACAACGATGGCGACAGCATTACACAGCAGCACCGTGCCCGGCACGACCAGCGTGACGACCAGCAAAATGATCCAGGGAAGGACCACCGTGGGCACGTTGACCCCAAAGAGGAAGGCCCTCTGCATGCGGGAGCTGATGGTGACCATGCCCAGGAGAGACAGCGCCACAGGAATGAAACCTGACGCCGTGTTGTTGGTGGCGCTGGCAGAAGGTTCTTCCGAGAAGACCACCAGCGCCAGAAGGGAGAACAGCAGGCCCGTGAGGATGGCGTGCAGTGAGAAGAGGTAGAAGAACCGCACCGTCCCCACACCTCTCTCCAGCGAGCTGCTGAAGGCCACCAGTACCCCTGCACTGACCAGCAGCTGGGCCACGTCGCGGTGGATGAAGCAGTAGGTCAGGAGCTTGTGAACTGCAACGAACATAAGAGGGTTAGAGGAGGAGAGGGATGAAACAAGCAACTGGTAGGATCTTATGAACTGAAATGAAAGGGAGGGAGAGGAGAGCAGAGGAGTGGAGAGGAGTGAAGGTCATATGAACGGCAATGGAAAGGGTTAGAAGAGGAGAGGGATGATGCATAACTGTAGAGGAGGACTTAGTGAGAGGAGAGGGGTCAAGGAAGAGGCAAGCCGGTTTTAGGCAGTGGATGTAGTGATTTGGTGCCGGGAAAAAAATCATAAAGAATTTGTATGCCACTTGTGCTTTAAGGCTCAATTATAGACTGTATGTACTCAATCCATTAACAGCGCAGACAACACCTTGTTGCATGCAGGTAAAGGCTTAACTCTATTCACAGTACCCCACTGACTCCATGTTATCTTTCTACCATGAATCTGGCTTCAGTGGCTTGGCACAGTGGTGCATCCCCAACGCCCCTAATGTACTAATGGCACACAAATGAACTCTTAATACCCAGAACTATACACTTTTACTTAGGCCTACCTAGGCTTACTAAGAACATAAATTGATATACTGGTAGGCCTACGACTAAAGCCCAATGGTCTTCTCACCCTAGGTGTGTGATTGATTGATCACGATTTAACCACAGGTATGTCGGGCAATGTTAATGTTTGGGTAACAGGAATTAATGCTGAATGAATGACCAATAACACGTCTCACCATAACCACTTGAAAAGACGCTGGAGTCGACAGCCAAGGTGTTCCAGGAGACATCTAGAAAGCTCGTGATAAGGCATACACTCAAGGATGTGAGGATTGTCAAGCATATTCCGCTTGTAACCTCGAACGACGAGGTAACTGGTTTTATCACAGACCGCAACTTGTTAAACATTGTTGTGTTGAGCTTGATAGACAGCGGCTAGCAAAGTTAATGTGATCTGTCCACTTTGTTATTTCCCACTAAAGTAGTGCAGTCTGCTGTCTGAAAAACATTTGTTCTTTTCGAAAACGTGTTGTTGCTGAAGCGCAAATATTCACAAATTCCATCCTAGGGCATGGCCAGTTAGACAATGAACAACTTTTATTCAAAAACACGCTAACAGAGAGGCTACTTCTTCTTCTTCTTCTTCTTTGGTGTTTATTGGCGGTTGGCTACCGACGTGGAGCATTACCGCCACCAACTGGTGCAGTTATGTACAACTCTTTGCATGGCTTGTTCAGGTCAGAGGTACGGAGCATTGATGGAGTGTGCGCACTAACGGGGGTGCTAGATAACAGAAATAAATAAACCAAAAAGCAAACAAATAATAATGAAAAGAAAAATACATAAAAGGAAGGGAAGCCATTAGGGAGGGAAAGAGAAAAATAAATGATCACTCAAAAATAAATAACTTAAATCCTGTCAAATAACTGGGTTGACTTCAAAAATCTCATAAGGGGGGCCCATGCAGATGGCCTATTGGAGAATGCCAGCAGGCCTTCCAGAGTTAACCTTGTCATCCCTATTGGCCTTACATTTTGCATCAGTATTTCCCTTTCACAACTATATGCTGGGCATTCTAATAACACATGTTCTACTGTCTCTCTGTGGTTGCAGAAAGGGCATTGTCCAGTGGCATGTTTCCCTATTATGCTGAGGGAGTGATTAAGTTGCGTGTGTCCTATTCTAAGCCTTGTGGTGACTGTGTCAGCTCTTCTGTCCCTGCTGTCTGGTCTTCTTGTGGGGACTTGTGGTTGGATCTTAAAACAGGAACCTCCCCTTTGTATTTGCTACCCACTGCTCTTGCCACAGTTTACAAACTTTAGTCTTGATTAGGCTCTTTACCTCCTCTCTGCTTAGGGGCACCACCAGGTTGCCTAGCTCCATCTTAAGGGCGTTTTTGGCCAGTATGTCAGCCACTTCATTGCCTTCCACTCCTGTATGAGCTGGAACCCAGAGAAAACAAAAACATATGCCCCTGTGAGACAGTCTATACAAGCACTGGAATATTTCACAAATCAGGTCAGGTCTGCAAGCAGACTTAAAAATTCATGATACTAACCAAGGCTGCCATAGAGTCTGAGCATAAAACATATTCATTTGGTCTAAGGTCCTCCGCCCATGTGAGTGCCATTAAAATAGCTAAAAGCTCAACTGAATATATTGCCAAGTTATCTGGTGTTCTCTGTTTAAGTGATGCGTCAACATCTGGTACATATACTGCTGCTCCTGTCCTTCCAGTGTCTGGATCCTTAGAACCATCAGTATACACCTGCACCCTGTCGTAGTACCTAGTGCTTAAGTAATGTTGTACCATATTGCTTAGTCCACCATACTCTTTGCTCTTTTTAGATTGTCTGGCTATATCCAGATCCACTTTAGGCATTGGGAAAAAACCAAGGGAGTGGCTGATAGTGCTACTGTGGGACAATATGATAGCTTATTCAAGTCTAGTCTCTCAGCCTCTTTGTCTCCCACCCATCCAAAACTGTTAAAATCCTTACGGCCATGCTCCCAGCACTTATTCAGCACACCTTTGGATGGATGATCATGTGTATGCCCCTGTAATGTAACCCAGTAATTTCATGCTTAGTTGTAGACGACGCAGTGGCAGTGGCATTTCACCAACCTCCACCTGTAACGCTGGGACTGACGATGTCTTAAAGGCCCCACAGCATAGCCGTAGAGCCTGTGCTCTGCACTACATTGAGCTTCTGCAAGTGCGACTTTGCGGCTGACCCATAGGCGATGCAAGCATAATCCAAGGCAGACCTAATAAGAGCAGTATAAATATGCCTAAGGGCACCCATGCTCGCCCCCCAGCTGCTCCCCACAAGGCATCTCATCACATTAACAGCCTTTTTACACTTGGTTGTGACCCTCTGGATATGTTCTCCCGTATGTCAGTTTTACGATCCATCCACACTCCAAGGAATCTGACACTTGATACTTGCTTAAACTGACTGCCCATAGAGAGTGATCTGTACCTTCGGGTTAACCCGCTTGTTAGAGGAAGCACACCACTTGAGTTTTGTCAACAGAAAAACGGAAACCCCATTTAATTCCCCATTTCCTCCACAGCACTAACTGCTGACTGTAATTTCAGTTGTACAGCTACCGCATTACGCCCTCTCACCCACAGAGCCCCCATCGTCTGCATATAATGACCTGCCAAGACTAGCGTCTACACCCACAAAGACATCATTAATCATGATATTGAAAAGAATAGGACTACAAACGCTCCCTTGTGGAGTTCCATTTTCTATGGAGTAAATACAAGAGTGAGATGACCCAAACCCGTACTTCGATACTTCTGTCTCTAAGGAAGTCCATCACCCAGTTATACATTCTAACCCCCTATGCCTATTGACTCTAGCTTCATGAGAAGACCATCTTTCCACAGCATGTCGTATGCCTTTTCCACGTCAAAAAATACTGCATTTACATGCTCCTTATTGCTTGAGCCTTCCTAACTTCGTTCTCCAGACAGACTACTGGGTCCATTGTGGTCCTCCCTTTCCTAAAACCGCTCTGGTGGCATGAGAAGCAAGTTTCTACTTTTCTAAGACATATGTTAATCTGCTGGTAACCATGCGCTCCATAATTTTGCACATGTTTGGAAGTCAAGGCAATAGGTCGATAGCTGGTAACTTCGCACTTATCTTTCCCTGGCTTCCCCTATGGGTATAACAACAGAGTGCTTCCAGATCAATGGAATTGTCCCTTCCTTCCATATTCTATTATAAAGCTGCAAAATTATTTCCTGTGCCTCAGAGGTTAAACATTCCACCATCTTATAGGTTATCTCATCCTTTCCAGGGGATGTGGTTCTCACCCCATCCAGGGCTCTTTTGAGTTCAAACAGGGAGAAAGGGAACATCCATTGCTTCGCTAAAATCTGTCTTTTTATTATGTATGTTAGGGTGCTGGCTTAACATAACACTTCTTGCTGCTCTAGCTTCTGGTGTCAGGTTGACAGAGCTATGTACTTTAACAAACGTTCTCGCCAATGCTTCTGCCTTATCCTTATTACTAATCATAACTTTATCCTCAAATCTTATGGCTGGAAGGGAAAGCTCCCTTCGTATACCACTCATCCTCCTAACCATACCCCAAACTTCAGAGATTTGAGTTTCCCTCCCAATTTCATTGCAGAGTTGTTGCCAGTATTGCCGCTTTGTTTGCCTTATAACCCTTCTTACGTGAGCCTGGGCTCTTTTATACGCCACCATGTCACTAAAACAAAAAGTAGTCTTCACCTTCCTAAACGCTTTGTTCCTTTCCTGTATGGCCTTCTTGCACTCCTCTGTCCACCAAGGAACCATCTTACGTCGTCCTACACCACTCCCCTTTCCTATTATCTCTGTTGCGGTTGCAGAGAGGCGACGCCAAAGTACTTCAAAACACCCTGTTAATGTAAGTCACACCTGCGCAAAGTAGCGCAGTGACAACAAGAATGGCACTGTGCACATCATTTCGCCACTAATTTGCGCAGAAGGTAAGATTTAGCTCAGTGGCAAAGGTTCTCAATCTGTTTTTTGCCCAGAGCCATGGAATTCCTAATGGAGCAGTCCACCCTTCTCCTTTCGACCCCCTCATAACAGCATTTTTTTTTTTCAATAACAAGCAGAATGAATTTTATATAGAAATAGGCCTACATTAATTAGCCTATCGACACACACACACACACACACACACACACACACACACACACACACACACACACACACACACACACACACACACACACACACACACACACACACAATCCTGACATGACATCAGCTCTGCAGCGCAATAAGGTCTCCAATAATGTTACAGTAATTGAGAACAGGTGAACTGCAAACAACATCCATATGGTCTTGACACAAAATAAATGGTGAACAATAGCATGGCATAGAACTTCAACCCATTCAGTGTGACTGGAAGGCTAGGCCAATATCCAGATATTTAGTCACTGTTGATCAGCAGTAGACTATGCCACATTCCGTCTAACTGTTCTTGTCATATAGGCCTACCTTGTTTTAACCCATTTTGCCCTAAGCCCTTTTTGGGAGAGAGTGCCCTCTGCCTATTAAATCTTAAATATCTCAGCTCAGAAGTTTCCTGGTGAACCAGAAGCTATGTGTTGACGCCCAGGGCGGGGGCTGGGCTACACAAACTTTTGTTACTTACAGGCTACTGGTTCACCAGGAAAGCTCAGAAGCACATACAAACATGAAATGAGTTACATTTAAAAGCTAGGACCCTCGGTTTGCCTTAGAATATGTTCATTCAGCTGTAACATACCAACATTTTTAATAAAACAGCTCAAATCTCAAGAACCTGAATGCAGCGTATATGTATGTCCAGGACACAATGGGTTAAGCTTTGAACTTTAAGCCAAGTCCATCTGGTAGGCCTACCAGTGGATGTTTAAACATAAAGGCAGGAATTCAGCATCTCTGTGATTTATTCAAAACAACATGCCGATTTCCAATATGCTTGATGGGATGAAATTATTGATTGTAAATTATTGTTCTCATTGGGTGTTGGGGAAATGGGATGGGGTGGGTATGGGTAGTTAAGACCTGTTGTCACTTGTGTACAGTACCCTATTACACACTGAAGAAGGCAGAACACCGAAACGCGTCTTTGTTATCAAAAAACAACATGTGCAATCATGGCGCACTAGGCCTCCAGTCTGGGAAAGCAGAGGCCTAGAAGGCCAGTTTAGCTGTCAGAGCATTGCAAACGAATAGCTAAAGCAAGTGCTGAGCGCTTTGCAGGAATAATGACTGCAAGCCATCTTCATTTCCATCAACTCTTATCTGTTAATCTGACAGGATTTACAGTGTATTTGATAAAGTGATCATAAAGAAGATAACCTTTCCTCAAATAGTCACCCTCTTCCCTTTTCCCTAGCTGGTAAAACAAAACTGATGATCTTTTTGAGGATCGTAAAAAACACATTTACACAAGCCCTTACACCCCTGGATTGTGAAATGAGAATTGCACTGAAAAACATTCACTGTGAGAAAATAGATAGTGTGATTTTTTTTGTCCAAAGATTTGACAAATGCTGTCTGTCTGAGAACAATAGCAACACCACAGTTGCACACATTTAATTTCATTTTATTTGACTATAGCCTACTTAATGGCCATCATGTTGGCTTTGTTTTTTTCCATGTAGGTGCACAAATAGGCTATACATTAGACACTTAGCTCCACACCAGGGCAGCTGACAGCATTGACCAGGCCCAACAAAGCCATCTGAATGGGCCCCCCACACAGTAATGTGATGAGAACCCAATTCTGGGGCCCCTCTGGGCCCAGGACAACATACCCGTTTGCACCCCCTCCCCCCCACCTCTGTGCAAGTCTGTGCAGTACCATAGGCCTTATTGAATTTTGCAAGGTTTCAGTCACTCGAACTTCATCAGGTAGTGTGTCTGATTTTTTCCCTTTTTACTCCTGGATAGCTCATGAAGGGGGCAAACGGGCCAGTTCTCCTGGACCCAAGGAGAGGAGGGGCCCAGAATTAGATGATCATTAGCCTACATTGTATGCAGGTTTTGAGAAAGGAGCCTTGTGACCGTGTGTACGTATGTCCTGCAGGACAAATGTGGTGTTTGAGATGGAATTTGGGTGCTAAAATATTAGGACCATAGGACTGTGTTTGCTGAGGATTTAAACACAAGCAGTTTGAATATCCTTTTTCAATTTATTTTAAAGGTAGGCCTACGCTAGGCATGGAAAAAATGACCATCACAATGAGGAATGACAATGAAGACAAGACATTGCCATCACAGAGTTTTCACAATCATTACTGCACATTGCGATTTGCTATATTATGAACTCTCTCTCTCTCTCTGTCCATCCCCAGTTTGTTCTGAGCCGGGCCTGGTCTCATGAAAGCTGACATGGCAATAAAAAATAATGACTCACACATACTATCAGCTAGAGAAAATATCTAAAGTGCTCCCCATGAAGCAAACCGAGCATTTAGACTCAATGTGTATGATAGGCTTTTGTCACATCTGACACAAGCTAAAACAATGATTCTCATACAACTTTTTGTAATATAGCCTAGGCCTATATAAGTTATTGGGGACAAAGAGTCGAGAGAGAGAGAGAGAGAGAGAGAGAGAGAGAGAGAGAGAGAGAGAGAGAGAGAGAGAGAGAGAGAGAGAGAGAGAGAGAGAGAGAGAGAGAGAGAGAGAGATGGGTGTGCTCCTGTCTGCACCCACGTCATTAATGACAAAGCTTTGGCGTCCCAACGGACTGAGGTGGCAGCAGGTTGCAAGACACCTGACCGGTTTCAAGAAGCTCTTCTGCATCACTGTCTAATTTTCTGAAACTTACTGTAATAGAAAGCTGTGGGTTAACGCCATATTACCAGAGATTAGGCTACAGGAAGAACCCTATCTCTGGTAGCCTATTCCCTTTCTTCCCCAAAACGGTCTCTACTGTCCTCTGCGTCTCCGCACTGTGAAGATGACACATCATGTGATTTATTGACGTGAATTTAACATTTGAAAAACACATGAAAACTGTTAACATAACAGTAAAACATATAGGCCTAAAGAATAGCCTACGCTGTTGTAGTTGGCCGATAGACGCAGCAGACTGCTGTTGGTGTGAACCGATGTGACTGATCGGTATGTCGCGTGTGTAGGTGTGAGCAATTGACGTTAGAGAGGGGTGTAGCAGTTGCGACAGAGGAGTTCCACTTCATAGCTGTCAAATTGTCAGTGTTAAGAAGTCTGTAGCTTAGTTCTACTCTTGTCCTCAAGCGCCGCTCTACAATAATTTATTTTCTACAGACTATTTTACGCATAAGTCGTCTACTGTTTTTAGCCAACCTTTTGTGAATAACCAACTGAACAAAAAACGTTTTTGTATGAAACGTCTTTCCGTTCAAACGACTTTGTTATCCGTGAAACGTCCAGCTAAACCCCGACATTCATACGTGGATTTCGAAAGATTTGTAAGAGGAGTGCGAGAGATAAGCAGACTGTCATTTGAAAACGCGCAGTCTATGGATGGAGGCGTCCCCGCGAAAGGCATCAGTGAGGTAGATGAGCGCGATGCGCGCGCTAACAGGTATGCAAGACTTGCCATTTCTCTTTGTGATATCAGAATTTCTGTGTGTGGTGGTCTGTGCCAGACTTTACCTTATCACATAATTTTGACGATATCGTAGTTTTTAAAGCTGAAGTTGAATGACCACTGTCCGTCTTACCTCACTCACTGGCTGCAGCAGGGTGTCTGTGATGGTCCTGGCAGAAAAGTTGTGACACATTGACATTCTGATACTGTCCAGCAAGTCGGACGATGACTTGTACAGTAGGTCTTTATTGGACCTTTTGGGGAAAATGATCATGTGACACACACACACACACACACACACACACACACACACACACACACACACACACACACACACACACACACACACACACACACACACACACACACACACACACACACACACACACACAGAGTCTGTGTTTGGCTAATTCTTCAAGTTGGTTCTGGCCTGTACATTTGAAGAGTTCAGATGCAAAACCCCCTAAGTGCCTTTTCAGAAAATAATCTTAATTCATTTTTATGTAATACAAAGCTATCAAAATCGCATATTTTTAAATTTTATTTATGTAATATAACTATTTATATGTACTATCAAGTACATGAATGTAAACCATACCAACAACAGGGTTCTCTAAAAATATAGAAGTGCAGGTCTTCAGAAATGGAGTTAGGGGGTTTTGCATCTGAACTCTTCATTTGTTTGTACTTGTACATACTATGGATGTGTGGTGTGTTATGGCTGAGGGTTCATGTCAGGGTAGGTGGGAGTACAAAGGGGTGAGATGTCCAGGGCCCAGGGAGGAGGCATAATTATATAGGTCCCCATTATATTATATCCCATGTTTATTGTATATTCCCCATTATATTATATCCCATGTTTATTGTATATTCCCCATTATATTATATCCCATGTTTATTGTATATTCCCCATTATATTATATCCCATGTTTATTGTATATTCCCCATTATATTATATCCCATGTTTATTGTATATAGGTCCCCATTATATTATATCCCATGTTTATTGTCGTTATTTATTGTGGCAGCCGTGGCCTAGTGGTTAGACAGTTCGTCTTTCAATCTGTTGCCGATCTGAGTTGCCGGTTCGAATCCCCCCTGACCTCTCCCTATCACCATCCATGGCTGAAGTGCCCTTGAGCAAGGCACCTAACCCCACATTGCTCCAGGGACTGTAACCAATACCCTGAAAAATAATAGTTGTAAGTCGCTTTGAATAAATGAAAGTGTCAGCTAAGTGCAATGTAATGTAATGTAATGTAATTGTGTAACCTACACTATGTCAGTGGCCCTGTGTCTTGTACAGTAAAACAACGAAGTTCACTTTGGAGTTTTTGACCTTACATCATTGGATATTCAATTGAGCAAATGAAAAAAAATCCAGATGTTTCTATAGGCTCAAATATCTTATCACAGAGCCACAGGCTTCAACTCTTTTTCATCAGTGGAATGTGATGTAACGTAGCCACCATCCTCTTAGCCGTCCATCATGTTTGTTTACATTGTTGACATCCTTGGTGGCCGCCTTGCCCATGCTGACTTGTTAAGTTAACATTGTTTGTTGTCTGAGGCCATCCAATGTCATCCTACAATGTACTGTATACTGTACGTACTGTTTGGGCTACTCTCCCATGATATCTCAGTCATATATCAGTCGTGCTGGAAAGGGGGATGCAGTGGTGCATTGCTTCCCCACTTTTGTGCTCCCTAAATGAGGCTTCCTCAACTTTTACTGCAGACAAATGAGTGGAGTACAGCAGTAACATTGTTAAAAAATAAAGAATAAAGTTAAAAAATGCACCGCCACTTAAAAACTCGTTCCGGCGTCCTTCAGTACAGCTGCAGTCTACAGTGGGACAGCCATTACCTGGAAGCCTTGGTGGTTAGGAAGCCGGTCTAATGACCCGAAGGTTCCTGGTTCGAATCCCATACCATCTATGGAGGCCCAATTGAACCAGGCACTTAGCCCCCACATTGCTTCAGGGACTGTAACCAATACTCTGTAGCCTAATACCATAAGCAGGGCTGGTCTGGGGTTGAAACAATGCACTTTTGGCTTGAATGGGCCCCTCATAATTAGCGGTGCAGAACTGACTCACTTGTGGCCCCCGCACCCTCGTGGGCCCCTATTTTCAGAAATGTAAAAAAACCCAAAAACTGAACATTTCTGAACATTTCTGAAAATAGGGGCCCACAAGGGTGCGGGGCCCACCGGGAAATGCCCGCTATGCCAGATGGCGTCCAGCCCTGACCATAAGTGGCTTTGGATAAACGTGTCAGTTGAGTGTAGTAGTATAATGTAAACTTCATCTATGTAGTGTAATGTAAACTTCATCTATTTTCCAAGGATCCATTCAAACCACTGTGTTTCCAGCCATTGTAGCCTATCTGGACCATACATTGTGCTGACATCAGATGTGGGGACTTGTCCTTTGTTTTTCTGTAATGGAAAGTTTTTTTTGTCTTCAGAGTTTCCATAACTGTAACCAGGAAGTTAAGACGATTGCAGAAACACCAGACAATGACTTTGAAACTCACCCTGAGATTCCATAAATTAATAGGCATTTTTGTTTGATTTGACAATTCCATCAAGGGGTCATTTTCTCTGATCATCTTTAGAACAAGCTTCACTATACAGTAAAAAAAAATGCAGTGATAGTTGAACACTAATTAGAGCACTCTGGGACCCAATGCACACAAGAAGATGTTCACTTTCACTCTCCCTTTCAAATCCACTCTCTAAGTGTTGAATTGACACGGCCAAATGTACTTTGTATCTACCTATGTATTTGTTTGAAAGTCCACCTGTTGTAGCCGATCAATTCTGTTTGCAAAGCTACAAAATTAGGCGAGTACATTTAGGGTTTAACCCCAAAAAAATTGATACAAAAGGTTTTTGTATGGATTCTATTACTATTGGACCTGCTAAATGACATACTAAAAATCTAGTAAAATCTGACTTTGGGAAATGAGTTTTTTTCAACATGGCTGCCATAGGCTTATTATAAGCGTCAAGAGACACTCCAGGTGAATAGGCCAAAAAATTTAGCTTGCCGATATCACCATGAAACTTAATCCGGTGATTACTCACATATTTGTGAGAAAAAAATGTATTGCAAGTTTTCTGAAATGTTATGTTTTAATATGGTAATTGGACTATATCTAATTAAATATGCATTAAATTTCAAAATGCAAAATCTCAAAATCTGAAAAACCCAAGCTCAAAATAACACTTTTATTTTGTTTCTAGTAAGCCAGAAGATATCTTCAGAAGAGATTATGGACATCTCTTTTTGTTTTGTAGTAAATCTAAAAAATCTTTGTGCAGACACACCAGCTAGCATTTTTTTTTCAAAACATGATTATTTAACATCTCTCTTAGATAAATAATTGAGTTTTATGTGTCTCAAGTTCTTCCACACATTCTTTGAGTCTGGTGGTATCATTGTTAGCATGTATCAAGGGCAAGGTCAGCTGTCCTCAAATCATAGCCTCTCCACAGAGGTGTCCTAAGGGCTGGTGCTGGGACTCCTATTTGCCATGTACACCACATCACTGGGCCACGTTATCTGTTCTCACAGCTTCTCATACTACTGTCACACCGATGAAGCACAGTTACTTTGTGCCAGATGACTCCACGGTCACACACATTTCCGCTTGCCTCTCTGAACTATCCACAAGTATGAAGGAATGCAACCTTCAGTTGAGCCTCGCCCAAATGCACTGCTGGTGATCCCAGCCAAAGATTTGGGTTGCCATGATATCGAGCTCAATATGGATTCTGCTACTGTTGCCTCAAATAAGGCCACAAGAAATCTAGGTGTCATTGTTGATGACCATCTATCATTCTCTGACCACATAGCCTCAGTTTCCCAGTCATGTCCTCTTTCTCATGCCCTAATTGAATACAAGGCCCTGAACCTTGCCTATGACGCTACAACAGGCCCTACTCTGGCTTACCTGAAAGCTATGCTAAAGCCCTATGTCCTTTCAGGACATTGTCTGCCTCCAGTACCAACCGTTTCACCTTGCCCTCTACTTACACATGTAGTGGCTCCTGTCTATTCAGTTCAGCTGCTGAAAGACCCAAAATACCTAGTGACACCATGATTCATCACTGATGATGTGCCCTGACAAACAGCACATGGATATTATCATAGCAGTAGTGTCTTTATCCACCCAAACAGCACTCCAAACAAACAGATCCTGAAAACATGTTAGTTCATGCCAATGTAATTATCATGTAGTAACCTTTATTTTTTAAAAACTTTGATCTTGAAAATGACACCTTTCCTGAAGTCAGATTTTCCTAGATTTTTAGTATGTTATTAAGGACACTTAGAGGTAACAAAATCAGTTGAAAAACCTTTTGTATCAATTTTTTTGGGGTTAGGTCTTTTTTTTGCATAGATGTACTCGCCTAAATGGGAAGGGAGCACATACTGTATTTGACCATTTGACATGGCAGCCTGGTATTCCTTTGGAGACAACCATTTTGTAATAGAGTCGACAACAATCCTTCCAACCATTTAGTCTCAACAAACAACTTCTTAACCAACGCTTTTGTGAGGTAGATCTCGTTTGCTTCCATGGTTTAGTGTAGGCTTAGTGTGAGCTACACAGCTATACAAACGTGCAAGCAAAGCCACCACACCACAGAGAGGGAAGTGACAGTTTCCAATAAATGAAATACTACCCCATGTTTTGTTGAGTATTCTGACGAAATCCCCCACACTGTCCATTCCACCAACAAACTTTAATACGTTTCGGTCATCCGATGAAGAAGGTCGGAGGACCGAAATGTTGCATTAAAGTTTCTTGTTGGAATGGACAGTGTTCAGGATTTCTTTACACTTGAATGACAACCCCACTGGGATAATATCCTACGCACCTGTCCAACTACAGAGGTGTGCAAAAGCATCATTTTGAATTGTTGAGTAGGCCTGTTGAGTTCTCACAGGAGCCGGTCTTCCTATACCCTCGGGTCTGGAAGGGCCGTATTGATATGTTGTTGGAAGGAGTCAACTCTGTTGGAGTTTGACATGTGCACCTGATTTTACCACATCCCTGATGTTTGGTCATGACATGTCTTCTCCTGGCAATTTGTCAATGTTTTCCCCTGGCCTCCCCCCCTTGCCAAGAGGAACCGGGCCAGTATCAGTAACATGGAGGGAAATGTAAATTGACTGGAGCTTACGGATGGCAAGGCAAGGATGGGCAGCACGGCAGACGGCCGGAGGAGATAATAGTCATGGGGACTGAGGCCTTACATGGTTTAGTGCAGGGGTCCCCAAACTGTGGTGAGTGCACCCCTAGGGGTGCGCGACCTGCTACAAGGGTGTGCGCCGAATTGGGCAATGCCGGATATGTGTGTTTTCTACAGCATTAATGAACATTAAGTAGTTTTTAATTGTTTGGTGAATTGTATGCTGGAAGGGTCCTTCTGAAGTGTAATTTATAACTCCTAGACTTGTCATGCAACAAGTTTCATTGTAATGAAGACAGAAAAAAATGTCAATTATATAGGAAATGAGGACTTCCCAAAATTACTCTGTATAATGTGCGGCAATATTCGCATAGGGGGTGCGCGAACCACACTGAAATGTACAAGGGGGTGCACAGGGAAAAAAGTTTGGGAACCGCTGGTTTAGTGAGAGTCGATACAGAGTCCTCTGATTTTCAAATGCAGTAGAGGAGAGACACTTTATACAGGAGGAGACGAAACACTTAAGAAAGCCTCCGTAGAAATGAACAGGGGCAATTCGTAGCGCCAATATCGCGCGTGCTTGCACATCTCCCACCTTTCCAGCAACAAGAGCCACAAGATATTCATTTTATACAATTGAATATCATTTAATTGCATTTTATGTTGTCACAATACACACTGTAAGTTCATGTAACTGTGAAAACAAGAATAAAAAGATCCTACAAGAAATTTGTTTTGCGAAATGAAAAAATAAAGAGCAAATAAAGAGAATAACTGAAAACGTATGTAATTGTGCTATATCATGATATATATCGTTATCGTGATATAAAGTAATAAATATCGTGATATAGTTTTTTTTTCATATTGCCCAGCCCTAGTTGCTATACAGTTCGCACCACTTGATCCTACAGGCCGTGAAGCAGAATGTATTGTTGCAAAGTGCTGCACATGCGCAGTTCAAAATTTGGATGTAAGAAAATTATGTTTTACAGCGTTACTTTCATATATACGTAGTATACGGCCAATCCTAGATAGCCATTATAATCTGGTTTTCATTACAATTCCAACCATATTGTTTGTCTATCGCTCAGTTGTCGCCAAAATGGCCTCGAAGTGAAGGGACTAGATAAAAGTCTTTGAGTCTAGTCCAAGTCAAGGCCTGAGTCTTTTGTTCAAGCTCAAGTTACTCAAGTTACGTAATTAACACTTAGCCCTACATAGAAATCTAGATCTAGATCGAGATAATTGTTTACAGTAGTCTCACACTCTTGTCTAGCTCTACTTAAGCTTTTAATACGCCCTTGTGATGGGGCCGAGACCACCAACTGTCTGGACTCGAATACTACAATACATCACCGGGATATAGGCCTTTACACCACAACAGGCGAGGAGTAGCCTACAGCAGTGGTTCCCAACCTATGGGTCGGGACCCAACCTGTGGGTCGCCAAAGATCCACAAAGGGTCGCGGAGCCCTCTTGATTTTAAAGTGTTTAATTTTAATACCATATATAGCCCACGTTGAATAAATGACAAAGCAATTAAACTAATGCATAGAAGCAACACAATGTAAGGGATACATTTAACATTTATTCTATATTTGACTGAAGACAAACTGAGGAATAAAATGATGACCAATGGGTTTTCGCAGGAAACAGAGTATCATTTCTTTTTTTGGCTCTCGCGCGGTCGGGTCACCAAAGCTTACAATGGTAAAAATATGGGTCCCTGAAGAAAAAGGTTGGGAACCACTGGCCTACAGTATAATGTTTATATATTTGGTTAGAGGAAATAGGCAACACCGCAGATGAGAAGTTTAATGTTTACTATACTGCCTCATCATTCAAATCATCCGGCGCCAGCATGGCGGGATACAGTAAAACATGATGGTTTATTGACAAACAGTAAAAGGGATATAGGCACGCACAACTTTCCAGAGTAAAAAATTCAAGTGTGTATGTGTGTGTGTGTGTGTGTGTGTGTGTGTGTGTGTGTGTGTGTGTGTGTGTGTGTGTGTGTGTGTGTGTGTGTGTGTGTTTGCAGAGTTGTATAGTGACGAAGTAGAACTACTTACAGTAAGTAACTTAATAACCGAAATGCAGTTTATGAAGTATTATTTTCCCCTCTTACTTCCACTTTTACTTCACTGCATATTTACGATGAATTTAATAATTTTACTCCAATGCATTTTTGTACTGAAGTAGGCCTAAGTAGTATACGAAAAGTAAAGTAAGTAAGTAAGTTAACGTGGAGGCGGTGGTTAACCTGTTTATGTGAGAGCCCTTTGCCTTGATGAGAATAATGCATCTGGGATACTCATTATAAGGTTTACCATTAGGGACTTGCACTTTTACTTTCTGAAGAGGTCATGTTTAAATATTTCTACTTGTACTTTCAGTACTTGAGAAGCGGTTTCACTTAACTTGTACTTTTGCTTTCAGTAGCCTTCTTGATAAGGATTTAAAGAAACATCAACAAAACATCAACAAAAAAGTAAAACAAGACATTTTGAATACTTACAACAAGTGTTTCCACTTCTACTCTAAGTCAGATTACATAACATTACATTACATTACATTACATTACGTTACATTGCATTTGGCAGACGCTTTATAACCAAAGCAACTAACAAACGAGGACATAATCATAGCCAGCATCACTAGCAGATACAAAGTGCACAGGAAATAGAACAACACGTGCAGATGTAAAGAAGGGATTTTTTGTAGAGTAGAGTACACACTCACACATACACAGCCTATACATCATGTCATGTCATGCGTGTGTGTGTCAGGTGTCCCTTTTTGTGGTGTGTGTGTGTGTGTGTGTGTGTGTGTGTGTGTGTGTGTGTGTGTGTGTGTGTGTGTGTGTGTGTGTGTGTGTGTGTGTGTGTGTGTGTGCGCGTGCGTGCGTGCGTGCGTGCGTGCGTGCGTGTGTGGGCAGAGCGATGTGTTCTACTAACATGTGGAGCGTTTGACCACAGGGCTAGCTCTACTGTAGGCCTTCTTTCCTGTCCCTTGTCCGTGTGTCCTGCTGCTCTGCTCTACAAAGCACATTGTTCACACATGACTTTTGAGGTGTGTCAGGGCCTATGCGGCCTGGTGTTTGTCTTTCTGTTGGTCTCCCATCGCGATAAAAGCCCTTGCATAATGCACGCTGAATAATAGTTGTGTCCCTTGTATGATGAGGACTTAATGTGTGTACCTTAGGTCCACTCAAGTCACTTAGCCGGCTGCCCATGCACTCTGGGCTCCAGAGCTACAGATGTATCATGGGAAACTACACAAAAGCACGTTCACATGGCACTGGCAGAACATTGCTGAGCAGGGCCGCTGACAGCTTTGACTGGGCCCAGGACAAAGTCATCTGAAAGGGCCCACCAGCCCAATACATTCAATGTAATGAGGACCCAATTATGGGCCCCCAATATCCCTGGGCCCGGGAAAGCTGACCCCTTTGCCCCCTCTTGTTGGCTTCCCTGTTTCTGAGTATGCATTTGACATATACTGTAGGTTGCATTAGTGTCAGTTGCCTCAAAAGGCCTTTCCTGTGTATAAATGTACTGAATGTTTGTATGTATGAAATGTAGGCCTACTGTACGTAGTCCTCTTTAGGACCTCTGGTGTGTCTGGGCTTGTTCCTGTTTTGACTCAAATAAATACGAATAGCGACGTTCAGAATCAGACACATCCTTCTCTGAATCAACTGCTGATGCGCATAACCCCTTGTTGGACGGTGTTATACCATTCTCTTCTCTTCTCTTCTCTTCTCTTCTCTTCTCTTCTCTTCTCTTCTCTTCTCTTCTCTTCTCTTCTCTTCTCTTCTCTTCTCTTCTCTTCTCTTCTCTTCTCTTCTCTTCTCTTCTCTTCTCTTCTCTGTAGGTGGATGGCCAGCTGGTGTGTTGCGGTGGCTGGACAGCGCTGGCCTCTGTCCTCTGCCATGTGCCTGCTCATTACCCTTCTGCTCCTCGTGTCCCCTCTAACAGGTAAGCCAAATGCTTATTGTGTATTGCAGTGGTTCCCAACCTATGGGTCGGGACCCAACCTATGGGTCGCCAAACATCCACAGTGGGTCGCGAAGCCCTCTTCATTGTAAGGGGTTTAATTTCAATACCATATATAGCCCATGTTTAATATATGACAAAGCATTTAAACTAATATATGCATACATAGAAGCAACAAAATGTGATACATAAAACATATATTCTATATTTGACTGAAGACAAATTGAGGAATAAAATGATAGCTAATGAATTTTCGCAGGAAACAGAGTATCATGTCACTCCCGCTCCCGCGCGGTTGGGTCACAAAAGCTTACAATGGTAAAAATATGGGTCCCTGAAGAAAAAGGTTGGGAACCACTGGTGTATTGGGCCTATATAATATATATTGGTGTCTAACTGGGGATGAAGCAGCAGTGTAATATCAGGCAGAGGGTTACTGATACAGTACATCCCAGTAGTGGCCAAATTGAACAGGTCAGTAGACAAACGTGACCATAAGTGCGCTTTATTCTCTCATGACATTGTATTGGGATGTTTTATTTAGCCTATCAATGAACATATCTGTCGCATTCTGTCTCACATTCGAAAATGTGAACATTATGAATGGTATGAATGGTTCATTATGAAAGTTTTATTTTTGGCTCTTGATTCCCAATATGTCATCGTTGCCATCTTTGTCATGGTATTCGCTTGATTCCATGAAGACAGAATGTCTTTTGTCGCTCTTCTTTTGTCTCTTTTTGCTTCTGATGTGAACAATCAGGCATTTGCGTGTGGCGCCTCCACAACTGATGGCACTTCTCTGTCCTGGCTGGGGCTGTTGTACTAGAGTCAGTCGTTTGAAGAAATGTCAAGAAATAGAGGTGACAGAGATAACCAACATTGCAACATTGCATAATTCTTTTTTTTTTTCGCAAAAAGGCGTTGGTAAGATTTTCCGATTTGCGTAGAACATGCCTGCTGATACCAGATCCTTATCTAGCCTAACAAGGCTGTCAAAAGCTGCAACTCACACGCCGTGACAGTGAGAGACACAAACATGCCTCCAGAATGTAGAAGTCTGTCACTTCTCCCCTGGCCTCCGCTCGGCAACCTACAACACAATGGCTCCCAAATTTAGCCAACCGGCCCAGCCTGTTCTTGGACCTTTTTTTACCTGCGCAGAATGTCAAGTCTTCTGTGGGCTAGAATGAGTGAGTCAATCTCAGAGGAATGCCCCATGGGCAGACTGCTCTCTAAGCTGTAGGCTCCCTAGACAGGTGTACTTAGAGGCAGCGTGTTTCACACACCTCCACAGTTTGTTATCAGTCTAGACCAGTAATTCTCAAAGTGTGGTCCGGGGACCACTGGTGGTCCGCGACAGAGCTCAGGTGGTCCGCGAGGGGATTTCTACTTTTCCAAGACAAACTAGCAGCAGTATATTTGTAACATAATTACAAAGCTAAACAAAGCTGAAGTCTTATTTTCACCGCAATAAGACAGGCTTGTGATTTCAATCGAAATTACCAGCGTCAAATTAGCACCCCTCAACTGTCAATTCCGCTGACAGGTGGTCCCAGAACATTTTTGGGGCGGACAAAGTGGTCCTCGGTCTAAAAAAGTTTGAGAAACACTGGTCTAGACCAGTGGTTCCCAACCTATGGGTCGGGACCCAGCTTATGGGTCGCCAAAGATCCACAGCGGGTCGCGGAGCCCTCTTGAATTCAAGGGGTTTTCTTTTAAATATATATAGCCCATGTTGAATAAATGGCAAAGCATTTAACTAATATGTGCATAGAAGCATCAAAATGTAAGTGCTACATTAAACATTTATTCTATATTTGACCAAAGACAAATTGAGGAATAAAATAACTAAAATGAGTTTTCGCAGGAAACAGAGGGTATCCTGTGACTCCCTCTCGTGCGGGAGCTCGCATAGTTGGGTCACCAAAGCTTACAAAAGTAAAAACTTGGGTCCCTGAAGTAAAAGGTTGGGAACCACTGGTCTAGACGAGTTCCCGACCTGGTTTGGGCCCAAGACGAGGGCTCCAGATTTAGCCTGGACCTTTCCCCATCACCTCACTAAGCGGGTGGTAGCCTGACAGCAGAGGAAACGTCAGGATCAACAACATTTAAACTTTCATCCAGTGTCTTATAAGCTGCCATGAATAGAGACGTTAGAGTGGTGTAAGATGCTTCGCAATGCATTAGAAATTATGTCATGAAAGTGTGTTTAGGTGTTAAAAAGTGATGCATAATCAACTGGAAAAGTGCATTTGAAATGTTTATTTTCAACCAAAATATTGTTAATATTGTTTTTTCAATGACAATGATGATGGCATCAAAAAATCTGAGAAAAAAAAATTTGCACAATACTTTGTAATGTTACCGTAATTAAGGACCGTTTGATCTGAGTTATAGTCCTTCTTTAGCTTGTCATGACGGACCGCTTTCTGCTTTACCACGGCAGCTTCATTGGAAGTGTGATAAAGGAAGTGTGACGACAGCTGAGGAGATTGCTATCAGAGATACAACAGAGATGACAAAGTTACTCTTGGGTAGTGTGATGAAGCGGTCTGCAGGAAGGCCTGAGGAAGATCCCTCTGTTGGATCGAAACGTTGCCGTATGTTAAAATGAAATAAAGTATTTTTGGAGTTAATACACAGTGTGCAGACCACTTCATCACACTACGTACTACCTTTTGTCTGGCACCTGGACAACTACTTGTGGATGTGCCTCTAAACACAGAGTTACTCTTGGGCCCAAACTTTGACAAGTCCTTGTGTCGAAACCACCAACTGATCTTGACGTGGACAGCTCTTTCATTTTTTAAAAGAATTCGGGGGATTTGCTTGCCTTTATTGGATAAGACATTTTGAGAGGAGACAGGAAAGTAATGGCAGAGAGATTCGGGGAAGGACTGGGAAACAAACTCGGGCTGGAATCGAACATGGGTCTAACTCTCTATAGCCCTATTCATCTATTCAAAAAATAATTACTGGGCTTGAAAATGAGTGTTTTGTTTTTTTTACACCAATCCAAACCTTGGACCTTCACCTATGCACCACAAGTCCAAAAATCACTAATTTTCAAGCCCAGTAATCATTTTTTGACTCCCACTGCCCCATGAACCAGGAAGTAGAGGGCATGACTTAGGTGCCCCATAGCAGTCAAGAGCCCTGGCCGGGGCAGAAGAGAGAGAGAGCTCTTTTCCAATCTGCTATAAAAGCAATGCAGCCTCAGGGCAGATGAGCTTGCCAGCAGGGACGCT
The DNA here is from genome assembly GCF_034702125.1 of Engraulis encrasicolus. Classification (NCBI taxonomy): domain Eukaryota; kingdom Metazoa; phylum Chordata; class Actinopteri; order Clupeiformes; family Engraulidae; genus Engraulis; species Engraulis encrasicolus. The sequence goes on along the minus strand of NC_085863.1, from coordinate 8,734,279 downwards.
CACTCCTTTCTGAAAAGACTCAACTACATCATAACATAACAACATTGCTGTGACATTGCCCAGAGCCTTACGTAACAGATTGAGACTTGGTCATTACAAGTTTGCTAACAATAAGGGGCTTAAACACATTTTACAACAGAAGGCGTTAAACACAGTTTTTCTTGAAAATGCATTTTTTTACATTTGCTTTCAAGGTAGCATTGGGGCTGGATTGTAACTGTTTGTAACTGGATTAATCTGATTTTTCCCTGCCAAATTCAAAAATTAAAACCGATTCAGCAGCACAACAAAAAGCACATAGTTTTTGAACATGTTTTAAAATATGTAGTGATTTGGAAAAGAGATCTTGACTTTACTTATAACATAAACATCTGTTGTTTTTCCCAACAGTTACTGCAACAACAACTAAAGCAGCTACAACCACCAACCGTTCTACAGCAACAACAACCACAACTACAACCAGCAATGCCAATCAGAGCACACCTGCTACAAACCTTTCTACAACAATATCAACAACATCAAACGTGACAACGGGCCATGATATCACAACGTTGCTCCCAGGCACCACATCAAATACAACACCACCCAGCAATGCAACAGGTCAGACGACAAGGCATTTAGATCATGACTGTATGAACGTATGAAGGGAGTTGTCCCTTTGTGTGGCTAAAAGTAGCTTAGTTGTGTTTGGACTTCAGTCATATCTGACTCATAACTTACTGTAAATGAGCTGATGCATGTACTTTGTAGTTGAGCAGCTGAACAGCACGGCAAACCAGTTGTCTGCTATGTGTATACTATTCTACACATTTAAGTGGGCACACATTTACGCTGACATTTCATTTAGATGCAGTACTGCACTGATAATGTTACTGTACTGTTTCTTTGATTTGCTGTAGCTGCCTAATGTCACAGAAGTCTATCACATGAACCCTGCCACCCTCATCTGAAAACACAGAGTGTCATCAGAATCATAGGAATTTCTGTGACTTGTCACATTGATGCCAATATTAACCCAGTAGGACCGGGAGCATCATCTGTCCAACAGCATCCGACTCTATGCGACTGCAGCATTAATATGTAAATTTATGCATTAATACGTACATTTACTTCTAACAGCAATGGCAATTCTGCCAACTTTTTAGACCTGTTAAGTCGTAGCCTTTTTGTGCGGATGGGCCCACCGGCAGGCGCATTGCTGAAAAGCCTCAACTACATCATGACAACATTGCTATGACTTTACAGAGAGCCTTAAAGGGGTATGCCACTATTTTGGGGCTTAATACAGTTAAAATCGTTGGCCAGGGTTTATAAAGGTGGTAAAGTGTCTTATTTTTCATGTAAGCCGTTGTCTTGCTTTAAGACAAGTTAAAAGAGGGAGCATGTCGCTAAGCTAGTGAAAGTCAATAGATCCGTGTAGCATGCTACATGTGATCCATTGACTTTCACTAGCTTAGCGAAATGCTCCCTCTTTTAACTTGTCTTAAAGACAACGCTTAACATAAAAAATAAGACACTTTACCACCTTTATAAACCCCAGCCAACGATTTTAATTGTATTAAGCCCCAAAATAGTGGCATACCCCTTTAAGTAACAGATTAAGACTTGGACATTACAATTTTGGTGACAGCAAGTTTACAACATAGGCTCTGCGCAAAGGGGTTAATGGATGAAGTCAATGACAGGTTGTTAGGCTAAAGAGGAAGTTACACACACTGAATCAAAATGAATGGTTGTTTCACCAGAAACGTGTTTGTGCTTTAGATTTTTACTACTGGATGGTGCTTCATGTTGAAGTCATTGGCTCCGAACGGAATGAATCTAACGTCACAGAATGGGTATGTCTTGAAACCGCGACATTTCGCTGCATTTATATTCAATGATCCAGTTTGTTTCTATTGCCAGCATACGTTTTCCTCTCTTAGGACATGCTGTAGTATGTATCTCATGTTTTCGTTTGGGTATTTTCTCAGCTGGAGGACGCGTTTCGCTCTCACCTCGATGCGTGTGAAACACCTGATGTGGGTCCAGGCCCCAGCACAGCCCCACCCCTCGCCACCACCCCCAACCACAGCACCAACATGACCTCCAGCCCTGCCCTCCACAACACCAGCCGGTCCACTGCTGCCTCCACTGTCACCACAGCCTCCAGCAGCACGGGGACAAACGGGACGTCCGTGACAAGCACATCAGATGACGTTACTGGGCCAAGGCTCAGAAGCAACAGTCTAACTTCACCCTTGAACACCACTTCTTCTCCTTTGTACACAAGCACAGGCATCAGTGGACACAGGTAGGCCTACGCTTTCTAACTATGTATTCACTAATAGCTTGGAGAGAGACTATGAATTCTGAACTCATGAGTTGTTGTTAAACACAGGCAGATATTAGGTCTTAGTGTCACTGTGTAACACTGTATAACGCTAACACTATTTTAGGCCTACTTGACAGTGACAGTAGCACTTTGACTACTACTACCACTTCGAATAACACCAATAATAATAATAATAATAATAATAATAATAATAATAATAATAATAATAATAATAATGATAATAATAATAATGATAATTAAAATCAACTGGGCTCAAAAATTCTTAATAAGCTACCCACTTTTTCTGTGTTTAGCACTGCAGTGGACAACACGACAGACAACAGGACAGACAGCGTCTTTCAGGTATGTACACCTGCACGTACCTCAATGCTTTGATAAGATAGTGGGGTTTTGCAGCATTACTAGATCCCACTGAATTGTAACCACCCCCAAAATTAATTTACTGAATAAGAACAACGCACAAAATTAATTTACTGAATTGTAACAACACCCAATATGAATTTACTGAATTGTAACCACCCCCAAAATTAATTTACTGAATTGTAACAACCCCCAATATGAATTTACTGAATTGTAACAGCACCCAATATGAATTTACTGAATTGTAACAGCACCCAATAGTAATTGACCAGATATTTAGAAAGCGTTATTATTACCTGCTTGTTCTCAGCTAGTGCATGCTACTATAGGCCTACAATGCTATGATAAGTACACTGCATACCAAGGTTACATATTGAAGATGTGGTGAATATTAAAATTATGAGCGTATGTGTAATGTAATGTCCTAATGATTGTATGATTGTAAGATGACCTGCAACATAATAGTGTTTACGTGGTTCTGTTCTCAGGAAATGGAAGTCTGCTGCAAACAAAAGCAGTGGATTAAGTGAGTGCAGTTAAACGCCTCTGAATCTATCTATCTATCTATCTATCTATCTATCTATCTATCTATCTATCTATCTATCTATCTATCTATCTATCTATCTATCTATCTATCTATCTATCTATCTATCTATCTATCTATCTATCTATCTATCTATCTATCTATCTGTGTCTCTTTAATTCATTATCTCTGTGACGTATGTCATTCATACAATTACTCTGTCACCTACAGCCGGACGGTGTGTTCTGTTGTGGTGAAGCTCTCAGCTCCCAGAAGCCCTTGCTGTTTTCGTCATGCCCTGTGGAACGCGAGCCGTACCAAGGAAGACGAAGGAAAAATATTTGCCAGCATCCAAAACAACACGGTCAAATCAATTGGTGAGTGAGTATACTCTGGTTTTACAGTAAGACATCTGCATGTCACACAGAGGCTGAGGCTGACAATCTCCGGGACCTCCGGGGTTGGGGGGGTCTGGGGGTCCTCTGGGTCGGGGGCTCTAGAAGTGAGATCCGGGGCTTCAGCCCCATAAGCCACCCCCTTGCTCTGCCCCTGTGTATATGCTTTGAACAAGCGTGTAGTTTATTTGTCTTTACACGTGTGCTTTGCACCTTATGCTGATGAGCTGCTGTTGTCTCTCTCTCTCTTCTCACCTGTCTTACTGCACGTGATGTAGCTGCTGCACTTCATTCAGAGCGGCCCAACGCCACGTCCAACTCCACATACAACTGCACCAGGTGAGTTGAATACCAGAATCTCTGTCTGTGTGCAATTCATTGTTTCCTCAGATCATTTAGTCAAGGGGTTAGGTGTCTGTTGTCAAGGTGTCTGCCTTAGCCATAAAGTGCTGTGGGAAATACTGTAATGCTTTTCAGACCTCCACTGTACTGAAATTGCTGGAACAGCCAAATCTAGAAAGCCATTCAAACCATATTTAAGAAGTGTTTAGAGTAGAGTAGAGTAGAGTAGAGAAACTTTATTGATCCCCAGGGGCAGTGGCGGAACAAATGTATACAGGGCCCTGGGGCAAAACACCGATACGGCCCCCCATACAGCCTGCTAAGCTCACAATAGGGCCCCAACTATCAATACGCCAGGGCCCTGGGCCCAGGGGCAAGTGCCCTGCTCGCCCCCCCTATAGCTCCGCCCCTGCCCAGGGGGAAATTCAGGTGTCAAGTAGCTACATAAAAACAAACACAGACACAGACACAAACACAGACACACACACATGCCAAGAGGTTCCAGATCTGGGCCAGCTCTGGCATCTCAGGCAGTCCAATCCCCAATAATGATGTCCTTCTTAGTGTCCTTCTGTATACTGTTAACCTCTTACTAAAGCAGGGGTCGCCGGCGACCCTATTCACTTGCTGAAAATGCTTAACTACATCAAAACAACATTGCTGTGACATTACAGAGAGCCATAGTGCTGTGCTAAGGGGTTAAACAGTTGAATGGCCCAAGGGACATTGTTTAGCCCCTGGGTTTCCACTGTTTAGGTCAACCTATACTATAGCAGGTAGGTCCCCAACCTTTTTGGGTCTGAGGGCTACCAAGGGCTACCTGAGGCCTGCTGAGGGGACCCAGGCTACTTGTTTGTTCAAAATCCTCTACCAGTGCTTTGTCGTTCTCAAATCACACTATGCATGACAATTTGCTTAGCCTATAGGTTATAAAATATTCTTTATAGTTTATAAAGAAATAATCTCATATTTACGTGTAAATGAAGAAAAACAAGTCTTGTAGTCATCAGTAATTATTAACATTCTTGGTGGCCATCTCAGAAGCCCCTGGAGGGCTAACTGACGCCCCCGGGCACCTGATCTATGCTGAATACCAGACTCAACATGGCGCTCAACACATCACATTACACATTTGAGGAATACAGTCTTAGGTGATTTAGATCCATAGGTTTCAAGCACATACAGCAGATGAGCAGATGGGCACAGATATCACTGCATTGCTGAAGACTTCCCTGTGTAATAAGGCAAGCGTTCCCATCACTCTTACTGTAACATGGCGCTCAACCTGAACAGGGCCAGTTATAGCCAATTTGCTAACATAGGTGAGCACCCCCTTTCCATTAAGTGCACCTACACATGGGTATTCATAGACATAGCGTCGTATGGTACATCTGATCAAGCACAGCTGATTTGACTTGTGCATAATACAGAGGGCCAATGAATAATCATTATCAATGTAAAGTTCAATGTTTTATCTCACTTGGCGTTCCAATTCTGCGGGATTTCCTTTTGGGCATTACTGGCACCCCCAAGAACTTTGGGACCCAAGGCAACGGCGGCGTTGTCTTCCTAGGGCTAGTGTCAACCCTGAACCTCCACAAATGATATGTAAGATGTAAGACAGGCTAAATTCAACTGCTGACATAATACTGCGTGTACTGTTTGGCTAAATTTGTGAAAATATTGATTGTTTCACAGTGTCGGTGGTCAG